>NC_041231.1:92424081-92443267 GCF_002837175.3 Physeter macrocephalus
CCCAACTAAAGATCCCGCGTGCCGCAACTAAAGATCCCGCGTGCCCCAGTGAAGATCCCACCTGCTGCAACTAAGACCCAGCACAGCCAAGTAAATATTTTTTTTAATCAAATTAAATTAAATTAAGGTATGAATATATTTTTTAGACATAATGCTATTGCACACTTAAGAGACTACAGTATGGTGTAAACACAACTTTTATACACACTTGAAAAGCAAAAAGATCACGTGACTTGCTTCACCGTGATGTTTGCTTTATTGCAGTGGTCTGGAACCAAACCCAAAATATTTCTGAGGTATGCCTATAATTCCACTTATTTGACATTCTGAAAAAGGCAAAACTATAGGGACAGAAATCAGAACAGTGGTTTCCGAGGACCGTGTTTACTGTTTGCTGGGGCTGGGAGTTGGGGGAGCTGACCACAGAAGGAGACAAGGGAAATTTCTGGTGCAACGGAAATGTTCTGTACGAAATCCATCAGAGGTGATTTCATTACATGTTAATTATATTTCAATAAGCCGTACTTAAAATAACAAAAAAATTAGTATCAATAACATACAAGAAAATAATTAACCTGTAATGAATAAAGGGCGTATAGAAATAACCAGTAGATTATACTGCTTCTGACACTTACCTTTTCACACTACCTTAGCCCTACCCTCCCTCAGTCTTTCACCCCGTCATGTTGATTCTCACTTAAGCATCTCACTGAATGCAAACTCCTCCTTTCCACCCTATTTATCACTCATCTGCACCACTCCAAGCTACACCTCTTAAAATTAGCGCCTCCAAATTACACTCAAATCACGGTGCACTTCTTGCTACTGCTTCTCCCTTCCGGGCACCCGTAACCACGCACGCTTTTCCTTAGATACCTTACTGCTTCTGCTCAAAAGCCCTCTCGCCTTTCTCCATTCATCAAACCACTACTCATCCTTTGAAACCCAGGTCAAGAATGGTTTCAACCTCTGTGCGCCCACCAGACTTTATCCCTATGCATATTTATTGTGATTATTTGCAGCTCTCCTCAGATTTTACTGTCTTTAAGGACAGACAAGTTTTATGCAGCTCTGTAACTCTAGCAAATAGTTTCATGCCAGGCACATAGCTGTGCTCAGTGTTAACTCTACTAGTAAGATAATTAAATTTTTTTAAAAATGCTAATAGAGAGCACTAACTATGTGCCAGGGACCATGCTAAGCACATTATGTGTATTAAATACTTTAACCCTTACAAAACTCGGAGTTAGGTTCTATTATTATCTCTATTCTATGAAGAAACAGAGGCACAGTGAGGTTAAGTAACTTGTACAAGGTCACGCAGCTAATAAGTGGTGGAGCAGGGATATGAACCTGTGTAACCTAGCTCCGAAATCCATGCTCCTCCTAGTATGCTAGACTACCGTTTTATAATTCAGTAGGTGAAAAATGTATACACATATAGATAAAATTAGAGGAAGCCATGAAAAAGTAAAAACAACAGATCTAGGAAGGTACAAAAATGAATGGGCTTTTAAATCTACATGTCATTCTGATACAATACTGCTGCCATTTTGATAATTAAAGGTAAAAAAAAATGGAATATGACAAAAAGACATATCAGAAGACATGAAGTAGAGACAAATAGGAGGATAGTTTCTAAAATTTTGCCCTCAATATCGATGCCACCATTACTGTGACATTATTCCATTTCATGAATTTATTTACCTTCTGGAATACAGTAATATGATAGAAATGTTCTAAAACGTATCCTCTTTCAAAGGCTGCTTTATTTATACACATAATTTTCAAAATTAACATTCACATATGAAAGAGCCATCGTGCTGTCTGACTTTCAGGATTAGAGCAGCCTGCCTGAAAAGATGTTTAAACCACTGCAAATCAACCTGGTAAGAGTCCCTGAGATAAGTGGACACCTGTGTTAAACCACATTTTTGTTCAGCTCTCCAAAGAAAATATGCATCTGCCTGCAGGGCTCACAGCTGGCACATCAGGAAGTTCTGTCATATACAAATTTTCAGCATCTGTGTATTCTGCTTTGAATTGCATGTTTTAAAAATGTTTTTAAATGTTACAACCTGTTTATTAATTCACAGTTTATTTAGGATTTCTAGAGATATTATACAAAGATAAGCCTAATGAATCAATGCCAAGACCAATTTCAGATGCAGTCTTTATTAGCTCAGAAAATCTACACAAAATGTACGATTCTGTAAACATGCTTTCCTGTAACAGAATAAAAACCAACCTTCCTAATAAATATCATGCCTATCAATAATGACTACTATAGGAACTGAGAAATAACACGACCTTAAGCAGAATTCAAGCAAATAAATACTATTTCAGCCATCTATTCCTAACACAACTCCCAGCTGATGGACACAAAGTGTATTTCCATCTGAACCTTACACAGAAATTCCCAACTAATCAATCTCCCCAGCATCTAGGGACCCATCCCACCACATTCTCCAGGAGGCTGAAGATGTTCTAGGCTCAAACCAGATTCCTCTCCCCAAGAACTAGAATGTAAGCTCTACGGGGACAGGGATCTCTGGTGATTTTATATACCGCTGCATTCCTAGCACCTGGAGCAGCAGCTAGCACTCAGTAGGCACTCAGTAGATACTAGCTGAATAGAAAAAACAATAATGTGGCAGCCCTGGGATTTAAAGCCTGGCTTTCTGAGCTCTGAAGTCTATTATTCTTTTTTGCTACCAGACTTTATAACAGAACATCCTTTCTGGTTGACTAAGCTAAAAGAAACTTTCCTGCCAAAAAAACAAACTAAAGAGAAGAAAAGTAGCATTCAATAGGAATAGTCACAACACCTTGGAACTACCTACAGCTAGACACAGAGTAACCAATGTATACAAATAAGAGCAGTGATTAAAAAAAAAAAAAGTGACATTGCATGAAAACTAATTCCAAGGTGAATAGTTAACCAAAAGTATTTGTCAACAGAGAAATGAAGGGACTTCCCTGGTGGCGCAGTGGTTAAGAATCCACCTGCCAATGTACGGGACACGGATTTGAGCCCTGGTCTGGGAAGATCCCACATGCCACGGAGCACCTAAGCCCGTGCTCCACAACCACTGAGCCTGCGCTCTAGAGCCTGCCAGCCGCAACTAGAGAAAGCCTGCACACGGTAACGAAGACCCAATGCAACCAAAAGTAAGTAAGTAAATAAATAAATAAATAAATTTTATTTGAAAAAAAGAGAGAAATGAAAATTTTCACTGTAAGGTAAAATGTTTCAAGATCCCATAAAAATGAAAAAGATCTTGATTCTGCACTGATTACCTATAAATTTATGTTTTTATAAATTTATATTCTAGATATAAACTTCATTTAATCAGGCTAGGGGAAAGGTTTTAGTTAAAAAAAGGTCTTTCTATCCAACACATATACGTTTTCAAATCTGTTCTTTTCTCCTCTCCCGCTATGAAAAAAAAACCGGAGGGGGCTTCCCTGGTGGCGCACTGGTTGAGAATCTTCCTGCCAATGCAGGGGGCACGGGTTCGAGTCCTGGTCTGGGAAGATCCCACATGCCACGGAGCACCTAAGCCCGTGCTCCACAACCACTGAGCCTGCGCTCTAGAGCCTGCCAGCCGCAACTAGAGAAAGCCTGCACACGGTAACGAAGACCCAATGCAACCAAAAGTAAGTAAGTAAATAAATAAATAAATAAATTTTATTTGCTGCCACCAAAGCCAGTTCTTCTGGACCCAGAGGTTGACAGGTATTACTTCTGGTTGATATTCTGTTATTTTCTTTCTCCGTCCCACCACACAGATAATATTAATCACAACTAGATTCAGATGATAATATAAAGCCCAGGAATCAAATCACCAATTACTAAGTGCCCTCACCACACTGCTCTCTCTGATTATGGAAACAAATTAACTGTCCCATTTCTAAAGGCTGATATGGGTGGAAATTAACGTTATGATGGTAACAAATATCATTCTTCCTTATGAAACATCTTAAATGTTTACTCCAGGAGCACCTGCAAACATGGGACAGACTTGTCTTTTTAACTCAAGTGTGCAATAAGTACCTTGCTCACCATCTAAAGGCAGCCTTTTATTTCGATCACTTGGTCAACAGAGCAGACCATCCTCCCTGTATGTGGCACAACACAGACAAATCCTAGCAGGAGGCGAAAGCACAGAATACAGTTACAGCTGGTCTTCCTTCGACCTCTGTTAACGCCCTCCCATCACAGAAACTCTGTGAGGAAAATTCTGTGAAGGAATAACAGTTTTCACACAGTCTATAAATCAACTGTGCAATACAATTCTAAACATCCTCCTAAAAATAGGTTCCCAAGTCAATGAATTTAAACACCTTCATATTTTTTTTTACATTTCAGAATTGTTTTTTCTTTGGGTAAACAAATATAATTCATTTCTTTTTTTTTATAAATTTATTTATTTTATTTATTTTTGGCTGTGTTGGGTCTTCATTGCTGCACGAGGGCTTTCTCTAGTTGCAGCAGGGGCTACTCTTCATTGCGGTGCACGGGTTTCTCATTGCGGTGGCTTCTCTTGTTGCAGAGCACAGGCTCTAGGCGCGCGGGCTTCAGTAGTTGTGGCACACGGGTTCAGCAGTTGTCGCTCGCAGGCTCTGGAGTGCAGGCTCAGTAGCTGTGGCTCACAGGCTTAGTTGCTCTGCGGCATGTGGGATCTTCCCAGACCAGGGCTCGCACCCATGTCCCCTGCATTGGCAGGTGGATTCTTAACCACTGCGCCACCAGGGAAGCCCCTAATTCATTTCTTTACTTGACTGTAACTCACTATGTTTCAGAAGGTTTCTGATTTTGCAGCAGTTCAACATTATATTCAGAAATAGATCTCTCCAAACGCCAATTATAAATAATATTGGTTTCCTTCTCCAAATTTTCTTCAAAATTTTCAGTTCTCCCGTACATTATTTTTATATATAAAGTGTCAGTTATGATAGATGTCATATACCTGCCACAGATAAAAATGCTCTATAAAATGATGGTGACAAAGAACAATCTTATACTTTAGTAATAATACCAAATGCTGAAGACATAATTAAACTACAACCCCAAAATGTTGTTATTGTTAGTGCAATTCTAGTTTTGGAAACTTTTCACAATATACTGATCTTAAATTTAAAAAGCCCTTTATGAGCATTATTGTATGATATACATTTCCTAAAAATTAGAAAACCACTTATATCCAACAATTAAGAACAGTTAAGTAACTTATGGTATACCCTTCAGCAGAAAATTAACACAGGACTTAAAATGGTTAAAGAGCTCATGGAATAAAATCTCATGGAAAAATAAGGACACAAAATAGTTTTGATATTACAATTAAGTAAAATATGCAGAGGTTAAAAGTCTGAAGGAGATAATGATTGTGTTAGGGTGAGAGGATTATGAATTTTCATTCTATTCACTTTTTCAAACATGTATTGTTTCTCCAATTATAAAGAAGCTAAATAAATATACAGAATTTTAATGGTCATAAAATGAGACAAAGAGACAGAACAGAAAGCATGCTAGATTAAATGGGGAAACAATATGTTTATTTGCCATACCCACGAGTTTACATCATCCCTGAACACAGTGCTTCTGTATCACCAGCACTGGGCGTCCTCTCACCCACCATCTTGAGAATCTCCCCAACATACTCACATACACTAAGCTCTTCACAACACACAGTGGAGTTCAGGGAAATGTTACCATAATGTACACAGAGAAGAGACTTTTGCCATACTACAGAAATTCTACTATTCTGGGAACTTAATTCCTTGAGATGAACTACTCAAAGATGAATTCTAAGCTTTTACCACGTTTTATCTCTAAAAGAGAATTCTAACTAGTTTTCTATTTCCTTAACACAGCAGGATTATGTTTATGGAGAAAGTTAGTCTGACATGAAAAGATAACTCAGGAGTCCATATTCAGTTCATTCCTTAAACCAAGAGAAATCAAAATGCAAACAGACAAGTGGTGAAAACAAACTAAAGTTCCCAAACATTCAGGTTCTGTTTGTTTAACATGAGAATGTTTGTTCAAAGATTATTAAATTTGCCAGTGGGGCAAGGACTTCACAGCAGAAAACAAGTTCACTACACTGAGAACACAGTATAAGAACCTATCAACAGTACATCAAATAAGGGAAAAAAATCCAATAAGTTTCAATCCAGATGCCAATTTTTCATACAATTTTTTCTATGAGCATACAATATTTTTAGGTTTTTTTTAAAATTAACAGAGCCTCTTTACAAGAAGATCATTACTAAGCAGAGTGAGGACAGCTATAACAGAATGGTGGGAAGGCTAAAACACCACCATTTGGTCAGCGAGTACTGTCTGAATGCTAACTACCTCTGGGCATCTGTGAACAGTGCTGTCCACAAGGAAGAAGAAAGACGTTACAGTAAGGAGTCGTCCCCTGACTCCACAGAACTTACTGCCCAACAGGGAAAGCAGCACACCAACAACAGAAGCACAAAAGGAAGCTTCTTTCATTCAGTCGGTCAGCAAACAGTGGTTGAAAGGATGCCCACTGTATTTCAGGCACCTTGGGAAAGGCTGGAGAAACGTGGTGGGCATTTAAAAAAAGACTGAAAAGCTGTCAGCGTGGAGCTAATGTTTCAAAAGTAGAGGTGGGCTGTATTCAAAAAACCACGTAAGTTAACCCCAAAAAGACAACTCTGTGAAATGCTGAGAGAGCAAATGAAAGGTAACTGCATAGTAAGTGAAAGGAACCCAGAGACAGGGTTATCGAGGCCTGCGCACGCAGAGCAGTCAGGGCAGGCTGAGAGAAGGGGTGATGGTGAAGCCACGTCTTGGGGAATGAGTAAGATGGGAGTGGGACATTCCAAAAAGGACACCTATACAGTACGCTATGGCAAGAGACAGTGCTGGATAAAGACCAGCTTAAAATTAACGACCTTAAATTCCATACTATGGCTTTTTATTGTGTAATTTTTTCTTTTTAAATGAGAACCTAGAACATGTTTTCGCACTAGGTTCAGACGTTACACAGACATGACAAAGTTTCCGTGGCAATAGGGAAAGTATGTTAAGGACAGCCAGACGTGTAACCTAGCTTGTAAATAACCTAGAAATAGAAAATAGAATGTGGAGCCATGACAAGCTTTAACAATGCAGGACTGTCTTTTTTCCTATCAGGTACAAGCTTACCCCTATGATGCTCAGCCCTTTAAGGTAGTCCTGACGAGGCTGCGCTTGAGGAACACATCCAGCAAGCACTATTTTCTTGTTCTCCTCTTGAGCTTTTCTAAAAAGATTGAAGAGAAAACAGTGTTAATTCTTTTCCTCACAAGCGTACCCTTGGAAACTGACGTTAGTGCTCGTTAAGTTCCCTAAAACATAACAAGACCACCTAGCAGCAAACAGGATTTTCTTACAACTGCTTCACAAAAAGGCATTATAATAAGACTTCTGAACTATGTGTCTATTTATCACACCATAAACAACACAATGGCAGTCCAATCTGATAATGCCTTTCATTACAACCTCATTATAAAACAAAAAGTTTTACTTGTATAGAATATTCAAGGATATAAATCGTTCTTGAAAACCACATTTTCCAGACAGACATTAGCCATTCAATTATTTTAAATCATTCATTATTTTAAATATTAATATTAAAACATACTATATGATTTCCCAGTCTTTTGTCTAGTATAAAAGTAAAATATACATTGAAAAAAATTGAACAGAAAAGTAAGAAATAGAAGGTATAATACTCCCTCTATCCTGAGAATTCACACATCATCTCACTTATGTTCCTCAGAGACTGTCTGCAACTTATAGATTATTTATGCTTATGTCCAGACAATCCCTCTCATGCGCAGGTATGATGTGTAACTAGACCTGTGTTCACTATAAATACACAAAGATGAAACAATGTTTTGTTTTACAACTTCCATCCAATACACCTTGTGTATCTTTCCTTTTGTTTCTTTAAAGATCAGCCTCACCCCTTTTTTCTTGTATTTTATTTTTTTTAATTGAAGTTTAGTTGATGTACAATATTATTGAAGTTACAGGTGTACAACACAGTGATGCACAATCTTTAAAGGTTATACTCCATTTATAGTTATTATAAAACATTGGCTATGTTCCCCATGTTATACAATATATCCCTATAGCTTATAGCTTACTTACTTTATACATAGTAGCTTGTACCTCTTAATCCCTTACGCCTATCTTGCCCGAACCCCTTCCTTCTCCCCACTGGTAACCACTTGTTTGCTTTATGTATCTGTTATTTTTGGTTAAATTCACTAGTTTTATTTTTTAGATTCCACATATAAGTGATATCACGCAGTATTTGTCTTTCTCTGACTTATTTCACTCAGCAGAATACCTTCCATGTCCGTCCCTATTGTTACACGTGGCACAATTTTGTTCTTTTTTATGGCCGAGTGGTATTCCATTTTGTGTGTGTGTGTGTGTGTGTGTGTGTGTGTGTGTGTGTCTATACACCACATCTTCTTTATCCATTCATCTGCTGAGGGACACTTAGGTTGCTTCCTTATCTCGGCAATTGTAAACAATGCTGCCAAGGACATTGGGGATGCACACATCTCTTTGAATTAGCATTTCTATATCCTGGATATACACCCAGCAGTGGAACCTCATCCTTTTTAAACATTACAATGTGGGTATACTATAGCTGAACTATTTGTGTTCTGATAGGCATTTAGGTTATTCCCAATTTTTCACTATTACAAATTTTTTCACAATACACATGCATATAGACATATGCACACACATACACGTCCAAATACATGTGGATGGATAGATAATCTTTGAATATTTGAGACAGTATTTCTGGATTATAAAAACCTAGATGTGAAATCTATGCTAAATTTCCCTAACATAAATTCTAAGAAGTAGAAACGTTGGCGCAAAGGTATACATGTCTGGTTATTTTATTAGGCATTTCTTTACTTAGGAGGAAGTTGGGATATATTTTATGTGGGTGTTACTCATTTGTCTGGGCGCACATGCGTACGGCAAACACTGATTCTGTGCTAGAAGACAGTGGTTAACCAAGCAGAGCTAACAACTTTTCCTAGAAACTATTCATATTCTTTACCCATTTATATTAAAATTTTAAGCCTTCAATTCTTTTTCAAGTATGTGGGTTTGGGACTTGTGATGCTTTGTTTACTTTTTTCCACTGGTTGCTGGGGTATTGTGTTTTGTACACCAACTGTGTTTCTGAGCCCCCCACCCCGGGCAATGTCTAGGTTTCTGAAACCAACTGAGAAAGCTAAGGGAATCAGCAGTCCAGTTTCTAGACTTGTAACTTTTAGACTACACCACCATGAAGTGAAAAGTCTCTATATCTGGCACCCTTTTTTGTTTCTGTCAACTTTTTCAAGGCTACAAATTCAGAACTGAAAGCCTAAAAAAGGTGGCAGGGGATGGTTAACAGAACTAGCTATGGGTGATCAACAGCCACACCAAAACCCCTGGGAAGTATGCAGAGAATGATTAAATGAATGAACGGGCAGAGGACAAAATACTAGTTTAACAGCATCCATAAGCATTTCACTTCCGTAACTTCTTCAAGTACTCTGGTATAACTCTTCCATTTGGAATCCTGAAAAAGCTTGTTAATAGAATCAAGAAAATCTGACGTTGGTAGATTGCTTAACATATCCAAGAGAATTACTGCCTGGCTCTGCCACTTGGTTTTACTTTTTTTTCTTTTTTTATCAGTACCAAGCATACCATTGCACACAAATAGTTTTCTTGTAGTAAATGTGAAATACCTTACCAAACAAAAAAACTTTCCATTTACATTAATAACATGTACAAGGAAATAACATCTGGTTTCTTCACAAACTTTAGCTATGCACCTAGAATCACCGCCAAATGTTCAAGGGTCTGTGAGGTCACCAATTATTAAATCCAAATTAAAAAGCTGGCTTCCAGGGTTTCCCTGGTGGCACGGTGGGTAAGAATCTCCCTGCCAATGCAGGGGACACGGGTTTGAGCCCTGGTCCGGGAAGATCCCACATGCCGCGGAGCAGCTAAGCCTGTGCACCACAACTACTGAGCCTGCACTCTAGGGCCCGCAAGCCACAACTACTGAGCCTGTGTGCCACAACTACTGAAGCCTGCATGCCTAGAGCCTGTGCTCCTCAACAAGAGAAGTCACCGCGGTGAGAAGCCCGCACACCGCAACGAAGAGTAGCCCCCGCTCACTGCAGCTAGAGAAAGCCCGCACGCAGCAACAAAGACCCAACGCAGCCAAAAATAAATAAAAATAAAATAAGTTTATTTAAAAAAAAAAAAGCTGGCTTCCAGTAATGTGATTCAATTACTTAATTATTAAGCACATCTAAGACATGATAGTGAGTGTTTAAGGGACCACAGTAAGAGGAAGATAGGCACTTTACACTCGACGAGCTTCTGGTTTACAATGGATGAGATGAGATGTAAAAGAACATAAACAACACAGCATCAAGTAAAATGCCCTAACGTGACAGAAAGATGTACAGGCAACATATCATGGAGGGACAAAGAATATGCACACAGAAAAATACAGTAAAAAGCTTTATGAAAAAAGTTGAGAGGATTTTAAGGGGAGACAGGAGCTGGAGAGGGTGAAATGGAGACAGGAAAAGCTCCAGGAAGTTGTTACACCACGGACAACGGCAAGAAGGGAGGAAGTTAGGGGAAAGCATTTCATTATAGAAATAATTTCTATATAAGGGAGACTCATAGGGCTCATATTGTGGAAGGAGCCTTACAAAAAAGGCTGGACAGGCTCCAATGTAGTGGGCAGTGAGGAAACTTTACATTTTGGTGGCAGAGTGGACACAGAGTAGAGCCAAACTTTGAGAACAGGACCCTGGTGGCAAGGTGCAAAATGAAATACACGGGGAAAAGAAGCCAGTGGTTGGGGAAATTCATTTAATACGCTAGGCAAAAGGATGTGAGGACCTGAACACATGTGGAGGATAAAAAAAAAAAAAAAAAAAGTTAAGAGGAGATGAGCTCTCCTGCTGGAATATACTTGAGAAACCCCAAGGATGAATCAAAGGTGATGTCAAGGTTTTGAGTCTGAGGCAGGGATTAACAGACATTTTCTAAAAAGAGCCAGAGAGTAAATTACTTCAGGCTTTGGTGATCACAGGTCTCTGTTGTAACTGCTTAACTCTGCCAGCTTAGAGCAAAAGCAGATAGACACAATACTTAAAACAAATGGGTACATCTCTGTTCCAATAAAACTTTTTAAAAAACAAGCAGCAGGTCAGATTTGGCCCAAAGGCCAGAGGCTGCCGATCCCTAGTCTAAGCAGATAACAGAAAAGTGGTGCCACTAGCTGTCAGCAGAAGCTGAGTACCGGGATAGAAGGAAATTCCAATAGGACACACCAAATCTGAGGTTCTGCTAATGCCCATCAAGTCTCTGGATGCAATTCAGCTGGCTGGCAATAGAGCTGCGGGTAGATTTTTGAAATGTATTCCAAAGTGATGGTTAATGACAGTGGATGCAACAATCCCTAAAGGGATGGAGAGAATCCTTATTGAGTACAAAACTGTAAGGTTCTTCAGCAATGTAGAAGCATTCCCATAGGCTAAAAAATATTGGTGTCATAAACAAAAAAAGGTAATATCACCACCAACAATACTATAACAGCAATAATAATCATGATTAGCATTTATATGTACTTCATCAAGGTCACCATTATATAGTTAGTTGTATAACATATTTGAAAACAGTATAGTCAATATACAACAACCCAGGGAAAGCGTTCTGCTGACTTTATCAACACTAGACCAGGTCATGAAAGAACAGTCCAAGGCTGATTTTAGGGAGTAAGCAGAACACCAGAAAATTAAGAGGAAATTTCAAAATAGAGATGTTTAAATAATTTATTTAAAATGTTATTTCACGCTTTTATTGAATTTGGCTTTAAAATGCTAGGGTAGACCAGAACTATAAGCCAAAAATCATACCCCATCTATGGAATATTGATGCTACACTCTGTGATCAAATAAAGCATCAAAAGTTTTAATGCAGTTTCTCAAAGAGTGTTCTTGTTCTAAACATTCCTTTCTTACATCCTGTTCTTGTTTAGTAAATTTGCTCAGGTTTATAAGCCTGAAATAAGGCCTGAAAATTTTTTCTTTAGAAATGTACCCAGCACAGACTTTTTTTTTTTGCGGTACGCGGGCCTCTCACCGCTGTGGCCTCTCCCGTTGCGGAGCACAGGCTCCGGACGCGCAGGCTCAGCCGCCATGGCTCACGGGCCCAGCCGCTCCGCGGCACGTGGGATCCTCCCGGACCGGGGCACGAACCCGCGTCCCCTGCATCGGCAGGCGGACTCGCAACCACTGCGCCACCAGGGAAGCCCCAGACATATATTTTAAAGCCTTATCCTTCAACATATGAATGCTGGTAAGAATAATACCTTAAGAAATTTAAAAATACTATAAATTTCCATGTTTTCATTTTAGATAGTCTTGAAATGTCAATTAACATGAAAATTGAGTGCTCGCTTTGGCAGCACACATAGTAAAATGAAAATTGAATGTAAAGTTAATTCAATATAATCATTCATATTTTCTTGAAGCGCATTTCTAAATTAAAACAGAGATGTATCCTTGTCTAGAGCATTAACTTGAGTAATAAAGAAAACATAAAGAAACCCTTTCTTCTTTTCTGCCAAGCACCAAATGAAAGAAATAATTTGTACAGAATCTTAAAATTCACAGCATCATAGAAAACACATAAAGATGATATAATATCGTTATCTCACAGATGAGAAAATTGATATTCAAGAAGACGCAATGGTCGAGGTCCAAAGTTCCACACTTTGTGGATTTAGTGCTGGAGCTGGGATGAGCACCCAGGATCTCCTGAGTCCTCGAATCCTACATTTCAGAACATAAATCAAACTTGAGTTTTGATTGTGTAATAAACATTGGAGCAAACATTTCTTGATTAAAACAACACAGAAATTGACACAGATTATAATGTATTGAATGTCTTCAAAGTTGAAACACAATGTAATATTTCACAGCTCTTGTTTTCCTGGGTCTTGTGAACAAAATCACAGTCTAATAGAAGAGTAGTAAATTCATGGATCTATCAAGAAAAACTCAGTTCTCTGTAAGTAGCAGATAAAGAGGAAATGTCGCTTCTTCTCCATGTTCATTTCTCTTATTCCTTATATCCTTCTTGCAAAGTGATATTCAACCTATATAAAAATACTCATAGTAATATCTAAATCTTCAATCAAGATTTTCTTTTACGAAAAAGTATTCTTAAATATACATCTGATATTTTAATTTCTAAATGTATATTGATACCCCTCTACAAACAGCAGTACTGGAAGAAGGGTCAAAACCAATCTGTTTCTAGGCAAAGCAAGCACTCTTAACTACTCTGCAAGTGAGTACTGTCTGCATTCAAATACTCAAGTGAGAGGACACTATTTTAAGTATTTATGTACAGGCATGTAGCCATGTGAAACTCATAAAAACACCTCAGCAGATGATCTAAGATAAAACAACTAAGGATCTATGTTTGTGATCTATTTCCACAACCATGATGCCCTTCTTTAATTGTGGAACAACCAGTCAAGGAGGCAAGAGTTCGCAGCAACCATGCAACTGTCTCCATACATGACTGTTATCAAGACTTGCAGAGTTAGGCTAGGAGCCACCAAAAGTTGAAAATAAAGTTACTCTAAGTCTTGATAGGATTTATCAGTCTAAAAAATAATGCAAACAGATATATTCAAATAGGTAACTGGGGCTGTCCGGAGACATTCAAATCCAAAGTAACTGGGGTTTAATCTCAGGGTCACAACACTGAATATTATTTTAACCAACAGAGCTAAAAACGTAATTGCACGTTTTACGCCCCATGAGAAGAAAGAATGTTACCACACGGGGAATGCTCTTCGTTGCACTCGAAAAGAGGAGCCCAAAGGGTAAAAGTTTCTCAACACTTAATAACAGTGGCAAACAACGTAGGCACCGGAGGCAGATTATCATAGTACAATAGTTAATCCTTTTAGACACAGCAGTCATTTCTTTAAAGTGTATCTGGATATAACAAGTTGCCATTCCCTGATGAACTGATGTAAAACCAGTGAAGAAATGCCCACTTGATTTCAGGTTCAATAGGTTTCCTGTATTGTGCTTACTGCAATATAAGTTCCTGGATTCACCTCTAAGAACTATTATTTATTTAAAAGTCATTAATTCAGCATTTTATTTTTCCCTTCTACCATTCAGTCACTCACCACATGCTAAACACAAGGGAACAAAAAAATAAAAGGATAAGTCTCTACCCTCAAGGTGTTCTCGCAATCTAGTGAGAAAAGGAAGAAATAGGCCTCACAACCCAGGTTTCTGCGTGCAGGGAAAGGACAGAGATGCCGAGGTAGCGAGGACAGCTGCGACAGCCCTGTGGGAGAAGAAGCGTGTGCCCATGTAAAGAGACCCAAGGGGACCCAGTTATGAAGGAGAGGCAGCTCCTCTGAATGCAGGGCTGTGGAACGCTGACTCCCAGTGAGGTCCCTGAGGGACCGGGTCAGGGTCACAGAGGGGGAGGAGCAAGCAGGACCAGAGACTTCCTCTTCCTCCTACATCCTGTCACTGGGCTTTCATCTGCTCTACCTATCAAGAGTCTATGAAATATTTTGTTTGAAGAAAGGATTCTGTGACTTTAAGAAAGATGGTGAGAATAGGGCATGGACTTTTTTTCTTCCCAGCTTCACTGAGGTATAATTGACAAGGACATAGACTTCTGTGAAGAGGTTAACAGCGTAAGGAAGGTTGGTTCATTACAGAAAAGGGAATTTCAATGAGAAGTATAAAAATGTTTTTTTAAAAAAGCTATAGGGGAAAAGTGATGGGGGAAGGGGGAGAGACCAAAGACAGGAGGGACGGCAAGAAGTAGGAAGAAGAACCTCCTGCAGAAATCAGAAAATGGGTGACTTGTGCTTGCACGCTCGCGAGAGGATAAGAAACACAGTAAGAAAGCACCAGGTGGGCCTCGGTAGCCTCATGCTCCCAAGGGAATCAAGTTCAGAGAATGGGAAAGATTCCTTAGGCTTACAGGAAGATGCTTCTCTCTGAATCCTGCCAGGGATTCTGAAAGGAAATACTCCAAAGGGTAAATAATAGTTATCTCTGTTGGATAAGGAGGTAAGAAAATAAAGAAGACACTCATAACACTGTTTTCAAAGGCCTAACACCAAAACAGGGCAAGGGAAAGATTCCCCAGCATCTGTGGTAAGGCATCGGGACCAGCTTCTCAGGAGCCATCACGTTGGGATAAAGACCAATTTCAGAAGATTATGTGCCATATTCCTCCCTATCTACCTCCCTACCTTACTTTAGGTAACCTCACAGCGCTCCCCAACATTCCCAGACATCCTCTTGGATAGGAAGGTTGCCCAGTTAAATAAATTTTACCCAAATGTTTAATATTTTCTACAACATTCCTTATAAATGATCATGTGGCTTCTGCTTTACTTCCTCAATGGCAGGAAGTTCATTACTTCAAAATTTCCTGTTCAATCACTGTACACGCTTTTGCCCATATGTTCTTATTATTAAACTCTACCTCTAGATAGCTTCCACTTATTCATTCTAATTTGCCTTCTTTCACGTCCCAAAGCTTTATTCCCACACGCTGGCCTACATGCCAGTCAAAACATATGTAACCATTCTCAAGGAAATGTTCCTAAAATACATGGCATGCTTACATTTCTTATTACACAAGATACAGTGAATCTAACTGAACCTATAGTTGATTGCCTTAGATAATCACAGTAGATATGGAATTTCACATCTGTAAGAGTCATCCAAAACTTTCTAGCCCTATCATTTCACTTATAAAAGAGGAAACTGAGGATGAGAAGATTAAACAGATTGCCCGAGGTCAAAGTAAAGACAGTACTGGCAGTCATCCATCACTGCCCTTTGTCTTGATATAATGATGTCCTAAGCCAGGGGTTACCAAGATCCATAAGGTTGTATGGCCCCATAATAAATAATCTCAGTAAGCCATATATATTGATTCTTCTCTTTCTGTTGTGTCAGCTATTACTTCTCAATATATTTCTAACTTGTCTATTCAATCTACCACCACCATTTCTAACTGCCATGCAATGAATCTACAAAAATTTCTGGAATAAATGACAACAATCAAAAACTTCGTTTTATATATGATTTTCACAAATTCATTAATGAAATATTCTGTGTCTATTATGTGTACAATATATGCTTAGAGGTCTGTCAGATACCAAGAGGAATTTGTGCCTCAAGGAATACACAGGAAGTTAAAAAGACCAAAATAGAAAGTTTGAAATATGCAAACTGAACAGACATAAAAATCAATATTTTAAGTACAAGGTTAGAACATCAAAAAGAACAAATAAATTTACAGAGCAGTGGTTACCAAACTTTTTTTTTTTAATTTATTTTATTTTTGGCTGTGTTGGGTGTTCGTTGCTACACACGGGCTTTCTCTAGTTGCAGCGAGCGGGGGCTACTCTTCGTTGTGATGCACAGGCTTCTCAAGAGTAGTGGCTTCTCTTGTTGCAGAGCACAGGCTCTAGGCACGTGGGTTTCAGTAGTTGTGGCTCACGGGCTTAGCTGCTCTGCAACATGTGGGATCTTCCCGGACCAGGGCTCAAACCTGTGTCCCCTGCATTGGCAGGCGGATTCTTAACCACAGCGCCACCAGGGAAGCCTCACCCAACTTTTTATCAAGGTACCCACCAGTTAAAAAAAAAAAGAGATGGATCTCAAATACATAAATACATACAACTGTATATAAATCATACACATGGAGTACTAATGTACTATGTACATTATAAAATATACCTTAATATTATATTTTTTTAAGTGAAATGCTGCAAAATAACTTCAGTGCTCTGAGTTCAAATGGGAGGAGTTATTGCAGGCTCAAATAAAGGATTAGTAGGCCTCATAATATCTGGTGTAATGTTATCAATCACCTAGAACTTTCTTTTCTCATTTAAGGGGACCACAATATGCAACCCCAAAATATGCCACTTTGGAATAAGAATTCTTTTGAGATGGAGGTAATTAAGAAACAGCAGACTCAGGAAAAAAGATCTCTCCCCTCTCCCATCTGGATAAAAGCAGGACATAAATTTCCATTTGTAAAGGTGTCTCCCTCTCTAGTACCAGGAAGAGAACTACTCCAGAGACAGCTCTTATCACCAGACTCTTACCTGCATAACAAGCCTTACTAAAAAGCCTTATTTATCATATATTTCCTAATCACCTTTCATAATTTACACCTCCCCAATAAGCCCCTTTTTCCTTTGTCTAAACTCTTCTCCACTCTTTACCCCCTTTGTTAAGATGGTATATAATCTCCAAATTCTAACTCCTGCCTACTTGCATAATTACAACTGTTTTGTTTTGTTTTTCCCATTAGTCTGTCTTTTCACTTTGATTCACATGCCCCAGTTGCTGAACCTAAGAGCGTACATACAAAGAGATGTATGTATTTTTTTCCCTACCCTACATCATGAACTGTAAGGTTCAGTGGATTTTTTTATGTAACTTCAAGATCCAAAGCAAAGTAAGATGAGTGAGGCTAGTGAAAATCAGACCACTGTATATATGATACCTCACTACATTTAAAACTGCATTTAGATATATATGGAATCTAGAAAAATGGTACCGATGAACCTAGTGGCAAGGCAGGAATAAAGATGCAGACGTAGAGAATGGACTTGAGGACACGGGGAGGGGGAAGGGTAAGCTGGGACGAAGTGAGAGAGTGGCATGGACATATATACACTACCAAATGTAAAACAGATAGCTAGTGGGAAGCAGCCGCATAGCATAGGGAGATCAGCTCAGTGCTCTGTCACCACCTAGAGGGGTGGGATAGGGAGGGTGGGAGGGAGGCTCAAGAAGGAGGGGATATGGGGATATATGTATACAAATAGCTGATTCACTTTGTTGTACAGCAGAAACTAAGACAACACTGTAAAGCAATTATACCCCAATAAAGATGTAAAAACAAACAAACAAACAAACACAAACAAAAAACCCAAAAAACTGCATTTAGGACTTGCACAGCACTTAGTATTTGAATCAATTATTTTCTTCTTGATAAGCTAGTTAATGTAAGTAAAACACTCCTTCCTTAAAAGGATTAACATAAAAAAAATAACCTAAAGTATATGACATGTATATTCCTATTATGGAGATTATCCCCATAAAATGAAAAGCAAATCTGTAATTACTTCACCTCCCTAAGATCAATACACCAGTACTCTACTCATAGCAAACCGTTTAGATGGTAATACCCTTCAACAGAGGAAAGGAACAAAGAGAGAAGGGAAAAAGAAGTTTTTTTAAAAATAAAATTCCAGGCTTCCCTGGTGGCAAATCAAAACGACAATGAGATATCATCTCACACCGGTCAGATTGGCCATCATCAAAAACTCTAGAAACAATAAATGCTGGAGAGGGTGTGGAGAAAAGGGAACCCTCTTGCACTGCTGGTGGGAATGTAAATTGATACAGCCACTATGGAGAACAGTATGGAGGTTCCTTAAAAAACTACAAATAGAACTACCATACGACCCCGCAATCCCACTACTGGGCATATACCCTGAGAAAACCATAATTCAAAAAGAGTCATGTACCAAAATGTTCATTGCAGCTCTATTTACAATAGCAAGGACATGGAAGCAACCTAACTGTCCATCAACAGATGAATGGATAAAGAAGATGTGGCACATATATACAATGGAATATTACTCAGCCATAAAAAGAAATGAAACTGAGTTATTTGTAATGAGGTGGATAGAACTGGAGTCTGTCATACAGAGTGAAGTAAGTCAGAAGGAGAAAAACAAATACCGTATGCTAACACATATATATGGAATCTAAGAAAAAAAAATGTCATGAAGAGATTAGTGGTAGGACAGGAATAAAACACAGACCTACTAGAGCATGGACTTGAGGACATGGGGAGGGGGAAGGGTAAGCTGTGACGAAGTGAGAGAGTGGCAGGGACATATATGCACTACCAAATGTAAATTAGATAGCTAGTGGGAAGCTGCCGCATAGCACAGGGAGATCACCTCTGTGCTTTGTGACCACGAGAGGGGTGGGATAGGGACGGTGGGAGGGAGGGAGA
>NC_041231.1:92443775-92451920 GCF_002837175.3 Physeter macrocephalus
GCCTGTGCCCCGCAACGGGAGAGGCCACAACAGAGGGAGGCCAGCATACCACAAAAAAAAATAAAAATAAAAAAATAAAATTCCGAGGTATATCAGTATGTAGGAAGACCTTAATAAAGTGACACTGAAAAGAGATGCCCTGATCAGCTGTTATATTTATTCAATTCACCATCCAATTTTCACATTTCATTATAGTTTACTCTAATTATCACATTCACCAAGAAAGACCAAAATTAAATTACGACAGGAATCTATATTTTGAGCAAGGAATTAGGGAAATTTACAGTTCTGGTTCCAATTAAAAATGGGATTACACGACTTCCCTGGTGGCACAGTGGTTAAGAATCCGCCTGCCAATGCAGGGGACAGGGGTTTGAGCCCTGGTCTGGAAAGATCTCACATGCCGCGGAGCAACTAAGCCCGTGCGCCACAACTACTGAGCCTGCGCTCTAGAGCCCACGAGCCACAACTGCTAAGCCCGCACACCTAGAGCCTGTGCTCCGCAACAAGAGAAGCCACCGCAATGAGAAGCCCGCGCACGGCAACCAAGAGTAGCCCCCGCTCACCACAACTAGAGCACAACAGCTAAGCCCGCACACCTAGAGCCTGTGCTCCGCAACAAGAGAAGCCACCGCAATGAGAAGCCCGCGCACGGCAACCAAGAGTAGCCCCCGCTCACCACAACTAGAGAAAGCTCGTGTGCAGCAACGAAAACCCAATGCAGCCAAAAATAAATATAAATAAATAAATTTATTTTTTTTTAATGGGATTACAGGGATAAAAGTTCTGAAGGAAAATGCATATTGGTCTTATTTAGAGTTCCAATCTGAACACAGTATGAGCTACAGTACTATTAGATCCCAATCTGGTTTCTGGTGGGAGACCCAGAAAAAATTAGAATTTAGAACTGGCTTATACAGTCTGAGTAAAAAGCTGTTGTAAATGCTTATAAAAGGTTCCTAAACAAAATTTTCAAGTTTTTACATCTTTTTCAAAGTCACTTTTCCAAAGAGGCATTAGTTAATGGAAAAACTGATCCCCTGGAGGAGGTAACAGAAAAGTGCTTTGTTATTTAAAATAATACAATTAAAAAGTGGCCAAGCAAGAGACACTAGTGCCCTGGAAAAGATAATAATCTGCGGGAGTTGTGTCTTTGGCTAATTTACACCTACAGGACTGAGGCAACAGAAGAGACTAAGTCAAGCTGCTTAACTGCGTTTCAGCCAGCTCTTAACTCCTGCATCAAGAGGTTTCATTGGAGGCGCAAGAGGCAGAGAATATCAGTATTTCAGGGCACTATTAAAAAACTTATTTTTAACATATTCTAGTTGAACTAGCTAATACAGAAGGAATTATCAGTACTGTTCTTATGGCAAATGATTTATAATCTTCAGCACTGACCTATAGTATTGATACTATATCAACAGATATATATCAATAGCTCTTCCAATAGATTTCTCTCCCCTACAAGACTATAAGCTCCCTAAGGGCAATGCCTAGATATGATTCATTTTACACACCTCACAGCACATTTTCAAGAAACCTCCTGCAATTTAATAAACGAATGAAAAACCAATTAACAGGAAATAACACTAGAATCAATCATTAACTTAAGCTGTGATTAAGAGCAATGATTATGTCTCTTAAAATTTAATAAGGCCGGGCTTCCCTGGTGGCGCAGTGGTTGCGCGTCTGCCTACCGATACAAGGGAACCGGGTTCGCGCCCCAGTCTGGGAGGATCCCACATGCCGCGGAGCGGCTGGGCCCGTGAGCCATGGCCGCTGAGCCTGCGCGTCTGGACCCTGTGCTCCGCAATGGGAGGGGCCACAGCAGAGAGAGGCCCGCATACCACACACACAAAAAAAAAAAAAAAAAAAAAAAATTTAATAAGGCCAACACTCTCTCTCAACATAAAAGTAGAAGGTCTTATATGTGCACCTGTGAACATCAGCACTGCAACCAGGTAAGCAGAGCAGTGCCACCGAATGACTTAAAGCCACCACAGCGCCACAATCACCACACACAGAGCTCCCATATTCTCAAGAGGAAGCCATTCCTCAGCCAATTGTGATCTTATCATCCTTTCTATCACCCCCTAAGCAAGCAACTAGAATCAGAGCTCCTAAAAATAGAACCACATTTACTATATTAACACACTGAAAAAGAAGAACCAAATGATCATCTCAACAAAAGCAGCAAAAGCATTTGACAAATTTCAAAATCCATTCATGAAAAAAGTCTCCGCAAACTAAAATTAGAGGAGAACTTCCTCAAATTGATAAAGGATATCTATAATAAACCTACAGCTAACATCATGTTTTCTCCCTAAGATGAGAAACAGGCAAGGATGCCCATTCTTACCACTTTTATTCAATATCGTAATGGAGGCCCTTGCTAAGGCATAAGGAAAGAAAAGGCATACAATCACAGAGAAAAGGAATCAAAAGGGTTTCTTCACAAATGAAATGATCGAATATGGATAAAATCCTAAAGGAATAAAAAGCTACTAGAACTAACAAGGTAGTTCAGCAAGACCACAGGATTCAAGGGAAAGTAACAATTACTGAAGACAGGAAAAGGCAATCTATCATATGAATAAGAGGAGTTCCTGAAGAAGAAAAAGAAACCCGAAGGCAAGGGAAGGGAATACTAAAAATTATAATTCAAGAAAATTTACATTAAAAAATTTAAAAGTTTTGTCCATATATTGGAAGATTATACTATATACCTGAGAACATTACCCAAGAACAACCAACACCAAGACACATTCTAATAAAATTACTGGACTTTAAGAAAAAGAAAAAACTCCTTTGAGCTTCTAGGCAAAAAGAACGCATTACTTACAAGGAGGGAAAAAAATTACACTGCCACCAGACTTTGAAACCAGTGCTCTACGCCAGAAAGAACATGTGACCCAAGAATTTTATATCCAGCAAAACTGACTGGATATACAGTATAAGGAGCACTAAGTAGTATCAACATATCACGACTAAGAGACTGTTGTTCCTAGGGGCCCTTCCTAAGGAACCTACTAAAACGTACTTCAAACCACCAAAAGTAACTAGAAGGGTATTTACATGGGGTCTCTATGGCAGGCATTAAGTACATAGTTATTTATGGAATGAATATCAAATAAGGGTTGAAAGTGAGAAACTGAGTATGTAATGACTGTATGATTTGACAACGTAGATACAGAATTCCCATTAACAATATTTGGGAGGACAATGGGGATATAGCATTTGCAAAACAATCCTTTTAACTTTTTCAGTAATCATGACTGGTGATGTATGTACAAGTACTATTATTATTCTGAAACTATTGTATGCATAAGACATTCCGTATCAGTTCTCCAGCAGCTTGTCACAGAGACTCAATTGTACCTTACGTTAATTATCTTACAGAACTCTTAGAGTTCCAGTAATTAGGCCATTCGTGTAATGTGCATTGGGCACTTTTCTATTAATTTTACAGTAAGCTGCTTTCTGAGACTCTATGGACTGACTTATCAAAACACTAGTTAAGGGAAGTGTCATGTTTGAAGCAACAGGTTTAGCTCACTTTGTATACAGAACTTTGTTATCTTTAATAAAACTGGTGGGAGGAAAAAAAATAATAAAAAAATAAAGCAGAATAAAGCTAATGAGGACTATGGGATAATTAAAATTCTATCATCCCCTATGTTCTTGAGAACTAGGATTCTTGGTGGAGAAAGAAGGAAATATTTATGTAATATATGAGATTAAGGTAAACATCTATGTAATCTTAAATGTAAATTGGAAATGTCAATATGAACTCGTGAGGTATTTTATCTTAAAAGTTGTGTCTGAGTGTGGATGTGTCCCCTGAAAAGACTGGAAAAGCCTAGGAACAATAACCAACAACAGAAGCAAAGCACCCAGGTGTGGTGATGAAATGCCATTTCCCACTGAAGGAACCAGGGCTTCTTAGAGAAATGGTTGATTCCATGTCTGAGACGAGAAACGTACACGATGAGCTTGGAACATCTTATCAAACCACCAGAGAGCAAGGAAGCTATCAAAGAATACCAGGGTCATGTCAAAAGGACACAGAAATCAACCTGAAGGGGATCACCGCGGCCAAAGACAGGACAATTTGAACTTGGGTAAGAATCGCAATTGACTGAAGCCCAAATATGTTTAAAATCATGAGTTTCTGATCATACTTTAAAAAGAAAAAGCGGGGGGACTATCAGTCACCTTCTGAGAATGACAGGATCCAATTTATTATCTTAGAAATCGGGTAAATAAGGGAATCTAGAATTTATCCTGCCTTTCTCTATAAACTCTACCAATGAGTAAACAGCTGATGAGGGGAGACATCTCCTTATCAAATTATTACAGCTAATTTCTGACAAGATGATATAATAGAATGCCATCATCTTCCAAACCCCAAAGAAATAATGACTCACGGCGTTATACGTCAACGGCTGGTAGCATCGAAAACAGAGAAACCACCACACATCGCGAGCCTCCCCAAAAAAGAATACAATTCAACCTAAAATCCTGCCAAGGCTCTATTACAGGCTGCCAATTTGCAGCAAAAACAGAGGACAGAGGAAGGTACTGAACTGCACTTGAATACGCAATCAGCAAAATCTGGACGACGGAGAGCTCGCAGGTCAAAAGGCCCAAGTTTTTCTACAGGAAAGTTATAAGGAAAGGAAAGAGCTAGAAGGGGAACCTATTGATTAAGAGAGATTTTAAAATACACTTCAGGTTTTTTCTTAAATGGGCAAGATTTAACTGTATTGTCTAAAAACAAAACGTGGGTGACAAAGCCATAGGGATAAAGCCATACAGAAGTGATTATTATAAAAGTCAAGACAGCGCTCATCTGTGGAGTAGGGAGAGAGCTGTGACTGTGATGGGGAACGTACAGGGGTTTTCAGAGCGGCCAGCAATGTTTTATTTCTTGAACTGGGGGGACAGTGACAGGGGTCTCTGCTTTAAAATAGTTCCCTAACCTACACGTTGTTCTGCAATTTTAAAACTTATCATTGTATTTTACAACAAAGTTAAAATAAATCTCTAATAAAAAATACTCTAGAACTAAATAACCAGAGATTTCCCAGTAAACAAAAAGGGGAAGAGAAGTAAAACTGTGGTAGCCATCTCTAAAGCCTTTTCAAACTCCCTGTATCTCAGAACCCACATGAAAGCGGTTTTAACCCGTGGTATGTAAACAGGATGTCACAGTTAGCTGGAAGAACCCCAATGCACACTTGTAGAAACAAAACTGTATGTGGTCCTCTGACCATCTTTGTTGGAGGTAAATGGAATGACACTGAAAAGACCAAGTAAGTCAGAATTATTACTGAAGACAGTCCAAGAGAACATCACAAAAACTTGTTTATTTTCTATATTTTGTGGCAATTAATTACCATTTATACCACTGAAAGGACAGGAAAATTAAAAAGCATGAAGAGTGCACAGAATGCACCCCCGTCTGCTCTCCTGTACTGTGTATGGGCAACTTCTCTCGTTCTTTCTGCAAACCCAACTGTGAGCTTTAAGTGGCAGGGCGGTCAAGAAGGAAAATCTGACGCTGTCCAGAGACCTAAATTCAGGTCCCAGCTGTACCATGAATTGACAGCAAGACAAATCG
Organism: Physeter macrocephalus; assembly: GCF_002837175.3. Lineage (NCBI taxonomy): Eukaryota > Metazoa > Chordata > Mammalia > Artiodactyla > Physeteridae > Physeter > Physeter macrocephalus. The sequence continues at coordinate 92,449,402 of NC_041231.1, forward strand.
TCTTTGTCTCTGAGCTTTAATTTTCTCACATATACATGAAAATGGTTAAACAAGATGAACCCTGATACGTATTCCAGCACTAAAACTCTTGGTTGACATAAGAAATATCTGCCCCAAAAAGGTAGCATTTGCCACCAAGATTAAGAAAAAATACCACAGTGGCAAATAACATCGTTAGAAGTTTTTTTCTTTCTCAATTAGTAAATCTTATTTAATTAGAATAGAAAGAAAAATTTCTTTGAAAATTCCCCCCCAAAAGCTGCAATGTATCTTCAATCTTTTTACACCCAGCTGATCTGTAGTAGACTTGAAAATGAGCAAATGAAAATATAAGAAGAAAGTTCATTTTTAATATTTTAAATTCTGGTTTATGCTTTCACGGATCCATTTGTAAAACTGTGGTAAAAGGGAAAGTCTGTGGCTGCTTTAAAAAGTTAGAATAAAAAAAAAGAAAGCAGGCAATAAATTCCATTTCCTTCCTCCCACCTCCAGTGTCACAGTGTTCAAATTTCAACCCCACACATCAAAATCTCGAATAATACTCAAGTCACTACGTTAAGCCCCTAACAGAAAAGAAATAAGAAATAAGAAAACAAGAAATGAATGCCCCTGTAAGGTGAAACCCAAGAGTCTAAAGGATGGTCCATGTCTTCTAGAGAATAACGAAAATTATCATCATGACAACAGGATTTTGCTTTTTATACTGCTTTAGGCTTTTCCACAGCAATTTTCACATACATCACATGCTGCCTCATGAAATCTTCAAGAACCTGTGAGGGATTCTTACTTTACAAATGAGGAAAATGAAGTTCAGAGAAGCAAGCTGAAAAACGGAAAACAAGAATAAAAGAGGCGTTAACATTGGTCTCTACTAGTTAAAGCAAAAAAGGGATACTCTGAAGTACTCAAAGAAAACAGAAGAAATGCAGGAGATCTGTACACCTACTGAAGGAGAAGGACAAGACTTCACTTAAAACCGGAACAAAAGCATGTCTCCACTCGGGTCACTTTCACTAGAGGGTAGGTAGGCCACTAGAGCTTCAGAAGTTGGAACACTTCACTGTATTAGGTATGCATTTTCAACTACTCCCAAGTCCTGGAAGCAAGTAGATGCTGCAAAACATAACTGAACTCAATGAAACCATCTTCCCTCTCTACCACTGAAAATTTAAAGAACTAGAATAAGGAGAAGGACCAAAACATAAGGTTACTAAATTTCAAATCCCCATACTCAAAAGGTGGTGGGAGGGGAGAAGGTAGAATCTGATTTATACCACACAAGTCTTAGTGAAATTCGGTTCTCCCTGTTGAAATAAAATGTATGGGCATAGATTGCTAACCACCATAACAACAACAAAAACTCAACAGCTAAGGGAAGAATATATTTCCTAAATATTATTTAGAAAATAAAGCAAACATTTTATATTGCTCTAACATGGCCTCTCTCCGTTAAGGTTCTCAGCAGATGACGTTGCTTCTTATTTCACTGAAAAACAGAAGCAATCAGAAGAGAATTGCTCTTTCTTTCCACCACCGCATCATCTATCAAACTACCTGCTCTGTATCAACATCTGTTCAAATAAATCCACTGTCCTTACTGCCATGTAAGCCCAATGCTTCTGCTTGTGTGCTAGATCCTGGTCCCTCTTGTATACTCTGCTCCCATAAATACCCTCTTTCCTTCTACTAAGCAATTTTTACCTCTATAATGGATCATATCCAACAGCACACAGATACGCAGTAACATCCGATCTTAAAAACACAAAAAAACTCTCCTTTGATTCTAAACCTTTCCCCACACAGCTCTAGCTCCACTTCTGCTTCCCTTTAGAGCCAACCTCCTTTAAGATGCACTCTGTACTCCGTCTCACTCTCTCATTCCATCTGAAGTCCACTCAAATCAGTCCTATATCCCCACCTCTCCACTGCAACTGCTCAAGGACCACCACCAGCTCACTCCCTCTTGACAAATCCAGCCGATCAATTCTCAGTCTTCATCTGACTCAATCTCTCAGCAGTACTTATACAGCTGATCAATCCCTCTTCTTGAAACATATCCTTCACTTGCCTGCTGACACAAAACACTCTCCTGGTTTCTTCCACCTCGACTGAACCTCCTCTGCTGGATCCTAGTCCTTGGTCTTCTCCTTCTCTATCTACCCTAATTTCCTAGGCGAACTTCCTCGGTCTCACGGCTTTATATGCCAGGATAAGGATTCCCAGATACCTCTCTCAAATCTCAACCTCATATATACAAACATATCAACTCAGGTATCTCATAAGCATCTCAAATTAAGCATGATCCAATCAGAATTCCTCATCTCCCCCCTGCAAAGCAAGTGGAAAAAAAATCTGTCTTTTCTATTAAATGCTTTATAACTATCCTATAAATCATTTTCCTTACACTTAGGTTTTCTTTCTTTTTTTAAAGAAGTGAGGGTAAATTTTATTAAAAGTTCATATACAGGGCTTCCCTGGTGGTGCAGTGGTTGAGAATCTGCCTGCCAATGCAGGGGACA
>NC_041231.1:92452086-92461160 GCF_002837175.3 Physeter macrocephalus
CCTCGCACAGAAACGAAGACCCAACACAGCCAAAAATAAATTAATTAATAAACTCCTACCCCCAACATCTTAAAAAAAAAAAAAAAAAAACAGTTCATATATGATCAAAATTAGTATCACAGATGGATTTTTATTGAGTGGTTTTTTTGTTTGTTTGTTTTTGTTTTTTTTTTTTTGCGGTACGCGGGCCTCCCTCTGTTGTGGCCTCTCCCGTTGCGGAGCACAGGCTCCGGACGCGCAGGCTCAGCGGCCATGGCTCACGGGCCCAGCCGCTCCGCGGCATGTGGGATCTTCCCGGACCGGGGCACGAACTCGTGTCCCCTGCATCGGCAGGCGGACTCTCAACCACTGCGCCACCAGGGAAGCCCCAGATGGATTTTTAAAATAGCCTGCTAATATAGACGATAATATATTTCTCACATTTGGGTTTCACAGTAACCAACCCACATAGGTGACTCTGATTTCTCCCATGTACTCACCTTGTAATATTTCCTGATAAGGTATTTTAAAGGCTCAATAAAGAACATGCCTGAAATTTTTATTTCAATTGTAATTATTACATTTCTTGAACTAAGATTTTGTTTTGTTTTCAGCAAGATGAGGAAAGAGAAAATTAAAACATAAGGCAATATCAATTATAAATTCTTAATTAAGAATTACCATTGTACATTTTATGAGTCCTAGTTCATCAATAATTTATTTGTATAAGTCAGAAAGAGAAAAACAAATACCATATGCTAATGCATATATATATGGAATCTAAAAAAAAACGGTACTGATGAACCTAGGGGCAGGACAGGAATAAAGACGCAGACGTAGAGAACAGACTTGAGGACACGGGGAAGGGGAAGGGGAAGCTGGGATGAAGTGAGAGAGCGGCATGGACATATATACGCTACCAAATGTAAAACAGATAGCTAGTGGGAAGCAGCCGCATAGTACAGGGAGATCAGCTCATGCTTTGTGACCACCTAGAGGGGTGGGAGGGAGGGAGACGCAAGAGGGAAGAGATATGGGGATATATGTATAACTGATTCACTTTGTTATAAAGCAGAAACTAACACACCACTGTAAAGCAATTATACTCCAATAAAGATGTTAAAAAAAATTTATTTGTAAACTCTACCACACCCTTTTCCTACTTGAAATACCTGCTGGTTAATCTTGCAAACATTCTCCCAGTAACAAGAAAAAAAGGAGTATCCACCTCCTAATACAATGTCTATGCCTGTGGAGAATAAGGACTAGGAGCCAAAAATGAGTCACTTCATGTACTCTTCTCAGGAAGCAGAATCATTCTTAAAGAATATAAGATACTGGTATTATTTAAAGAGAAGAAAAACATGCAAAAATACTAGTAGAGGACAGAAAATGGACTGTCACTTCCTAATCATTAGAAGAAGGAAAAACACTTGATAGTCTTCTCTCTAAATTAATTAATTCATTCAAGTGAAACTCAAGAAGAAAGAGTTTAAAGAATACAAGTAAAGGTAAAATAACATAGCAGAATGGTTAATCCCAGGTACAGTCATTCCTTGGTACGAAGGCGGGATTAGTTCCAGGACACCACAGATACCAAAATCCAAGGACGCACAAGTCCCTTATATGAAATGGCGTAGTATTTGCATATATATAACCTTTGCACATCCACCCATATATTTTAAATCAACTCTAGATTACTTATGATACCTAATACAATGTAAATGCTGTGTAAATAGTTGTAAATACTATGTAAACAGTTGTCTCTGGGGCTAATTTAAGTTTTGCCTTTTAGAGCTTTCTGGAATCCCCCCCCCACCCCCCCAGCATATTTTCGATCCACTGTTGATTGAAACCCACGGATGCAAACCCAAAGATGTGGAATCCTTCCATACAAAGGGCCAACTGTATATGCTTTGCATTATAATCAAAGGGGAAAGGTCTCTCACCGGTGCTTCCTGAATAATGAAAGCCATCCTAGGTTTTGGTCTACTAAACACTTCTCACTACAGGGCATCAGGTAAGTACTGGTTGTTTTTTACAGAAGAGGTTAGAGCAGCACAATTACAAGTCCTCTGATTCTTAGACTCCTACAAAGATAAAAGAGTGTTTCATACCAAAAATATATGGCACTTTGAAAATTATTATATAACTTTCACTTGAAGAATAAGGATCATTTTGAACATTAGTTGTTATAGCTATAGGTAATGGGGCTTAAGTCTGATTGGGTATTGAATCCACAGCTTCTGCCCTACAATTCTTCTTAAAATAGTCCTGGACACACCGTGATGGCTAGGTTTTGACCTCTTATAAATGTGCGAAAAGGGAGCACGGCTCAATGACTAGTAATTGCCTGATTTCCACTCATTCTTCAGGTAACAACTTAGATGCCATTTCCTCCAGAAAAGTCTTTTCTAACCACTGCAACTTAAGGACTTAAGTTTTTCTCTTGTATTCTTCTGTAGTGCCCTATACACTTCCCTGTCATAGACTGTATCATATTCTATTATCACAATCTCTTGGTTTATGTGCGTCTCCTATTAGATTCTAAGAAACAAGGTACGCTCACTATTGCTTTCCAACTCAGATACCTTCTCCCAACCCACGCTTTTTCTTCTTGCTAGCAAAGACCTGATTTTGTTTGTTGTCAATCCTTGGAGGCACTGTGCTCAGGAAAGAGTCTCCCAAAGTCCCAGGGCAGGTTACAAAATAGTCTAAGTCAGTCATGATGTCTTCAATCTCCTTGCTAGTAAGTAACTGTTAGGTCTGATTCTGGGATCCAGTTCTCGCCAGTGGTATGCATTTGGCACCGTGAGGAATGATTCTCCTCTCTACTAAGAAAAGAATTATGAGAGTAATACCTCTCTTCATTGGCTGTCATCATAGGTGCATCTAATACCTGACACTGCTGCTACTACAGCAACATTGCCACCAAGAAAGAACAGCAGCAGCAAAAGGACCGTGTTTCACAGAAGACGTTGTTGCCATGAAATGAATCTAACTGGAACTGACAACCTCCAGACTTCTTGTTATGTGAGATCATAAAACCCTTACGGTTCACGCTGCTTTTGGTTGAGTCTTTTGCTACTTAAAACCAAAGGCAACCAAGCTGAAATGTCCTGGTTCATCACAATGTACTAATGTAAGTGGTAAAACCAAACACCTTCCAGTGTCCATATTCTCATTCTACTACACTACCAGGCTTTCTTCTCAACTAGCTGAGCCAGGATTTCAACCTACTCTTAAGACTCCAAATCCAAACCTCTTTTTACTGAATTACAATTGATCTGGGAGATCCATGCATCTGCATTTTGTTTACAAACTTGTTAGTGTGACATCATTCCAGACGCCAGACATCATTAGAAGCTCATCTTTGGCTAATGAGGTGCCAGAAGTGTTGGGAAAATGTAATGCACATATATCTACAAAGTACTTGCCTTTCTAATGTATGTTTCAGAACAGAAAGACTCTTTTCTATAAGCTGTACGCACTGAAGACAGAACACCTATCTATCTCACAACTTGGATTCAGTTTTTACCTGTCCCTCCTTGTTCAAATAAACTTAAATCACATATGATCTTAATTACACTAAAAAGTCACACCTCTAAAGGAAGGAGATACATCACTAAATTCCCAGGAAAAGAATGGTTTCAACCAGCGAAGTGCAAGACATTTTTAGAAAACTAAAGGGGAACTCTTTTACAGATAAAGAAATGAGGGCTCCTAGAGGTTGAATGTTTTACTAGAAGTCATATAAGTAGTTAGGGTAAGAATCAGAACTAGAAATTTGGGTTCCAATTCCTAATTCAGTGCTTTCTCCACAATATCATAATGCTTCCAAGTTGCACATTAAATATTTACTGATAATTCTTGGCCAAACAAAAATAATCCATTACTGTTATGTTCAAGTAAATCAAAAACCTTTTAGTAAGTTAAGGTGACAGATGCACATTGCCTTTATATTGACTTTTTATTTTTTTAAGTAAGCTTCACTATGTCCTAGTTATCTTTTCCACTTTTCTAGTCGACAAGATTTCACTTTATTTAAATAATTTAAACATACCAATTGTTATCAGTGCAAATACACTTAAGGGGGAAGCACGGTTCTGACTTTACATGCCTACTTTCTACTTTATAGCAACATTGTAGCACGTCATATTTATTAGACTTTGGGAAGACAGAACAAAATTGTCACATTTTTTAATTTAAACACTAATTTCCCTAATGAAGCAATTATCCTGATGATGTTGACTTCACTCAGCACCCTCTTGGTTATGAACATAATTACTCTGGGAAGTACTAACCTGGAACTCAGGAAATCAACAGTCTTTAGAAATTTATTTTAAAAGGTTAATTCATATGAGAGCTTCGTGAGTGTTGCAGCTGATTCCAGTACCTATTTCACTAGAGATGATTAGTCCAAGTCAATTGCTATACTTCCATCCTCTCTGCTAATGTTCAGAAAAGAGTAGTCTGAAGCCAACGTGGACCAATGATACATGCAGAAAGTCTTGCTCAGGCCTTCAAAGAAGGAAAAGCCAGTCTCTTTCCCACTGGTAAAATAGGGACTCAACCGTTGCTCCTGTCCTAATAACCACAGAAAGAACCAGCTTTAAGGAGGAAGCTAAGAATGTAAAAGGAAGAGGAAAAAGAACAAATGAACCTGGGTCTCTTATGACAACAGGGAAGTGCAGTCAACTCACTCTGAAGCTTCCCAGGACTTCTTGTTGTGAGAATAATCCACTTCCTTATTGTTTAAGTGAGTTTCAGTTGAGATTCCTATTACTTGCAGCAAAAAGGACCTTAACTAAAATAGTAAAATCAAGTCTGGGGACAACAAGCACTAGAAAGGAAAGAGAATATAAGCCCACATTACTACGAGAAGAATCACTCCAAAGTACTCTCCCCCTCAGTAGAACGATTCGAAGGTTCGAATACCAGCTAAGACTCAGGTTTTCTGTAAAGCAAAGGAACTCCAAGACTCTCTCTAATTAATATCTGACTTAATAAATTATTAGGAAACTAAAGCATTTCTATTCATTTCTTTAAGTAGTTATTAGGCACCCGAGCATACTTCCAGGCTCTGGGGATATAGCTGTAAACAAAGCAGAATGCCTGCCCTGGGAGCTTCCACTGCAAAAGGGTAAGATAATTAACAAGTAAATAAATATCTCCCTAGTGGATTTAGTTCTGCTGTACGAAAATCAGGAAGCACCTGAGAAAGTTCTATCATGACCAGTACCTGAATATTATGAACAATTAGGGTAGAAATAAACAAGAAGACTGCATGAACTCTTACCAACATGAAAAAAAAATCAGAGAAACAAGACCTGAGAACAAGAAAAAAAAAACTGAAAGATCAAGAGAAAAAAAAATCAGGTCTGAATTGTAGAAAAGAAAAAGGGAAAGATGGAGAAAGAACAAGACTATGAAATCATCAGGACACATACACACACAAAGAATAAAGAAATGGGAATTTAACATCTATCTCAACTCTTTCATATTAGAAACAAGGAGACTAGGACAAATAGCATGTCAAACCAACTAACAAAGTTTAGAACCCAGGATCTTCTAACACCTCTTTTGAAATCAGAAAAGAAAAAAACCTATCTCAGACCAGAAGAAAACACTAAAGTTCCCAGCCCACATCACAGATTGTCTCTAAACCACAACTGACTTTCCAAAACCCACCACACTAACCCACATTCCAGGGTTGAAAATCCATCGCATGAGATGGCCAGATGGGCAAGAAACACCATTTGATTATCTCATGTAGAAAAGGAGAGAAATTCCTGCACCCATTTCTATTTCTTACATGAAATAAATTAAGGCTTATAAAGAGAGAGAAAATTTTTTAAAACAAAGAAAATTTCTAAAGTGATAAACACAAACTTAAAGCTCAGCATAAAACATTATCCAAAATTTCAATCCTTCCCTACTATGAAAGTCTCTGACTAGGTACTATCAGATAACTAAATTGAATAATTTGGCATCCTTATTTTGTCAGAAGAAATTCAAGAAACTGTTAAGTAACCAATGAATTGTTTTACAACTTCAAGTAACAAGGTAAAGTAAATAAGTTACTGGGGTAAGTCATAAGCACTTGACTAAATGGCTCACTCTCTTAGTATGTATGTTAAATTATTTTAGACAGAACAATAGGCAATTGCAATTGTTAAGTGCTTTCCCTACCTTTATAATAAATAAACTACATATTAAAATGGTTTCAGAGTTCAAATCATAGGCCAATGGGTACTATCACTATGGGGAAGCCTGAGACTGGGCCTGAATATCAGGAAAATATAGAGAATTTTTAACCCAAAGCTGTTTTAAAATGTACATTTTTAAATATAAATATCTTTAAATAGCAGGACGCTTTAAGTTTGTTTGTTTGTTTATGGCTGAGTTAGGTCTTTGTTGCTGCACGCGGGCTTTCTCTAGTTGTGGCGAGCAGGGGCTACTCTTCGTTGTGGTGCACAGGCTTCTCATTGCAGTGGCTTCTCTTGTGGCGGAGCACGGGCTCTAGGCGCACAGGCTTCAGTAGTTGTGGCACGCGGGCTTCAATAGTTGTGGCTCGCGGGCTCTAGAGCGCAGGCTCAATAGTTGTGGCGCACACCCTCAGCTGCTCCGTGGCATGTGAGATCTTCCCAGACCAGGGCTCGAACCTACGTCCCCTGCATTGGCAGGCAGATTCTTAACCACTGCGCCACCAGGGAAGCCCAAGTATTTTAAAAACAAACATTTATTCAATTTGCAAATATTGATTTAGTGCCTACTTTGTATGAGACACGGTACCAGCCTGAATTAAGGAAATTTAAATATAGAAATCATCCTTAAAAACATATGGAATATTTGGTTATTCCTGATCACAGAGGATGATAAAAATGGCCATGTCTTATAAATAGAGTACCCATATGTCCTAGTCTATGCCTCTTATCCCATTATAATTTTTAGTGGCTCTCTGTCACTCTCAAAGGGTCCCAGGTTGGTCACTCAATTACAGGCTTACCCTACCACAGTGGGTAAGCAGACAGGTGCTATATGGTAGCTAGTTACCATAATGCCAAATACTACTAGATTTCTGTTTCTATGTTGTAGATAAGAATAAGCTACCCTTAGATAAAATGTAAAGACTCAGATGTTATATCAACAAGATAAAAGCATTCTGTGATTGCTGAATAACAACTTTAAAAGGGATTTGTTTTCTTACTTCAAACACCCAGTAGTCAAATATTCCATCATTCCGTGCTACCAGATTAATGGTTTGCAACTAAACCAGGCAGATCTCAACAGCCACGTGACCAACGAAAGAACCAAAACACTGGGGCCATTTGCCAGACTGCCACAAGAACAAAGGCCTAGCAGGTGGCCATCCACTGCTCCAAATTAAATCATGCTGCACAGAACATTATCTCCATCATTGTATAATGTTGTTTTTGTGTAATGTTACTCCTCATATCCAATTTTCAAAATTAAGACAAAATTGTTTTTAACGGCAGGCAAACCACAATAGGAAATAACAATGATGCAAATAACATTGTTCAAGACTCAGTGAAAAGGGCCCCTCCCAAGTTGCAGAAGTAATCACCAAACCCTACCCACCACTCACCCCAATATTTGTTCAATGAAGCAGTGCTGTATCTGGAACAAATCCCGAGGCCTAGTTAAACACCAGGTGGTATACTAGGGTAATTTTTTTTTAAGTAACAGATGGCTCAAACTTTTCATCTTTATGACATGCAGCAAAGGACTTAGGCAAGTGAAACTCTCTTCCAAGTACTTTACACAAGTAATACAATTACTCATGTGACTCATCCCTTCACATCATAAAGAGAGCAGCAGGTGAGACAGATGCTGTACTCCTAGATTATTTATTACTTTGGATAACACACATAAATGATATACATAAACAGATACACACATATTTAGTTAAATATGGTTATATATTTGATGGTACTGTTTTGCTCGGTTGTAAAATTAGGGGGCTCAATTCAATGAACATTCTGGTGTCAGTAAATAAAGGTAAGATGTTACAAATCTGAAACGAAGTCAGAAGTAAGGAGAAGGGTGTGGCCAGTTTCACTGGAATTTGACTTATAGGATATTTTTAACAGAAATTTAAGAGTGGAAAGTAGGCAAAAGCTGGCTGGGTCAGCCTATGGGCATCTGATCACTACCTCAAATTTACCAAAAAGGACCAAGAAAGCCTAATGGAAAGTAAGAGAAGTTAGGTTGAGTGATTCTTCTTCTTTCCTCCTTATTTTCCCCCACCACACAATTCACCCTCCAGCCAACACTCAGCCCCGAACTTTGCCTCCCCACATCAGGCAAAGCTAGGGAGGGGGGTGGATATCCCCTCATTAGCAGCAGAATTAAGGCAAAGGAATCTTCAGAGGAAGCACCTTAGACCGTTAAGTAGAGAGAGGGTATCGGTCCCAGCACCGCACCTGGCATTCACCACCTCCTACTGTCCTACAACTTGGGAAGCAAATGGGTAGTCAGGGGCACGGCCCTACCCATCACCTCAGCTTTCCTGTGGCTGAGAATCAAGGGGATGGGGACCCATGGGTAAGAAATGCTGCCCTGGGAAGAGCTAGTGACAGGATTAAATGTTTGGTGACATCAATAACTGCCTCACCTGTAAACCCAATTCATGAAGCAACCCTATGAACACAGACCCCCTTACCCACCACAGGGGACAAAGCGACACACGCAACAAATAGACAAGTAATCCTCAACAGACTCACGGAGGAATGTGCTGCTGAAACACATAAACCAAGGAAAAGAAAAGCTACAGGTTCTTACGAGAAATTAGATCTGCTCAAAACTGCACAAGAGTTGTCTCTAAAATCCATGACATATGCATAGATTCCTAATATATTTTGGGCTTGGCTGAAAATCAGATACCATATATATTATTACTCCTGGGTAAAAATGAGTCCTGAATTCCAGCAAGTATTTTCAAAAGAACTTTTTTTTTTTTTTTTTTTTTTGCGGTACGCGGGCCTCTCACTGCTGTGGCCTCTCCCTTTGCGGAGCACAGGCTCCGGACGCGCAGGCTCAGCGGCCATGGCTCACGGGCCCCGCCGCTCCGC
>NC_041231.1:92461170-92479294 GCF_002837175.3 Physeter macrocephalus
CGCAGGCTCAGCGGCCATGGCTCACGGGCCCAGCCGCTCCGCGGCATGTGGGATCCTCCCAGACCGGGGCATGAACCCGTGTCCCCTGCATCGGCAGGCGGACTCTCAACCACTGCGCCACCAGGGAAGCCCTCAAAAGAACTTTTTTTTTTAACACAATCTGTTTACACGTAGGGGCCTTCTTGGTGAAATACTTCTCTGAACGGTACAGATTTAATTAGTCTTATCTTTGTATGGCATTTCAATAATCCTTACTACTGCATTTCAAAAACCTGCACTGTTTTAAATATGGTAGAGTTTTAACAGTTGATTGATGATGTTCTTTATAAATATTTTGTGAATAAGCTGAAGTAATAATATTATGCCTGAAACAAAATTTCATTTATTGATACCTATGTTGAAATTGAAAGAATCACCATAAAAATGTTCTCAGTGATATTATGATAAATTAAAACTCCATAAACATAAATATTGTCATTGGTAAAATGAAAAAAAAAAACAATTATCTTAAATATCTGCTTTTGCTAAAGCAGATTACACAAGCCTTAAGTTAATTAGTTCACACTTGGGGTCAGCTACCTAGCATGCCTCTCAATTATAAACACAATGATCTGTGTTTCTACAATTTCAGGAACTTGACCAATTAACATCTGGAATAAAGCTGACTTTTAAATTTACGACTATTAATTATCATTCTACTTCTGTTCTCCCCTTAACCCTACTACAATGAAAAATTATTACAGGCTATGCACATTTTAATTGAATGTGAATTGTTATTCTCATTTTAGTCAGGCTTTCTGACCCATTTATTCCAAACCTCATATTCTTTGCTGCAAATTAACCGGATCGCCACCCTGTAATGGGTATTGCCATGCCATAAATTCAACAATTTATACAAACCTCAGGGCATGGACCACACCATGCAGAATTCCATTTTGAAAGAGTAAATCACAAGGAGAGTCACGCAAGTGAGATTTAATTTCAGAAACAATGAGCAAATTGACTCTATTATTTCCTGATCTCGTCTAGGGACATCTTCTACAGATCCTTATTTTCTTGTTTTATACCACTGTCATTTCATATACCATTTAGCTTGGTCCCATGTGATTTACCCCAATATATATATTCAGAGCCATTCATTAAGTAGAAAATAAACTCATCTCCTACCCTTCTTCCTCTGGCTCCTTCTCCACCAGCCACACTGGCCTCTCCCTGCTGTTCCTTGAACAACCAAGCACATTCCTATCCCACTGCTATCCCCTCTGCTTGGAATACTCTTTCCTCAACTATCCCCACTGCTATTAGCTTATTTCATTTACGTCTCTGCTCAAATGTCATCTTATCAGAGAAATCTTTCTTGACCATCCTATCCAAATTAGAATCCCCAATCTCTCCCCCAAGACCTTGCTTTCATTTTCTTCATAGAATTATACATTACCTCTCTTCTCCAACTACAATGTCAACACATAAAAGACAAAAAATTTGCTTTTTTCACTACTATATCCCAAGGAATTAAAAGAGCATTTGGTACAGCTCAATAAATGTCAATGAATGTTTATTTCTCTCCTTGCCCATGTATGCTAAGTGTTTTTTATTCAGTGCTGAAATCCCAGGGCCTAGAACACTGCTTAATTCTGGAGACACTCAATCATCATGTCGAATGAATCCCACAATACAGGCCTGCTATTTTCAAATGTTCCCAAAATTGAAAACAATAAAGAGTGTAAGTTAATTCATGTATAAGTTGATCATTAAATGAAAGTTCCCTATTTCTCTACGAACTGAAACTTTTAGCAGTTTTCAAAGTTTAAATTAACACCACAATGAACCATATGTGCACATTTAAGCATTAAATATATTCCTGAAAATATTATGTGTAAAACTCATTAAATGATATCATGCTTTCATACTTAATGCCGTTACATTCTTCCCTCCAAAAAAGTTATAGCCCAAAACATAACAAAACTTTTATTTTACTAATTTTCACTAATACCATGTTTTTACTAACTATATTACTTCATGTTTCCCTGTTAGCTATTATTATAATCTCCCCCAGCAGTAACAACATGGGGTGTGGAGGTGGAGGCTGCGTGCACTGGGAGGCAGTTCATGGATCAGCAACAAACCTGGCAATTGTAAGGTGGGGAACTGCCCAATGGAACCTGAAGGTGATAAAATCCCATTAAAAATCCGAGAAAAGTACTACTCAGGTATTCCCAAGATATAAATAATTAAAACTGCTTTCTTCTTTACGAAAGTCAAGATGTTCCTAAGACTAAAAATCAAGATGTTTCAGAAACAGATAACATAAAAGGTATTAAAAAAAAAAAAAAAAAAAAAAAGCCAGACCACCCCCCTCCTTGGGTGCTGAGTGATTTATTTCAGTCAACATGTAAATCAGTTTCAAAATTCATCTATAAAAATTCCATCTGGTCCTAACATCACACAAACGGTGGCTCAATGGACAGTTTTCTTTCTCAATATTCTGTATACATCTCTCCCTTTGCAGCTGATATCTAGTCTCAATCATTGGAATCTTGTAGCAGAAGGTGAATTTCGTGCTATAAAACAAATCCGAGCTTGCCATAAAATTTAGGCTACTTAACTCAGGTCAGACCTGTCACAGGTCAGGCCTGCCAGCTGCTGTACAACTTCTGTTCTAGCTTCTGCCCAGGCCTGTAATTATTTACAGTTTTGCACCTGTCAAAATCTTGAAACAATGACTTTCCTTGTTTCTCAAGGTTTATAGACAGTTAAGTGTACCAAGTTTCAAAACTGAACACTTAAGGCACACATGTTAAAAGGGGGTCACTATAATTAAGTTTTTGAAACTTTTTTTTAAACAGAAGTAAAATAGAAATGAGGTGGAAAACATAAATTAGGGTTTGATGGTTAATAAAAAAAACATTAAAATAGATGTTCTCAATCTTCATGAATAAAGAAATTGCCCATGAGTTGTTAAAAAAAAAAAAAAAAAGCTTAATCCAAAGGCCAGACCTCCAAAATCAGAATTTAGAAATAGAGAGGATAGATATATCTTTACCATATGATCTGGAAAACATGTTTTTTAAAATGCCGAGTACAAATAATACAATAATATAATAAACCATACCATCATATTAAAGCCTGACTGAGCACTTTTACTACTGTTGAGTATACAAGTTGAGAGGGCTATTTGTTAAATCAGTAGACAGGTAAAATAAAAATACTAAGTCAATCAAAAGAAGGAAAGCTAAATAATATCTGAAAGTGGTTCTTTCAACTAATCTGACTACTCATGAAGAGACAGATGTAAATGGTCCTCAGTACAGCTGATTTGGCAACTGAGAGAGATGGAGAGCTCTGGCTGGCCGAGCTTTTATTCCTTCTCCTAAGTTATGCAACTCTATCCAGAAGGTGTATATTTCTTTAAGAAATCAGCAGCACTGGGTAAACAGGGTGCATCTGGTGAACACATGTCCATGTACAGGTAAACACATGATTTTAGTAATTACTTCCAACACCATCTGTCAGGCAGGTAGTTCAAAACCTACTCAACAGGAAAGGCAGTTTGAAGTAATTTTTAAGCAAGTACACTTCTCATCTGCCTAAATAAAAGTAAAGATCAAAATACAAACCTGGAAACCTGTCTGCTCTGTCCTGAATTTATCCAGAGCAGAGGCAGGCAGGTTCATTCTTGTAGCTAAAAAAGATGATAATCCTACACTGGTTGGGAAATACACGAATCTGATTAATTATCCTCAAAGGAAATTTTCTTCTGACTAAAAATAGCAGTAATTTATTCGCCACTAATCAATAACTAACAAGACTAGTCTCTGAGATACATTAAAGTGTGTCACCTGTCTGCAAAACCACCTCGCCATTAATTAAGGGATGAACTACTCTGGTGACAAATGCTTTGAAATGTTTCTCAATCTCATTAACTCAGCTTGAAAAATATAAACCCTAATGCAGAAGAACACAGGGAAAGAAAAAAACATAGCCGCAAAGGAAAAAAATCCAATTAAGAATTTTTCTGACTTCAAAAAATTGGTTATTTGAGAGACTTTTTAAAGATTACTGCAGTTTGCCTTGATGTATATCTATCTACATACCACTGGCCTTTCCATTTCTCTGATTTATATCAGTCAAGCATTTAAATAAATACTACCAACTCTCCAACATACAACACAATGCATGACAGGAATACCAAGGGCTGAATTCCCCCAGATAAGTTGAAATTTTTCCTGTAGATTCAGTGCCCTCGCCTTACCTTTACCACGATTTTTACTATGGCAAAACTAACATTTAAATTTCACCTTCTTGCTCTCTCTATCTGTCCATTCTGAGATTGAAATATTAAAAATAAAATTGTTTAGCATGTACCCCTGATATGACATAACGAGAGTGGCACGTCACCTCTGTGACCTTCCTCCCCAAAACCCATAACCCCACTCTAAATATGAGAAAAATATCAGACAAACCCAAATTGAAGGACATTCTACAAGACAGTATTCCTCAAAACTGTCAAAAACAAGGATAGTCTGAGAAACTGTCACTGACTAGAGTCTAAGAAGACATGATCATTAAATGCAATCCTGGATGAAATCCTGCAACAGAAAAAAGGACACTGGGGGAAAACTAGTGAAATCTGAATAAAGCACGGTGTTTAGTTAATAGCAACATGAACCAATGTTAATTTCTCAGTTGTAACAAAAACACTATAGTGATGTAAGATGTTAACAATATGGGAAACTGGGTGAAGGGTATACAGGAATTCTCTACATTATCTTCACAACTTTTGTGTAAATCTAAAATTCCTCTAAAATTAAAAGATTGTCTAAAGTTTTGCTCAGCAGGGATTTTGAATGTTCATTATTCATTCAACCGAAGTTCATTCAGCAGCCAAAATATTATAGCCACATACAATGCAATGCAATGGAGACCCCACCATGAGACAGGGACCACGTGAACACACACTGGAACACCACAAAACTGGGACTAAAATCAACCGATAGGAAAATGATTAAAAGCAGGTCAGTATGAAACAAGGGTCTCACTGATAGAAAGCATACAAATTATTACCTGCTGTTACAACGTCTGTCAGTTAGTTTAAAATACTTGAGCATAAAGAATGTAGTTTCTGTAGCTCAAACCTGGAGTCTAGGGACATTCAGTTGCCCTAGTCAAGAACGCAAATCTCAGTGTACTCTAATCAGAATCCCAATTCCAGAGACAGCTACTATAAATACTTCTATTATCAATATCTCAAGTAACAACTCAGGATTTGCTAATTGGTACATTAAACGTCAGAAATGAGTTTTTACTGGTAAAAACAGTAGCTTGTTGACTTGCGGGATTCTTGCCACAAACGGGTTTTCACTTTTTGAAAGTAACAGTATTTGACACATATAGACTGACTAAACAATTTAGAGACATGACACACTTCTGAATCAACAGGGCATATGAGTTAGTGAGGCCCATAGCTCTTACCCTTAGAGATAGCTCCCCAAATTTAATCTCTAGACGGTCCTGTGTCCAGTCATGGGTTTAGGAGGATTCTCTGTTGTCTGATGTTGAATATAAAGGTAACTGAATCCTACTTCTAAAATGTCACTGCATTTGCCTGGATGAACCTTCCAGACAAAGTGCCGGTCAAGGCACCTAAGACCACAGAAAAGTGAACCTTCAATCAAGCTTATTTAACAAACTGCATTAACTGTTTTGAGCCTGCTTCACTAACGAATGATTAATACATTTCTCTGTGTGGCAGAATGTGGTGTGAGACTTGTAGAGAAGTAGCTCCCCTGCCTCAAACTTGTTTGGCAAAAACTAAGTGTTGTGAATGACAAACCTGACTTAACGTCAATTCACTACAGCCCTTAGAGAAAGACTTGGCATCCGTGTATGTTCTAACTTGACATCCATGTATGGCTTTCCAGAAATCCAACTGAAATTGTATGAAAACTTTCCATGTGTTTGTGAATGTGCTTCTTTTTGGCAGGGAGAGAATGTCCACAGCTTTTACCAGATTATTAAAATGATCTGTGACTCAGCAATCATTAAGGCCCATACAGCCCTGAGTAATCAAGTCAACCAACAATTACCGTTTCTTCCATTAAAATAAGTCTTCCCTTAAATTACACAAGTTCTATTTTCCCCAAAACAAGTGGCCTTCTCGTTTGATCTAAATGAATACCACGTACCTTCTAAAAACAGAGAAAAGTTTAACTATTATACAATTCACTTGACCTTTCAAACACCTTACCCAAAGCAGAAATCAAAACTTTCTTCAAGAAGCCGTTATTTTCAAACAATGATGAACAATGCATTTTTGGATTTCAAACCATTTTATCCAAGGGCGTGAATGATCTGCACATCTCAGAGGAGTTGGTTTGGTTTTTATAAACAAAATCAGTTTACTTCAGCTATGTTTTACACTAGCTCTTGAACTATATCTTTTAGTGTCTAGTTCATCCAACCTGGGAGAAGAATGGACAATTTTCTTTCTCTTGCACCTCTCTCATGATTTTTTTCATCCTGAATGAACTGGTACAGAAAAATAACTTTCTAAATAGTCACCAGAAATGCTGCTAAAGGTCATATGATCATCTCAGCAGTCAAGTGTCTGACAAAGCAAAATACGCAGGATTTTTTTTAATCCTCATGAGCAAACATGGGAAAATGCTAAAATTTATCACCAATGAACACAATGAAAAGCAGGTGCCGAGTACCCACATCATACAAAATATCCTTCAGCATGTTCTGTTTTGGATCAAGTCCTAACTGGGGAAAGCTGGAAGGAAAATGAGCAGGAGATGGGGTCACGGACTACTTTCTTAAAGTTAATGAAAGGGTTACACAGCATTGACTCAAATGCTATATAACCATCAGCTGTGGTTCTTCTTGCATGACAGTATCTTTCAATTTAACATATCCTATATTAAAAATAACTTTAGCGGGGGGTGGGGCGGTGGGATGAACTGGGAGATTGGGATTGACATAGATACACTTATATGTATAAAACAGATAGCTAATAAGAACCTGCTGCATGAAAAATAAATAAAATAAAATTCAAAAAAATAAAAATAGAGACATTTGGTCAAAATATAAATAATTTTGTTAAAATATTTACTTTAAAAAATTATTAAAATAAAAACAAACTTTTCTCTAATCCAAGCATGAAATGATGGCTAGAGATTAAAAAGGAGTTCCAAATTAAAATGTCCACATACTAACTTTAGAGAGAAAAACCAAAAGAAAATGTCCTTGCTAAATGTGAGGCTAACTTCTAATTTTTGTTTTCTAAGAATGGACTTTATTTACTAATTTCACATGCCTTTAGCTACCTGATTTCTTAAAGAATTCACAGTCTAACTTTAAAAATCTTTAGAGACTTGGAGACGAAGTAAAGCCTGAACTTGAAGTCGTTCCTGTTTTGCAGAAGTACAACGTTGCTGCCACTGAGGGCTGTAAAAAATATGGGGAAGAACGCCTTCATTTTTAGATAACTTCTCAGGATGGGTTTTTATTAAAAGGAGGAAGGCCCATGATTTCTAGGGTCTCCTCCATGTTTTGCTCTGTTGCTCCTAGCTGGCCAGTCATTGTGGAATGCCTTTGGGGCCACAGCGAAGAGAAGACGAAAAGCAAACTTAACTGGTGATTTAAACCACACATTCAAGAAATGTGGCAGTGGGCTTTGAAGATCTATTTTTTAAATTTCAGTGAGTCCACTTATATGAGGTACCTGGAACAGTCAAATTCATGAAGACAGGAAGTAGAATAGTGTTTACCAGGGACCAAGGGGAGGGGAGAAAGAGGAGTTATTGCTTAATGGGTACAGAGTTTCAATTTGGGAAGATGAAAAGGTTCTGGATATGGATAGTGGTGATGGTTGCATAGCAATCTGAATGTACTTAGTGCCACTGAACTGTATACTTAAATGTGTTTAAAATAGTAAATTTTATGTTATGTATATTTTACCATAATAAAAAAATAAAATCAGTGAAAACCAGGATGGCTGCACACAGCATCCTGAAGAATGGGTGGCAGTCCAGGGTACACCTGCATGGCCAGAGAAAAAGTGAACAACAAAAGAATGATGGAAGTAGCAGGAACAGATATCAGGAAACCAGGTGGCAACTGCATTAGCAGATACGAAGAACCAAAGCACCTCAGTAGTATAGAAATACCACTTCCTCCAAGTATAACCTGACATCTGGGCTCAGTTCTAAAACAGAAGACTGTGTGTATTTATGAACATCTGGATGGAACTATAACCTGAACAGTCCTAGAAGATGAGTTTTACAACAAGCCCTTTATCTGAGAGATAAAGGGTTATTGGCAGGTGGGCCAAATGTCCTAGATACCTTTTTAGAAACAATTCTGGACATACCTATCAATACCAAATTTCACCTAGAAGCATGCGAACACCCAGTTCTGAAGGCGCTAAACAACTTGATTTTTTTTTCCCAGGAAGACACAGTCCTAAAAAACATGTATCATATCTATTTCTTTCAAACTTACAGGGTGGAAAAGAGGCAGCTCTGCATTATACAGGGACTTAAAACATTTTCTACTTTTTCACTAGAGGTGAAAGGCAGTGACAAAGGTCTTCAATATGGTTTTTATGTATTTCAGTACATGGATGATGACATACTTCATTACTTTCTTGGGCTGTATGAAAAAGACAGAATGGACTTCTTTAGCCCTGGCATCAATGTAGCTCTTGTTCCTGTTACCTCTGCTCAGTTGATGCTTCATAACAAATTAATATAAACATGGAGACTAGGCAAAAGATGGGGGCAGAGAACACTGCACAACTCAAAGAAGGACATGCTGATGCACAGGTAGAGATGTCCTTTCTTCTCCTTCTATGGAATTGAAGGGGTTCCTCCTGCATCCAGAGTAAAAACTGTGACTCCTAGGAATGTAGCTGGCAGGTTCTGAACTACAAGTTAATTAAACGAGAATTTTTCTGAGTTAAGTAACCCCAAGTTCAAGTATAACTAGGTCTTATGAAAAGCTTTCAGTATTAGACTTCAATCATCCACATTAAATGGATGAGACATGACAAGAGAAGGCAAAAGTATTTCTGTGGTCTTGACCTTTTGGGAAGCCAAAGGCAAGAAAGTAAGACTGCTGTTGTGTGTAGTACTAAGTGTACATTAATATGCAGTATATCAACTAAAAAAACTAAGTACAGAACATTCGTCCCTGGAAGAAACACGTCTATCTGGAAAGATAATTTGGTCATTTGTCCTGTTCTTCACTATTTGTTTCTGGAAAACAAGAAAGTGACTGTTCTTCCTCTTTATAAGAAACACACAAAAAGTTCTAACAGGTGGTAGCTCTAAAAGTTTAGTCTCCAAGGGATTGCAGTAATCTGGAACTGCATTAACAAGAATTACCTTATCTCAATTCAGTAAATTATCACAAACGGTTAGTATTTCTGACTAACAAGAAAAGCCACTAAGTATTTGCAGACTTAAAATATTTGTCGAGGAAATGAGAATGAAGGAAGAAAAGTGAGAGTCTGTCTTAGAACTGAAAGGGCCACCCTCCACAAAGATCAGCTGAGATCTGATTCCTTGCAAGTAAGTTCTGGCTCTTTCTTAATTTCTTACCACTGTTGGCAGCTCCCATCTTCTCTTAATCGTGACCCCTCAAAATACTGATTTTTCCAAATTTATCCAAACGGTTTGATTATTCTTTCTTATTGTTCGGGGCTGCTAAAAAACAGCAACAACTAAAACTAAAAATGAAGCCTCAAAAAATAATTTATCCTAAGAAAAAAATGCAAAAATGAGAATTACTGGGCTTCCCTGGTGGCGCAGTGGTTGCGCGTCCACCTGCCGATGCAGGGGAACCGAGTTCGCGCCCCGGTCCGGGAAGATCCCACATGCCGCGGAGCGGCTGGGCCCGTGAGCCATGGCCGCTGGGCCTGCGCGTCCGGAGCCTGTGCTCCGCAACGGGAGAGGCCGCAGCAGAGGGAGGCCCGCGTACCACAAAAAAAAAAAAAACCAAAAAAAAAACAAAAAAATGAGAATTACTATAAACTCTCACAGCTGATACTCCCCCAACACTAACCTTTCTACAATGGTCTCACTTCAGGTTTCATGATTTTCAAACCTCAAGAATAATAAAATTGCAGAGTTCCCAAAAATAACTAACCCCTCTGTGACGCATACATAAATTCTGTGGAATACCAAATTAAAAGGCCAGAGTGGTTTCAAACATCATAAACAAACATTTAAAAGAAGGAAAGATGAAGAAAACCAGGGACAAACGACTATCATTACACCTATTTATTAGCAGTACACAGAATTCACAAGAGCTCCTGATGCTTGGGGCTCCAAACAGAGAGCTGCCTAAAACAGCTACAAAACTCCAGGTGAGCTCTGAGGTTGAGTGACAAACCGAGAATGCATCCACACTAGCCAGCACTGAAGGCTTTACTCTTTTTGACATTTTAAAATTCGGAGTAAAATCCTGGCAAAGAAATAGTGAGAACTGTTCTCGAGCTCATGCCCTTCGTATGTACTTTATTAAGCCTGATTTACTCTGAGGGAAAAACAAACCAAAACCAAGAAACTCTTAACAGGTAGACAGTAATCCTATATAAATGTCCCAATGCTAGGGATGGAGTAGGATAATTAGTTAGTTTAAAAGTCCCACTAGGGGATTAAAGACAGAAAGGGAATTTTAAGGGAGTCTGGGAGACTGTCCTAAGCTAATGACCACTCAAGGAAAAAACCCAGTAACCCAGCAACAGTCTACACTACCTTGAAGGAAGACCAGACGCATTCAAGCTCCAGGCACACTCAAGCCACCAAGTCCTGATAGTTAAAACACAAGACAATAGACATGGGGTCTGGATCTTGTTATATGAAGTCAGGGAGTAAATGGTCCTTGAAGAGTTGCATTCCTACTTGTGCCCAAGACAGGAATATAGGTGAAAGGGGACATTATACCGAAACCGGAGATGAACTGCCATATTTTAGTATATGTTACCACCCTTTTGCTAATATACATATGATTTAAATAGCACCATGACAGTACCAGTTAGACCACACAGGGTTAAAGGGGGAACTAATGGCAGCTACCCCCAAATGAGGAAGAAGGTGGTCTTCTCCTCTCCCCACTTTTCCTCTGATTACAAAAATGTAGCCCTCTTTGTTCTCAGGGCTGCACTTCCTTGTGTGCCTGCTTGCATCTCTCACAAGCGTCCCATGCTATTAAACTCATTCTTTGCCTGTGGCCTTGCCTCAAGCTGAATTCTTTCTGTGAGACAAAAGAATCTGAGCTTCAGTTAAGTCCTGACACCAGGTGAGTTAAAGACGATTAAATTAAAGACAATTAAAAGACAGTGGGGTTCGAGTCCCCTCCTAAATCAGGGATTCTGGGGTTCAAGTCCCAATCTGAGGTGCAGCTGGGTTCAAGTCCCATCCAAGAAAGACTGCAGTTTCACCAAAGTCCTAGTATTAATAAGCAAAAGTTACCATACCTATACAACAAATCCCATAAGACAAAGTCCTACAAAATTTAAAAGCTTCATGCTGTGAAAACTTAAAGTTAAAAATAAAAAACTTTTGAGCATACCACCCCAATGTATACATATTTATTTATAAATCATATACTTGTCTTACTGTACAAATTGACTGTGTATTTTATAAAAGATATATAGAAGTAGAAATTTTAAAAGTATGAGATAAAAATGAAGTTTTTACTATTTTCTTCCCACCCAACTCCCAATGCACTGTTTTATCTACCCCAGGGGTATGTGTACTCCATTTCAGAGATAACTACAGGAAAAGACAGAAACCAGACTGAGGCACATAGTGAGCTGCCTTTACACTGCCTTGGGGTCCACTCTAAATTATGAGAGCACTGACAAGTGAATACCTTCTCCAACTCTGGATAGCTGCTTTCTGCCCTTTCTATATCTACTACCATCACCTCCCTCAGAAGATACAGGGCAAGAGAGGAGGCAAGGAGGCAAAACAGCATGTGCAGAGGCCACTGCTTAGGAGTCCTAATAAGGACGTTTAATAAAACTCAGATTAAATTAAGTGTGGATGTTTGCTCTGCCAGCTCTGACTTTCACTTCGCCTGGTACACTTGCTCCCTTGCCTCAGACCATTATGCAGAGCAGGCTGCATGACCAATCACCTTCTCCAGTTCCACCAAGCAGAAGGCAGGCTGGCCCCACCACGCCATCTGCACACGCACCTGCTCTCAGCAGCATGGCTGCTCAGGGTCTGCTGGCCCAGAGATGCCCTGGCCCACAGGGCACCACTGTGAACTCATAGTTTCCACAGGAACTAGTCCAAAGATTCAGGAAGAAAGCTGGAGAGAGCCAAAGACAAGAGGCGGGACAATGAATGGCAGCTTACAAATGAGAGCCACAAAACCTCTTGGGAGCGAGGTCATAAAGCATCTTACCCACCACAGTCCCTAAAGAATTCAAAGTCATTGTTGCCTATTCCCTTGGATATTTCCTACTTTTAAAAAAGTCTAGTAATATAGCATTTGTTGCATGAAATATATATTTCATCTTATTTGAAAAAGATATTCATCATTATGTATGGGCAAAATAATTATCATAATTTATCATAATCTCAATTTCTTTTTATTTATTTATTTATTCTTTAAACATCTTTATTGGAGTATAATTGCTTTACAATGGTGTGTTAGTTTCTGCTTTACAACAAAGTGAATCAGTTATACATATACATATGTCCCCATATCCCCTCCCTCTTGCGTCTCCCTCCCACCCTCCCTATCCCACCCCTCTAGGTGGTCACAAAGCACCGAGCTGATCTCCCTGTGCTATGCGGCTGCTTCCCACTAGCTATCTCTTTTACGTTTCAATTTCCTTTTTTTTTGTACACTGATGAAAGTACTCAAGCAGACCATGGTGGATACATAGGAATATTAGTAAATGAACTCACATTAGATCTGCAAAACCTTCTCCCAAGATTTCAATGTTAAATTTATTCTTGATTACTGTTTTTATTAGCATAGTAAAGCAGTCCTGACTTTAAAAGTTGTCTTATAGCTGATTCTCAATATACAAAGAAGCTCAAATGAGCATACTTGAAAAACATTGTCTATAATTAAGGTAAACGGTTACTAACCCAAATACATGTAAAGATGTTCAATTCTATTCATAATCAATGAAATACATATTAAAACAATGAACTGTCATCCCAATCCCCATTAAATTAGCAAAGTCAAAATTCGTAATTCCAAAAGCACATGAGGGAGAAGTGTGTCTCTGTCACTGCTGGACAGGAGGCTAACTCATACACTTTTTCTAGAGAACAATGTGACAAAATATAGCTAGAGTTTTTGAAATGCTCATTTTTTGACCTAAAATTCCACCTTTGCAAATCTAAGCTACATTATAAAAATATACAATAGCCAGAAATGAACTCAAAGATTTACACCCAGAGATGTTCATTTATTTGATGGATACAATACATTTACTGTAGTGAATGACAAATTGGATAAAATCTAAGCAACAGCCAAAGAATGTACATAAACTATCCATAAAATGAAATATTACACAGCCATTTAAAATTAATATTAATCAAGTAATAAACTTAAGTGTTTTTTTTAAGTGGGATACAAAAATAGCACAAAACAATTTCATCTATGTAAAAGAGAAACCAATACAGATAAAGACTGGAAAGTCATACGGCAGCATGTTAACTGCCTAAAGGGATACAGGTGACTTTCAAATTGCATTTTCCAAACATTTTACAAGCTACCTTTTTTTTTTTTTAATAATTGAGAAGAAAAATTGTTTTAAAAGTCTATGGATCACCAACCAACGATATTTCTGAAAAATCAGCTGTTTTTTTTTTAACACTAAGACTAGCTTTATGAAACATAAGCCTTATACAATAAAAACAGAATTCCTTATCATTCAGTTCTGAATGATTCTGAGATGAAGCATCTATAACTTTGAAAATCAATGTCACAACATATAAACCTTTAAAAAACAACCATCAATGACAAAGAAAACACCATTTATTTGCAGGTAGAATTATACAAGAGTCATAAAATGGACATTATGGTTTTGACCCCATGATTTTCATCCCCTAAAAATCACTATGTGAGAGACGAAAGAACCATGTATTAATTCCAGTTTTGAAGAGCAGAAGATACTATCCATTATAATTTCCTGCTAACAAATAAATCTCTAAGTATAAATAAAACTAGGACTCATTAACCAAATGCTAGTTTACTATGGTACTCTAATAGATCTGTACTAACTGTAACAAAAATAAAAATTAGAAACATATAAAAACTTGTTTAACTTTTAACATCTTCTGAACATGCAGACCCAGGTTTAAAACGAACTCCATCACTTCCTAGCCACGTAAACCTGGGGGCAAGATACTTGACCCCTATAATCATACTTGTTTCCTCAAGTTTAAAAAAAATTAGATAAGACAAAGCCCATAGAAGTGCCTCACATACTGCTCAATAAAAGATAGCTATAATTTTCCCTCAGAAACAATGTTTTACTAGGTAGAAGGAAGAGGTAAAGGACAAAATAAAAGATTTAAATCAATTCAGTCAGCATCTGGGAGGCTATGCTAGGTGCTGGGTATACTGAAATAGATAAAAGCTCACAGTTTTCAAGGAGGGAAATACAAACCAACTGAAAATTAAAATCCCCTCTAATAGGATGATATAATTATGGTAAACACAGGATGCTTCAAAGGAGTGCAAGGTAGAAAATGTAACTTGGGCTGTAAGTTCAGGGAAGACTTCAAGAGGGAAGTGCTTGCACTGCTAGATCTGGATAATAAAAGAGAAATGTTATCCAGTCAGAGAAGGAATGTAAGATCAGGGGAGGTACAGACTGTACGGTAAAGCCAGAATCAGAGTTTCCTGAGGGATATGGCCTGCAATGTCCCTGGAAAGGAGGCAGGATCTGTACTGTCACCAGAACGTCACCAGCCCTTCCACACACCCACACCTGGCTCTGCAGTGAATAAGAAAGAAAGGAGGCCTGGAATCCAGAGGAGAAGTGCTTTCCTGCTACTATAACCTTGCAATTTCCCACCAGCACCCTCTACTGACTGCAGCTGCTAACAGAGGAGAACTATTACTGGGTCCAGGTCCAGTTCCAGTCCCACAAAGCAAGGCAAAGAAGGCTGAACTGGGGGCTGAGAGATGATAAACAGATAACTGGCACACTGTCTCTCCTATCAAATAAAGACAATACTCTGCCTTATTCATTTTTTGGTCCTTGGCCCCTAATACAATGCCTGGCATAAAGTAGGAATTTAATAAATTTGTAAAGCACAGTAAAATGGAAAGAACACAGAATTTAGACCCAGTCATGGGTCTAGCCTGTCCAGTCATGGGCCGGGGACGACACACAACTAAGCAGCAGGAAAGAACTGGATTTCCCGGAGATCAGCATGCACAGGACTGTTGCTGCCTGGAAACATTTTGGACTCCAGAGCATGCTTAGGAGTTGCTATAACAACTTCCTATGTTCTTTACAGGGATTCATCTACAAAGAGAGGCCATCGTTCAGAAGAACTGTAAATGCATTCATGACAACACTGAACAGTTGAGGTAAAGCGGGCCAACAGGAAAGAGGCTTAAGCTAAAGATCCCCAACTAATGTGACGCAACAAACAAAACTGAAACCATGGATCCTTCCCAACCTGTTTCTCACTTCTCACAAAATACTGATTGTTCGTTTCAGGCATTAAAAACTTTAGCATCACTGGTATCAAAGATTGTTACTTTCTCCCCTTAAAATCACATCCTGATATCAGAAAACTTAGATGATGAAACAAGTACCCCTTTGCACGCTAGCAAACAAGAAACACGGGTTTAAATTTTGCCCTATTATAAACAGCCTCACCTTGCTAAACAGAAGGATGTTTGTTAAATTATCTTTTTCAAGGTTTTTTAAGGCTCAATACTTGATCCAAAAGTGCCCTGTCCAGCCAGATTTCTATATAAAGCTACACGTAGAAAGTAAAGATTTTCTTTCAATCAGAATAAAGAGAATCACAGATGCAGACAGTGACAGACAACATTCAGTCTTAATCAAGTCTTGCTTATTGAAAGAAAAATTCCAGGTTAGTGACAACCTGTCTAGTTTTAACCATCTTTAAAATAAATAAATAATTAAAAAGACTAGTCCTCGAATAGTAGCACTTTTTGAGAAATGAACGTAAAAAATCAAACATTGCTAACAGTACTGTCAGGAAAGTCACCCTCAATTTTCCTTAATTTGGCACAAATTTCTAAGAAAACTAACTTCAAATATAATGTCATATCTTTAAAAACTACTTACACATGGGAGTGTACAATCATCATAAAATAAAGTTTTTTTAAAAAATTGACATAATTGATAACGTCCTTGCATTCTAAGATGTTCTTCCAATAAATTTCAAAAGCAACATTCATTCATCATTCAGAAACTATACAATTTAATTACACCAGAACCTCCCTCTAAAGCCATTCAACACAGAACAAAGCTCTGCTCTAAAGAGGTTTATTTATAGCTGAGGACAGGGGGCATGCCCCAGTGCCCAGTATACTGTCCGACATATAAGAGATAAGGGATGATGATACTTGCTGAAGACATGGCTAAAAGGGTCTCTCTACATGGCAGTCTAATCTACAAGGTGGCTCAGGCCATGGATAACAGTGCCACTCATTTTATCTCATATTCACAATTACTAATTTAAAAATAGTCATTTAATTTATTCTATTCACCACCACTGATCTTAACAAACTCTTTGTCAGCTAGTTCCAAGCAGAACAAAATACTACCCACACATAATTTCCATTCCAAGTAATAATCTAGGTCTCACCTGAAGAGGACTGGAACTAGAATGGCAGCAATAGGAATGGCAAGGAATATAATATACAAAGATTTTTATTTAGTGTTTTTCTGATATGTCTGGAATGTTCTTCTCTTACTATGAATAAATATTCTAGAACTCGTCTGAGATTTATATTAAGACTTATTCTTTCAAAAGCCTTCCCAACTAGCCCACCCAAAAATGATCCCACCTAACTATAAAGAACCATTCTAAAATCTAATAAAAATGCAATAGGGAATATTGAAGAAATGCAGTAAAACAATCAATGTAATAAGAATGAGATAAAGAAGCTAAAAAAACAAAGTCAGAGAGAAACAGGTAATAGGAATAACATTCATAAAACTTGAGTCCAACAGAAGATTTTTTTAAAAAAGGAATAGAACCAATATTTAAAACGAGAAGTCAAGAAAACGTTCCAGAAATAAAAGACGATCTGAATCTACATATTGAAATTCTCCCAATACCTGGGAGAATTAACCGGGAAGAATCAACTCCCAGGCAGACCTTAGTAAACTCTTAGGCTTCAAAGAGAAAGAAAGGATACTCAAGGCCTCCTGGCAAAAAAGATAAAATAATGAACAAAGGCAAGCAAATCTGGGATCTGATCTGGGATCAGAGTTGTCTAAAATAAAACATAATGCAAGGCAACAATAGAACAGCTTTTTTTTAAGAAATTCAATGAAAGAAGGAATGAATAATGGATTTTATATCCAATCAAACTGTCCTTCAAGTATCAATGCTATATAAAAAGTTTTAAACATACAGGAATTCATAATCCCTCCTTGAAGAATCTACCACAGAATGAGCTTAATGCACCAACCGAAGACTAGGGAAATTTCAGCAAAATAGAGTGACACATCCATTTATACATGTAACTGTAGATATGAGACTAAAAGTGGGGACATTAATCTTTGAAAGCTGAAGATTAACGTACAAATGTTACAAGTTGTAACAAAGTACAAACAGTGCAAAAAAATGTGAAGAAAAAGGAGAGGAAGTGAGAAAGTAAAATAAGTTCACTAGTTGACTAAAGTCAGAAGTTAAACTCTTAACACTGAAGAGACAGTAAATGATTAAATAGGTAAAAGAGGAATACAGTCATTTAAAAGGTATAAAGACAAATATGGGCTTCCCTAGTGGCGCAGTGGTTGAGAGTCCGCCTGCCGATGCAGGGGACACAGACGGGTTCGTGCCCCGGTCCGGGAAGATCCCACATGCCGCGGAGCGGCTGGGCCCGTGAGCCATGGCCGCTGAGCCTGCGCGTCCGGAGCCTG
>NC_041231.1:92479341-92507735 GCF_002837175.3 Physeter macrocephalus
CTGCGCGTCCGGAGCCTGTGCTCCGCAACGGGAGAGGCCACAACAGTGAGAGGCACGCGTACCACAGAAAAAAAATAAATAAATAAAAGGTATAAAGACAAATGTAACTACTAGAATAAAAACACAAACATTCCTAAATATCATTTAGTTAATTTAAGGAAAAAAAATACAACTCATAGAGAAACACAGCAAATATAAAATAATATACACAGAGAGAGAGGATCACAAACTATCACCACAGAGACAAAATATATCAGTCATATCAACAAATGTAAAGAAGCTTGGCTTTCTTTATTAAAGAAAAAAATTTTAAGTTTGGCTCACAAAGCAAGATCCAATTCTGTTCTATACACAAGAGACACGTCTTAAACAAAGTATTATAGCTCAGAATGGCTAAATTAAAGACACAAAGGTATAAAAAGAGAGTACAAAAGAAAGCAAAGTAGAATTCAAGCTACAAGGATTAAATGTGAAAAGAGCACTTTAATTCTAAAGCCACAACTGACAACAGCATTGTAAGACAGAAATATTCATAGACCAAATAATGCTGGAACCACCCTTTTAAAATAAAGAAGGTGAGTGTGAAGGGATGTGAATCTAAAATGGAACCAGAGAATATGAAATGGAGAATCTCAGGAATATGCCCTCAGAAGAAGGAAACTTAAAATCCAAGAGACTGGTTTTTTTTGGGGGGGTGGGGGGGAGTATTTTGGTAATGTCTATGTATTCACTTACCTTTCAACCTAGCCATGTCACTCTAGAAATTCATCCTGAAGATACACTGCCAATAATACAAAAATATATGTGCACAAGTTTACTTACTACGGCACTATTTGGAACTACAAAATATTGGAAATAACCTAAATGTCCACACAAGCTGAATGAACCATGATACAGCCATTCAATGAAGTTACTATTCAGCCATAAGAAAGAATGAGGATGATCTCTATCAACTGATGCAGAGTTTCCAGGCTATATTACAAAAAGTAAAGAATAAAAGAATATCTAGAATATGCTACCATTTAAGTAAAAAACAAAGGGAGACTTTAAAAATTTACATGGATTCCGCATACAGAATTCTGCATATTTATTCTGTGGGATTATGACCCACAGAATAAATAACCATGAGTCTACACTGATATAAATGATGAAATAAATTGACAGGGAAGAAAACAACTCTTCCTCATAGTAAAAGTCCAATTAATAAATGTAGAAGACATAGTAGAAATAGAAGAATCACAACTTGACTTGTGCTTATATGTACAAAAAAGGAAGAATAAACTAGAAGCTAATGGAGACAGGTGGGATTAGGATGGAAAGAGAGTAATGGGGATAATAAACAGGGAATTCCAGTATCTTTGGAAAGCAGCAGTTTGACTACATAATGTAAGATTCAAGACAAAAAGGACTTAAGATGTTTAATAGGATTGAACAAATAACATAAACGCATTGTAAAAAATGAGAGCTGTGTTTCTCACTATTACAGAATGAAGTTACATATAAGAAAAGGAAGGGGACTTGCCTGGTGGTCCAGTGGTTAAGACTGCGCTTCCAATGCAGGAGACTCAGGTTTGATCCCTGGTCGGGGAGCTAAAATGAAGGGAGGGAGGGAGGGAGGGAGGGAGGGAGGGAAGGAGGGAAGCTAGGCTAGAAATAAATCCTATGCAGTTGAAATAGAATCAAAGGGCACAGTATGACCTCATGCTTTTTAATACATATACGGATAGATAACCAAAGCAAGGAAAGTACAAGATGAGCCTGGACTCCTATGGTACCAGAAAGAAGCCAACTTCGAGGAGTTTCCATTGGCCAAATCCAGAACAATATGAGCAGTAAAAATAATGATAGCAAGGGATTATGCCCAAGGTTAAAATAAATAACCTTGACTCTATGAAGACAATATTACAAAGATAGACAGACAGATGGGAGGGTGAAGAGTCAGCTCTTCTTTATAGTAAGATTCCAATTAATTAATGCAGATGGCATGATGGCAACGGGAAAATCATCACTTGATAAATACCACAGTATTAAATGTTATATGCAAAAGTAATCAACGGATGCTAAAAGTAATGGTGAAAACATGATGAGAAACAGGATATATGCATAAAACCAAAGTACCACAAAATACATATTAACTCCAAAGGGGAAGATAGTAACTATAGAGCATAAAGCTGAAAGCTACCACCTTAAGTAGATGAATTTAATACCTAGTTACTGTATGTCAAAGTTAACAACAAAAAAAAAAGATTTAACAATATCCTGAATCTCCTTGGTATGACACACTGAGAAGGACACATACCTATCACTCCCTGTATTCTTGATAAAATGCATAACATCTGAATCTAACCATGAGGAAATATCAGGAAAGCTCAAATTAGGCAATATTCCACAACAAAACTCACCAGCACTCTTCAAAAGTGCCAATGTCATAAAAGACAGACAGACTGAAGAACTGTCCTAGATTGGAAGAGACTGTGACATGACAACTAAATGCAATGTAGGATACTAAATTGAATCCTGAACCAAAAAAATGATGAATTTTGAATAAGATCTGTATAACAGTTCATAGTACTGTATCAATATTAATTTCCTGGTTTGATCATTGCATTACGGTAATGTAAGATATTTAAACATTAGAGGAAGCTGGGTGAAAGGTCTATGGGAAGTCTTTGCACTGTTCTTGAAACTTTTCAGTATGACATTATTTCAAGATGCAAATTAAAACAAAAAAGGTTAATACTCTATAAAATTCCAGTCAAAGCATGTTTATAAACAATATTTGTAACAGTCAATTATTAGGAAAAACTCAATATCCATCAACAGATGAGTAAATAATATTTCATGTATACAAAATAGAACATTTATGAATCCATAAATAAATATGAGCACAAAGTAGTCTATGAATCTATAAGAATAAGGAAGCTTTATATACACCTGTAGGGAATTATTGCAGGGTACACAGTTAGTTGAAGAAAGGAGGGAAGAAGGGAAGAAGAAAGAAGGAGGAGAGATAAAGGGAAGGAGAGAGGAAGGGAGAGAGGAATAGAAAAGTCAGATTTGCTGTTACACTTTTTGCCGTTATAAACAATGATGCAATAAATGACTTTATATCCCTGTCCTTGCAGACACGTGTTTTTATATCTATAGGAGAGAGTCATAAAACACAGAATTGCTAAATCAAGGCGCATACATATTTTTAATTTTTATACTTATCAAAAAATTACTTTCCTAGAAGACTGTGGTAATTCAGACTCTCACCAGCAATAATATCAGAGCAAACATTTCCCCCAAATCTTAGGACCACCACCAGTTCTACTGAAAAATCCAACCTACTCAGCAAAAAAACAGTATCTCATTTTAATTTGTATTTTTCTGACCACTGGTAAGGATGAATAAACTTTTCATGTTTATTTCCTCTTCCATAAGTTGCCTGTTCATACCCTTTGAAGACTTTTTTACTAAGCTGTCTCATTTATGGAGCTCTTTGATATTATTCATATATACGTTTATTTATATTTTCATATATATGTATATATATATACACATATATTATATATATTTTAAAATCTCTATAGATTTTTAAAATCTTGTTTTGGGTGCTTCAGGCCATACAGAAATTATAATCACTAGGGGTTAAATCTATCAAATCTTTTTGGTAGTGATCCTGGTTTAGAGAATGTAACTGCCATTTAGTGGGCATAAGTCAGAGGTGTTAGGTGTCTTCTAAGGCACATGTCTGTCCTGTACAAAGAACTCCACGTGTCCTGCAAGAGATCTGAATCTCCCATTAAACATTCAAGTAGGTAAAAAACATATTTACATTATCTAGTCCTAGAATCTAAGGCGCATCCCTAGGGCAATGTCATTGTCGGTATTTAAGCTGTTAAGGCTAAACACATATCAGATGGAATTCATTACTCTCACATTCAGTGTAATTCTGCATATAGGTGATTTCATCAGGTCTTCTGGTGTATTAGTACCTGAGTATTTATATTTTGAAATATATATTACATTACCAATGTTTCTGTTTAGTTCTCCCTACATTAATTATACTCAGAGCATTGTGTTACTTGTAATAATGTGTATAGGTAAGTTATGTTATTCATGAATTTTACTAAAGGGTACTTTGCTAAACATTTGTTATACAAAAGGATCACTGGGTCTGATAAGGTTCAGAAACACTGCCATAAGCCTATAGGAGAAGAAAAGACTCCTCAGATTCTAGATCTTTTACCCTCCTCTCACCCACACTAGGACTAGAGATAAGGCCCCCTCCTCTAATCCCACCTACACAGGTACACCTTCTTCCCAGGACCCAGGGTCTCAACTCCATCTGTGTTCTCCTCTAACACAGAGTTCTAAGGCTCTAAAAGATGCCCAAAGTTATTTAGCCAGTGGGACAATGAGGGGATAAGAAACATATATACTCAAGGTACCATGTGCCCAGGATTTGCTCAATGGAATATCCATCAGTTCTATTTTCGTGTTTCTTTAAAAATTATCATTTTTAAATGTAAATGATCAATGACACCAAAACCTTTATTTATTAAAGGAGTAAAAACATCAAAAGAACAAATTAATCAATATTTCAACTGCAGATGACAAAAAAATTATTTAAAAAGTTGACTCAAAACATTTTCTCATTTAAAAAAGCAAAACAGGGGATTCCCTGGTGGCGCAGTGGTTGACAGTCCGCCTGCCGATGCAGGGGACACAGGTTCTTGCCCCGGTCCGGGAGGATCCCACATGCCGCGGAGCAGCTGGGCCCGTGAGCCATGGCCGCTGAGCCTGCGCGTCCGGAGCCTATGCTCCGCAATGGGAGAGGCCACAACAGTGAGAGGCCCGCGTACCGCAAAAAAAAAAAAAAGCAAAACAAGTCTTTCCCTTCAGTAACTATCATAAGCTACTGACAGGCATTTAAGGAAAGCATCAAGTTAAATGTTTTAGTTTTGCCATAAACTTGCTTATCTGATCCCTCTTAGAAATTTATAAGCTAGAAAGCACATCACTGGCTGGCACAAAGGATGAGCTGTTGATTTCTAAAACATATTGTAAAAGAGAACCTTGACATACACCGTAATTTGTATTTTTCCCAAAACAGTTTGTATCATGTGATTCTGCCATTTCTTTCTTAACGCATCTACATTCCCTCCTTCCCTCCCTCTCTGCCTCTCCGTCTCCCACACACACACACTCTCTCCTTCTCCCTCCCTCCCTCTCTTCCCCCCTCCCCCCTCCTTCTCTCACACACTCTCTCTCCCCCTCTCCTTCTCTCTCTCTCTCTCTCTGCCCCCCCTTCTCTCTCTTTCTCTCTCTCCCTACCTCCTCTCCTTCTCTCACACACACACTCTCTCTGTCTCTCTCACTCACTCACCACAAGAAGGAAAACACCAAAGAATGGGCCATTACAACATAAATAAGTCTGGGCAGTTTTTCACAATGGTTCAGCAGAATATCTCTGCAAGGACACAAAAAGACACTGTTGCAGAATATTCAGATTGTTCACAATCTAGGATGAGGATTGGATACTCTTAACTTTCCTCTAATAATATCCAATGGCGCCAACCTACAGAAACCCTACAGCAAGTTTTATAGGACTCTTCCCTTTCGTTAGATTTTCACTGGTTACATTGAATTCTCCACTTTTTTTCTTTTTTTGTTTTTTCAAGTTAAATGTAAAACACTAACTTTCTGAGTAAAAAGAAGCATTGTTCTCAGCTGAAACAAACTTTTTAGAATTATATAAAATACTGTTTTCTAGCAGTTAATTATAGAATGAACTTAAGTCTCAACCTTTCTTCCAATTAGTTAAGACCTTCTGTGATAATTTTAAACTCTGCTTTTGCTTTCTGTCTAAATTCTTGTAAAATTTTTAGTTTCTAAACCAGGTTTATAATCATTGTTATCACAAAATGGAGTATCAGAAACAATGAGATACATACTTTCCTCAGATTCCATTTCAAATATGGTCACTGC
The DNA here is from genome assembly GCF_002837175.3 of Physeter macrocephalus. Taxonomy (NCBI): domain Eukaryota; kingdom Metazoa; phylum Chordata; class Mammalia; order Artiodactyla; family Physeteridae; genus Physeter; species Physeter macrocephalus. Next base: position 92,485,318 of record NC_041231.1, read on the forward strand.
AGATCTTAAGAGTGGAAAATATGTGAAAATCCTAATTATCCTTTTTTGTTATTATTATTTGTGCATGCAACATCTAAGCCATGAGCTTCTCCAGTGTATTTTGTTACTGTTATTATCAATACTTCATCAGAGACAGCTCAGGGTAACCAAAAAGAAGAAAAGTTCTCAAATGTCAACTGCGTTGTTTCTCAAACATTCTGAATAAAGTAAACAGGAGAAAGAAGGGTCATTGGTTCACAAATATGTTGAGAATCTCACCCAATACTCTAGTCCTGATAAATGAAGAAGGTAAATAAAATACGAATCTTGCCTCAAAGACTACAACCTGTAGCAGAGGCATCAAGTTAAGACCCAGTGAGCATTCTCCCTTTCTTCAGTACTGGCAGAACCCCAATTCTGTTGGGAACAACAACATGACTAGAGTCTAAAGCAAATGAAAATAAACCATATTTCCTAGCCTCCCTTACAAATAGAGGTAGTCATGAAATATGGCTCCAGCCAATGAGATGCAAACACAGGGTTTTGTGTGGGACCTTCCAATGAAGTACCTCTAAAGGAGGGACCAACTCAGCTGGCACTGTCCCTTTTGGTAGTTCCTCCTTTTTGTAAAGTACATATGATGGCTGAAGAGTAGCAGCCATTTTACATCATAATGGAAAGATCAATAAAACTTCAGAGACTTAGCCCTCACATTCTTGAGTTGGTAAACCAAAGCCAGCAACTTCCTAACTATGGACTTTGCATTATATAAAGAAAAATAAACCCCCTATCTTATTTAAGCTTCTACTTTTAGGGCCCTCTATGACATGCGGCTGAACTTAATTTCTAAGTAATGCAATCTAATAGGAAAGAGATACAGAAGAAGTTCTATGAAAAGCTACAGAGGAAGACACTTGTTCTGACAGAGGCAGGGAGTGGAGTGGGGGTGAGGAGAAAAAACATACAGAGAAAGCAAACACATGAGTTGGTTCATTCATTTGTTCAACTATTATCGTCAACCACTGTGTTAGGTGCTGGGATACAGATAAAAGACATAGTGGCTGTCCCTAAGGAACTCTGAAATGGGTTACAGACAGATGAAGATATGATCAAAATACAGGATTATTTATAGGGGCAGCCACACACAGCTGTGCCGGATTGTGTCTACAAGAACTGACATCTTTTCCTAAGCCCACAAATGTAACATCCACTCATCAAAGCCTGTACCCAAAGGTGCCTCAAGGACGGCCCTCAGCCCTTGAGCTATAAAAACAGTAATAGAGGTAAACATAAGGTACTTTGAGTAGAATCTGCATCCACACATAAGACTATTAACTAAAGGCAGAGTTGCATTTTACCTGAGGATTCTGTTTATCCTTCATCGCCACCCCTCATCCAGTTTTTGATGATCACAACCATTTCTTAACGCAGTCTAAAATCAACGTAACTATTGTAATATGGCACAGAGGACACCTAAACCTAATTGTAACCATAAATAAGGAATAGAAATAGTTAACATTTAATATTTTAATACTGTGCCCTATGGGTTTAAAGGTCATACTTTTTTATTTCATTTATTATCAGTTAATAAACAACACTACCGAATGACCAAAAATTAAGAAAGATTATGTTTTTCACACTTAGAGCATACAAGAAAGGGAGTAAAAAAACACAAGTGTCTTTTTTTTTTCTGCTGTGGTACAAACACACACACCAAGAATAAGTAGAATGTCTTTCAAACCAAAACAATAGGAAATCACTCTTGGCTGAAAGCACAGGCTTAGATCATGTTGATTTCTTCTTTAATCCTGCTGAAGCAAGTTTCTGCATGCTTTCTGGGGCCTCCACCTACAGAGCTGTTAGGACAACAGCCAACACATATATTTAATTACGTAAGTATTCAATGCTATCAGCCAGCTGTTGCCAGTACATAATACTCTGACCTCTTTCACGTTCTCTCTTGCTTAAAATGCCAAAAACAAAGCAACTGTTGATGTAACAGTAATCATGAAATATGCAAAATTCTATTCTCCAAAAAGATTTCTGATAGCTATGAAACTCAGTTTTGCATTTTATAATGATTTATTACATCCAAACTGCTTTTTCTGTTCCTGATTTGCAAATTAAGTAACTTATCTTACAACTGTAAATTTAACTATTCCTTCATTTTTTTAAGTCAACCAGGAATTCAATCCTAAAATATACTTTCTCCTTTATGCCCCATCAAATTTCTCACTGGGATTTGTCATGTAATAATCTCCCTGCACTCCCATTCATCTCCATGTTTTCCATGGATAGGGGACAAACAACTGAAGTCTGTAGCAGGAAATGGGTCAAAATCTGCTCTGAATTATGTAACTCTCACCCCTCACTTCAGAAATCAACAGAGAACTCTTCATTTATGTTTCCAGAGAGCATGTTCCTCTAATACCATCATTAACCCCAGACTAGCTGACAGGGAAAAAAAACAACACAAAGTCCTAGCATCAACAGAAAGTAGACTAAACAGACCCATGACTTAAGACTTGAATAATATGAATTCACATATGGTAGACAGTAAGAAGACCTAACACATAAACAGCAACTTATCCAGAGAAATTTGGTCTTCATCAAATCAGCTTTCAATTCAAGGCAAAACTCAGTGCCAAATATTTACCAGGCACTGTACCAGAGACCAAGGATCCCTCAGTAAACAAGTGAGACAACATCACTGTCTGCATAGATCTTACTGTTCCACTCCTCTCTCAAAGATCCTATATCAAGTCAACCTCTCCAAAACATCTACTTCTTACCCCACAACAGCCATGTTGATTTCTTTCTCCCACTTTGGTGTTTTTAATGTTTTTTTGCTCATTCATTGAAACTGGACAATTTGATACTCAAATGTAAGACAAGTGTTGTGATATTAATATAGTTATATAATTAATAATACACTTAACACAAAATAATACATTAGCAATGACTTGCTGATGCCCTGACAGCAGAATGATGCCAAGCACTCTTCCCAAAAAAGGAAGAATCAATCAATTTAACCTAAGTGTACAAACACATGTTGAGGACAACTGTGTGTCTAAAACAAGGTCTAACACTACCTGGTTTTTATCTACACCTTTGTTACCCTCTGACTCAAGATGAGATGCTTCAATTAATCCAATGGCCAAGGTCCTGAAGCAGACCCAGTTCACTTAGTTTGGCAGGAAGAACAGGGTCCTGCCACTCACAGCTGAGCTTCTGCCAGCATGACCAAGCAATACTCCAAGAAGGGAGAAGAATTCTCACTCCTTTTACTACTTTACTCTGCAAAGAAACTGTGGACCAATAGTGGCAAGCACAAGTTTCTTATCTCATTTAGGACAAGAAGGGACAGGTTTCTTCCTAGTTTATAAGCAAAACATAAAAAGCAAAACAGCACGATTTCTTAAAAAGAGAGCCCTTTAGTACAATCTTTGCAAATTAGTATGTTCTTTCCCCTTTCGGCAAATATACAGCCTGTCTCTACAAGGGATTCACAGGTGCCTTGGGAGTCTCAGAACAGCTGACAAGCAAGTCTTACTCCATGAATGGTATCTGTTTCCCAAGAAAAGGAAAATCATTACATGGTAGAGTCAGAGGGTCAAAGACTTCATAAAAAAGGATTTTCCTGAGGTCAATAACCTGACCTCAAGACCACAATCTAGTAGAGAGCCAAATATGTAAACAAATAATAAAATGTAATATGCAACAATAGATGTTTGTACAGGATAAATAAGTAGCACAGAACAGAGGGTGATTAACTCTGGGGACCCTGGAGGTAAAGGGTGGGAGTTAGAAGGGAGATAACCTTGCACACAGTATTACCTTTGATATGAGTCCCACAAGATGACTAGGTTGCCAAGTAGGATTACATGGGGTGCATGAGAGAGAGAGAGAGAGAGAGTGTGTGTGTGCGCACGCGCACGCACATGGACATGCACACATGCATGCCTTCGGGGGAAAGGGAGAGCATGTTCCAAGGAATAAGAAAAACATATGCAAACACATTATATGTCTGGAAAATCATACAATTTAGGCAAGAAGTAAAATTCTATGGAGGAGTGGTGAGAAAAGAGGCCACAGAGGTAGGCAAGGAACAGATTATTTTAAAAGACCTTGTTACACTAGGAAATTATATCTTTATCCTGTAGCTGAGAAGGAACCATTACAGGGTGTGAAGGAGAGGAAAGCATGAACTGGAACAGAAAAGGAGCTGAGGACAAGCTTAACTTCTACTGTAATACAAGAGCAAGAGATATTGAGGACCATAACTAAGACATTAGCAATAGGGATGGAGAGAAAGGATTAAATTCAAAAGATATGTGTCTAGTTCATGGCAATCTGATGAAACATGAGGACACAGTGGTTCACTGCAAGTTCCAAGAAGCAACAAAACACTAACAACACTGGGCAAAAGTAATGAGAAGGAAGGAAGCAAAGGGAGGAAGGAAAAGATATTTTAGAAGTAGAATCAGTTCTGAAGGATGGAAAATAGGGGAGGGAAAGAGGGAGTCAAAGAAAACTCCCAGACTATCTGACAGGTGACCTTGTAACCAAACAAGATAGGCAATACGCACAGGAACATTAGCTGGGGAAAAGGTGAGGCAGCTAACGAAGAGGCTCTGACACGATGATTTAAAGTGTCAACGGGGCATCTAAATGGAAAAGTCCAGAAAGCAGTTGGACATACAATGGACATACAAGTTTGGTTCTTGGAAGGAGAGATCAGGGTCAGAAACAGAAATTTGGGAGTAATCAACACAGAGATAGTATCTAAATAGTGGACGTAGATGAGAAATGGTAGGAGGAAACGTAAACTCATGTTAAAAATAGCACTGTTTGGAGAAAAACAATCGCCTTAGACAAAACTTAATTGACAATACATATTAAGTCAAACAGTACAATATTTTGAGCTAACTTTCCATACAGAGGGAAACCTTTAAGGTGGGAAAGGATAGCTGGAACCATGAGACTGTGACTGGTAAAAGCAAACAATGAATGACACTTGAAACAATAACATGGAAGTGCTACTGAACTAAAGCCATTTCATACTAGAAAAGCCAAAATTAAAATATCTAAGTTTTAAGAAAAAATCCACAACCTACAACATTAAAAAATAAGTTTAACAAAAGAACTTGCGTTATCTAACCTGTTTCTTGCAAAAGGCCAAACTAAAACCTAGTATTATTTTTTATCTCCCAATGCCAATTTTTTTAATTAAAAAAATAAAGATAACCTGATTACTAACAAATCTAGTTAAAGACAGAACCAGTCGAGTTTTTTTCCTTTTTTAAACTGTATAATTACTAACTGAAAAGGAGAGCACTTCTCTGTTCTTAATAAGTCAGGCAATTTATTTTACAAATTCAAGTTGAAATAATATTCTGATGCCTCCCCCAACTTCAATTTACAATGAAGAACTCAAAGTTAAATCCACATAAAGCAAAAAATCTTTTCATAATAGGAGTGAACATCCAATAATTTACTTGATCAACAGAATGCTATTTCTAAAAAGAGCTCTCCTTTAAACAGAAGCTATCATACAAAGCAGGTTATGCTCTGTCTCAACATACACTTTTCTTCTTTGTCCATTTCTCCTTATATTTCCATTGTTCTTTCAAGTAATTTCACTGAGATATCTAAACCATCCCTTCAACATTACCATTTATTTCTACAGGCAAAGGTGGTTCAAAGAACTAGTGACTCATCTATCTACTATCAGTGTGGCTAAACCACAGTGCCCATTTGGGTTAATAACACACAAGGTCAAACAGAGGTTGACAGTCCATGATCAAAGCAAGCTGGCTATTCTTTCTGTCATTTATATAGAACACACAAGACGTGTTTATTTTCACCAGCCTCTGAATGACCTCCTTTAGGTGGCATGGAAAAGATCCCACATTTCTATAAAGCACTAACCAAAGGAGTTTTCTTATTTGATACTCTCATTAAGAGCAAATTTTATTTTTTTGAAACTTTTGATCTTTTTCGTTTACTCAAGAACCCCTCAAGTTTAAGGCCATCTTGTCTACATCAAATTGGTTTAATGGATAAAACAAGGACAGGGCAACTGGCAAATGCTCAAGAGGAAAGGAAAGAGTATGCATACAACAGGCTGCCATCACAAAACATGGGGCTCATTAGAGATATTTTCAAAATTAGTAAAGGCAATAGCATTTAACACTTCAAAGTTCAAAAGGCAGCCAAAAAACTCATTCTTAACTCCTGTTTTACTACTTAAAACTCCTACTGTTTTATCAATCTGAACATCAATAATACAAACGCTGTAAAACCTTAGTAATTAGATCAACTAGTAGAAAGTACTAAGCAGTACAGCCTACGGATTAACAGGTCTGCATTTTCATGCCAGGTATGTAACTTGGACTAGATTAAGGAATTATTTTAAAATAGAATGATTTACTATCAGCATTAGTGTATAAAATGAAAATTTCCAAATAATTTTAAGCCAATATTCTCTGTGACCAAGGTTAAATAATACTCCCAATATTTTTTATACTGTGAAGTTGCAAACCTAATACTTTTGACCACCACCACCACCAGGAGAAACAAACAAAAAAAAGGCCCCGGCTGTCTTGTCACAAATTCACCGTTCTGGGATCTTATGCATTGATTACATGAAAGATAGTAAATCTCTCAGTTTTCTTTCTTTTCTCCTGTTAAAACAAGAGGGTCTACTGCCTGGTAGCTCAAGAGAAATAAAATGAGTTGATAATAGACAAGCAACTGTTAAATATCAAAAATACATATGGCACAGAGAACTACATTCAATATCCTATGATAAACCATAATGGAAATTATATAAAAAAAAGAATGTATATATATATGTATAACTGAATCACTTTGCTATACGGCATTAATTAACACACATTGTAAATCAACTATACTTCAATTAAAAAAATTTCTACAGTTGAAAAAAAAAATACATTGGGAGAGAGACAAAAGCAGATGATCAGAAATGATGGCAAACACTCAGAAATAAGTGGCAGAGTGAAGCAATCATTATTTGTAGGGGGTTCAGGTTAGAAAAAAATAGCCCCCAGCCCATCCTGAAAATGGGTGAATATGAGCATAATGCATTAGGTGCAGCTGAACAAGGAGAGATGAAACACCCTATCAGGGTCTCCTTGAATTTAAGTGTTGCCTCACTGTCATGGGGGAAAAAATGCACGCTCCTGAGGAGGCTGAAGGGAAAGGATGGAGCTAGAGGTTGAGAGAAGACAGATGTGTCGCATGACTGAAGGTGTAATAAAGTTTATGAACTATTTTTCTTTGTTTTGCTTTGTTAGGAGACAGTGGTGAAAGGGGGAGAACATTTAAATAAAGCAAAATGCTTGATAAGAGTAGGTAATCTTTCACTGAAAGTCTTTAAATGTATAAATGTCACTTGAATTTGACATTTTCTCAATGTTAATTGTTACTGTGCCTTCTACAGGATTATATTTATTCTGGAAACAAATCCAACGTTAGCTTAGGTGTTATGTTAACAAGAACTAGCTGTGATTATCAAAAGCTTTCAAAGCCATTTAAAAAAATACTTAATCACCTATAATACCGTTTTTAAATTTTCTTTCAAGCAAGCAGAATAGTGCATTAAAGGAACCTGTGCTCTCTACCACTAGCGTTGTAGTGTTAAAATGACAAACATATCTTAAGTGATTACCTCACTTAATCTTTCAAACACTGTATCATTACCTTGAACCGCATTCACAACAGTTTATATAAGAAAACGCATTGACACAAGTTATATTTGCGTTTTAAAGTAAACTTTTAGAAACAGTCTAGAAGTGTATCTGTTAATCACATTTTAAAATTGATAATCACACAAACTGAATTCTCTGGGGTTTGTACTTAGAGGCTATCAGTAGCACTAAAATATCTTTGTATCTTATGCCTCTCCTACAGGAGAAAAAGTAGATAATCAGGGAACATGATAGACTTCCCATAAAAGGCATTCTTGGGCTTCCCTGGTGGTGCAGTGGTTGAGAGTCCGCCTGCCGATGCAGGGGATGCAGGTTCGTGCCCCGGTCCGGGAAGATGAAGATCCCACATGTCGCGGAGCGGCTGGGCCCGTGAGCCACGGCCGCTGAGACTGCGCGTCCGGAGCCCGTGCTCCGGAAAGAGAGAGGCCACAGCAGTGAGAGGCCCGCGTACCGCAAAAAAACAAACAAAAACAAAAAAAAAAAAAAAAAAGGCATTCTTTGAAAATAAGCAGCACCTGGTAAACATCATGCTCTGCTCTTGGTTTAATTCTCCCTTCTTCTGGTCCTAACCATGACCCTAACTCCCCTGTTCCATCTCACATCACTACCACCCTCCTAAGCCTCCCACCATCGTTCAGGTAACAAATCTTCTCTGCTCCTTCCATGATTTCTGAGTTGAGGAAACCATCATATTCAACTATCGCTTCTATGGAAACAATACAAAATCTGTACCTCTAGTGTTGCCTCTTTAATATCTTCCTCAATTCTATAACTGCTTACCTGACTTCTTTACCTGGTATTAAATTTAACATCGCACAGACTCTAGTGAGACTACCTAGGTTAACATCCCACCTCCACCACTTATGAACTCAACAGCTTTAGAGAACTTCATCTGCAAAACAGATGCTTCTTCATCTGTAAAACAGAAATAAAATTAGAACCTACAACTCACTGGTAGACTGCAAGAATTAAACTAGATAATATCTAATTGATGTAAAGCACTTTGAACAGTGCCTGCCACATAGAAGACACTTGATAAAAATCAAATATTATCCATTACTTTATTATAATATTTAGCTGTAACTTCAAATACAGCATGTTCAAAAACAAAAACATGTCTTCCTTCAAACCGGAGAACAAAAAGGCACTAGCACTATCAAACATCTAGACTTATTGTAAATCTATACTAATTATGACTATGTCAGGTAAGCAGTAGTAGAATAAGCACCAAAATAAAGAAATAGATCAGTGGAACCAAACAGAGAGCCCACGGAAAGGCCCAGCCATCTACGGACACTCAGCCTATGACGGAGTGGATAATATACAGATAAAAGGAGAAAGGACAGGCTTTCAAAAAATAAATGATACTGGAAAAAGTCGGAGTCTACACAGAAAATAAATAAATAAAATGGGATCCCCTTCCTGGTATCATACCAAAAACAATCAACTCCAGATCAATTATAAACCTGAATGTAAGAAGTAAAAACCATGGAATTTTTAGAAGAAAATACATAGAATATCTTAACTTCAGAGTAAGGAAAGACTTCTTAAACAGTAAGAGCGTGGACTCAAAGGCAAAGGTTGATAAATTTTAAGCCAGAATTTCTCTTCATCCTAAGATACCATAAAAGAAAGTGAAAGATAAGTCACAATTGATACAACATATGTAATATGTAAGGATTAGTACATAGAATACATTTAACGTATTCCCACAAATAAATAATAAAAAAATAACAGGGAAAATATTTAAAGAGCCATTTCACAGAAAAGGAAAATCTAAATGGCAAATAAACATATAAAAAGATGCTCAGGGCTTCCCTGGTGGCGCAGTGGTTGAGAGTCCGCCTGCCGATGCAGGGGACACGGGTTCGTGGCCCTGTCCACGAAGATCCCACATGCTGCGGAGCGGCTGGGCCCGTGAGCCATGGCCGCTGAGCCTGCGCTCCTGGAGCCTGTGCTCCGCAACGGGAGAGGCCACAACAGTGAGAGGCCCGGGTACCGGAAAAAAAAAAAAAAAAAAAAAAAAAAAAGATGCTCAACATCACTAGTAATCACAGAAACACATATTAAAACCACATTGAGATACCATCGCCACCACCAGAATGGCAAAAATTTACAACCCTGACCATACCAAGTACTAGCAAGAGTGGAGAACAACCACACACACCCATGACTGGTGGGAGTGAACTCCAGTACATCCGTTGGGGGAATAGTTCATCATTACCTAAAAGTTTGAATATGCACATACCTGTGACATACAATAATTCCTAGGTACATATCCTAAAATAACTCTTGCACATCCGCACCAGAAAACATGTTCAAAACATTCCGAGCAGCAGTGCTCGTGAAAGCAAAACACAGGGAAAACTCAAGACTCTTTCAATAATAAAATGGATAAACTGCGATAAATTCATTCAGTAAAATACTATAAATGGCCAGTTATTTTACATCCATCAACATGGATAAATCTAAAAGCAAAATGTTAAGGAAAAGAAGCAAATCTCAGAACACAAACAGTGTAAGTCCAATAAACAAAGAGGGCAAAACTAAACAACACATTGTTTAGAGATATATTTAACAGATGATAAATTTACTAATAAAAGGAAGGGAATGACCCACAAAAGTCAGGATAAAGGTTACATCTCAGGGATATGACTGAAAGAGGGACAACGGGGCAGTTTCTAAGGTCTCAGCAATGCTTTATTTCTTATGCTGGGTGGCAGATATTAGGTGTTAAGTTTGTTAACCTTATTTAAACTGTACATGTTTCATAAACTCATTTATGTATGATATATTTCACAATAAAACCAATGTGGTGGGGGTTGAGTTTGAGAGTGAAGTCAGGAAATGAAAAATCTTAAGAAGTCTCTCGGGGGACTTCCCTGGCGGTCCAACGGTTAAGATTCCGCGCTTCCACTGCAGGGGGTTTGATCCCTGGTCCGGGAACTAAGATCTCACGTGCCGCGCAGCACGGCCAAAACTTTTAAGTCTCTTGGGGAAGGCAAGAAGAAAAATAGGACCGGAGCTAAAAGGGGTGTATGGGGCTGAGTAGATCTGAGCTTGTTTAAATAGCAATGAAAAGGCACCAATGGGGTTGGAGAGACGAAAATAGAGGTGAATGAGGAAATAATTTACAGAATGAAGGTTGTAAGAAGTGGGTGGAGTAAGATTCAGAGATGTGAAAAAAAAGATACTTCTTTCACTGTAACTTGAGGAACAATTCAAGAACCATGGATTACATGCCCACTCCCCCAATAAACTGTACTTCCCTTGATGGCCAGGCATTATTAGAACAGTGCTAATGGACAGGGAAGAGAAAAGAGGTAAGGACTGTTTTGGATAGTTTCAAAAAGTAGAGACTGGATTCCCTGAGAAAAGTATGTTGTTAATACTTGACAGATATTCAAATCACCTGTTAGCTAACTTCACAAATACTCAAATACCTATTAGAAAAGTCTACCTTAAAGTTTCATTCCTTATCAGATAAATTCAAAACAGTATAATGCCCAAAGTCCAACTCATACTTTTGTTGATAACATACTGAGTATCTGTAATGTTAGGAATCTTTTAAAAGCTAATTTCCTGAAGATTAATTCTTACATCACTTATAAAAGATAAGCAAAAAATCAACTTCACTTACTTAATTGAGTTTCTAAAGTGGTCTTCAGCCGGATTTTTTACAGTACAACTATTCAGGAGCCATAAGTCTGCCTCTGATGCATTTTCTATTAAAAAGATAAATATGAAAAAGAAAAGTAAGTATCACATTTAATCAGCCAAAAATATCCAAGTGCTTACTCAGATGGCACTGGGACTGCAGTGGGAGAGGAGAGAGAGCTAGTGGGTAGAGTCAAGTAAACAGGCAATTACAATATAGTAGATAACTGCTTCAATATGGAAACATTGGTGAGAAATAAATATTAAAATATATAACCTGTGCTATTATCTTCTCATTTAAAATATAAAGAGGATAAGCATTTTCTTCGAACATTTTGAACACTTGCGAGTATTTAATACTTCCAAAAACTAAAGTGAAACTGGCCTAATCTTACCTCTGAATATGAAATTAATTGCCCCTTTTTAGGCTGTGTGTTAATATTTTTCAAGCACATGTATTATGCACTGAATATTCTTCAGCTTGAGATGTTACTAAAAATATTGTTTGTCTTCTTTGAAAAGTTAACGATTTACATCAAAGTGAGTCTTCTATTCCTCACTAATTTGATTAGATACTGTTATACACTATAACAGACTCACTAGCAACACAACAAATTACCCAAACCAAACCCAACACATTTATCGAAATGAATATGTATGTATGTATGGATGTATGGTATGGATGTATGGCTGCACTGGGTCTTCATTGCTATGTGCAGGCTTTCTCCAGTTGTGGTGAGCGGGTGCTACTCTTCATTGCAGTGTGTGGGCTTCTCATTGCGGTGGCTTCTCTTGTTAACAGATCACAGGTTCTAGGCGCGTGGGCTTCCGTAGTTGTGGTACGCGGGCTTCCGTAGTTGTGGCTCGTGGGCTCTAGAGCTCAGGCTCAGTAGTTGTGGCGCATGGGCTTAGGTGCTCCGCGGCATGTGGGATCTTCCCGGACCAGGGTTCGAACCCATGTCCCCTGCATTAGTAGGCGGATTCTTAACCACTGCACCACCAGGGAAGTCCCTCGAAATGAATTTATAAATGCCTGAAGCGCTTGATGCTATTCCAACAACCTTGCTGCCTAAAAGGACTTATACATTAAAATAGGATTACCACAATGAAAGGAAAACCAAAGTTGAAAACTGCAGCACCTTCAACGGTATTTCAACAAGAACAGAAGCAAAGGTCCAAAGACATGAAGAACTAAGGACATATGGATGTCTGTGTGTACGTTCTCTACCCGGGAATGGAGCTTCCAGTGAGAGCATGACATGAGAGGGATGGTGAGCACATCCAAGCTTCTAGTAACTTGGCAAAACTTTTTCCCCAACATTCTATTATAAAAATGGTAAATTTTTTACAAAGAGGTAAGATCCACAAGTTATTGAAAAGGAAAGCTCCTCATTACTATACATCAGCTGAATACTAGGATCTCTCCTGACTTGTCTCCCTGCTTCCATTCACACTCCCCACCCCCACCCAGTCGTCTATTTTCCCACCCAGGAGCCAGAGTGGCCTTTCGTAAAACAGCGATCTGATTACGCCACTTGCCTGCTCAAACTTGGTAATGACGAGTATTCACCTACCTCTTCCAGTTCCCTCCAAATTAGTCCCCACGATGCCACCTAAAAGATAATCCTCTAGTAGCAACCTGATCATAGTACCTTTTCAATCTTACAGTGATTCACAATTGGTATTCAAGACCTATCCAGATCTCCACGTCCTCGACTGCAATATTCATTTCTCCCTATATCCATCTATCCTTTCAGCCACACCAAACCGAATTCCTCAAGCTTGCACTATTCCATCTGCCTAGAATACCTTTATTTTCTTCACAGAATGACAGCTCATACCCCTTTCACCTGCCTATCCACCTGGCTAACTCCTATTCATCCTTCAGTTTCAGCTTGATGTTTGTGAGATGTCCCCTCTCTGCACTCCCACCATAGACTGTGTCTAGACTATTCTTGCACTTTACAATTCTGTATTAAAATAATTCATTTTTCCAGCCTGTCTTTATTACTATTTAAGAGATACTGAAGACAACATTTTTTTCTGCTGCTCTCTGAATGTCCAGGGCCTAACACAGTGATGGGCACAGAACAGACATTCAAATAACCATAGAACACTAGACAATGTACAAGTAGGTACAAGAAAAAAGATGACAGAGGGAAAATGTGTGAGACCATGTGCATATGGTTTGTTAGATGCCATCTACCAATTTCCTAAAGCTCTGAAGGCCATACCAATCCTCTGAAATAAACTCCAAGAAAGCCATCAATTTATTTAACAAATATTTAGGGCTGAGACTTTATCTTATTCACAGCCATATCCCCAGCACTTATTACAGTGCCTCGTACATGGTAGATATTCATTAAATAAGTATTTACTGAATGAATGTTGAATTTTAAAAGACAAAGCAATACTATGAGCAATGTATTATGCACATAAGAAAAAGTCATGGATGTCTGTTAGCTAATGATAAAAATATAGAGATACAGATTTACTTCAAACAAACAAATAAAAATCAAAAGACAGAACTATCTGTGCCAGATGCCAACTTTGTATCCTGGCACATTCTTCTCTTCAGTCACCGTAAAATCATCAGACAGCTCTCCCCATACTTCAACAAAAGCCCTCTCAAGGAGAACTCCAGCAATAAATAAGGCATATTATTCTATGCTGTCTGGAATTTTGCCAATATTGAAATGTACTGACTTACAAAATGAATACTGCTTGGTGATCCAGTAATTGCAATCAACAGGAATCCTGTGAATATACCAAAATGCCCACAAAATTACCTAACTTTTTGGTAACCACCCCCAAAAAGACAATGTCCCTTCTCTGATGAACACAGGAGTTTCTTATCCAATTATTTCTGAACTCAGTTTTGTGCTAATATATCTTACTTAATGTTGTCAAAAGATTGTTCTGCTTACAAGCATAAATCAGTCAACTACCAAAACAAGGAGGATTTACTATGTGTCAGGCTCTGTTCTAAGTACTAGGGATATGAGAGTGAAACCAGTTTCCACCCTCAAGGAGTTTACAGCCTTAAAGAGGAAGTCTGACCAAAACAAAAGACAGAGAAATAAGCAAGATAATTTCAGGTACCAGTCAATGATATTAAGATCATTAAAGAGAGTAATGAACAGAGAATAATTGTGGGGTTGCTGGTCAAAATAAGTCTCCCTTGGGGGCTTCCCTGGTGGCGCAGCAGTTGAGAATCTGCCTGCTAATGCAGGGGACACAGGTTCGAGCCCTGGTCTGGGAAGATCCCACATGCCGCGGAGCAACTAGGCCCGTGAGCCACAACTACTGAGCCTGCGCATCTGCAGCCTGTGCTCCGCAACAAGAGAGGCCGCGATAGTGAGATGCCCCCGCTTGCCACAACTAGAGAAAGCCCTCGCACAGAAACGAAGACCCAACACAGCCAAAAATTAATTAATTAATTAATTAATTAATTTTTTTGTAAAAAGTAACAAATGTTCAAGTACAATTGGTGTCAAAAAAAAAAAAAAGTCTCCCCTGGAAGCTTAAATCTGAGTTGAGACTTAAACAATGGGAAGGAATCTGCCACGCAAAGATCAGAAGAAAGAGCATTCCAAGGAGACAATAGCCCAAGTGCAGAGGCCATGAAACAGGCCCAAGCTTGTCATGTTCCAGTAACAGAGAGAAGACCACTGTGATTGGGCCAGGGAGAGAAAGGTCTGAGAGGTAGGCAGGAACCAGATAATATTGGCAAGTTAAGAAAATTACATTTATTCTAAGAGTAATGAGAAGTCACCACTGGGTTTCAAACATGAACTAATTCCGACTTCAGAAATCCCATTCTGGAAACACTGTGAATAAAAGTCTGTAGATGGGGTAAAAGCAAAAGAAGTGGGGAAAAAAGCAAAGGCAAGAAAATCAGCTGGAAGCTGATACACTGGTCTAAGGGTAAGCAAAAGACCGTAGAAATCTGGACTGGGATTATAGCAATGGCAAGAATGAGAAGTGAATGGAGGCATATTTTGGAGGCAGAATTAAAAGAATTCACTGTTAGATCAGGTATGAGTCGTGCAAGAAGGCATCATGTAGGATCCCTAAACACGTGGAAAGGATTCTGGCCTGAGCATCGGTTACTGAGGTGCCATTTATTGAGATGAGGGAGGTTTGGAAAGGCACGGATTTGGGGAACAGAGAATCGATAGTTCTGTTGTGGCCATGTTTTGTTTGAGATCCCTATTAAATGTCCAACTAGAAATACTGATCAGACATTTGTATATATGAAACCAAAGCTCACAGGAGTCTTCCAGGCTGGAGACACAAATGGGAGAATCTAAACCGTAAAAAGATATCTGAATTTATAGAAATGGATGTGCTCACCTAAGGAGAGAATATAGGGTGGGGGGAAAAAGGAGAGAGAAAAAGCAGAAGACAGAACATCGGGTTGTTCAAAGGTCTGATGGAGTTGAGATGAGAAAAGGACATGGAAAAGGAACAGCCAATAAGATAAGGGGATAAAAACTAGGGAGCATGGTGTCATAGAAATCCAGAGAAGAAAGTACTTTAATTGCTAAAATTTCAAGAAAGATATCTGTATAAATACTACTATTGTTACCAAAAAAAATAAGACAGTCTTCCACCCTTTTTCATTTTCCTTTCTCAATTTTGAGTATTTGCTTGCTCTGTGCCAACTTACAAGCACCCAGCAAAGGCCCTTTTTTTAAGGTTTTTAAATAACACAGAAAACAAACTCACTACAAAAGGGGAGTGAGGAGGAAAATCGTACATGGCTATTTGCCAGTAAGTAATGCGATTCCACATGTTTTGCCCCCTATGAACACATTTCCTGGGTTTTAAGATGCCATCAACTATAAGAAACACAACCAACTTTGTAACAGCTCTTCAAGAGAGGTGGAACATTATTCTCTGTTCTTTTAAGTTTTAAGATACATCCCAACTTCTAACATTAATATAGGAGGCAGGGTGGGGGTGAGATGCATCTGAAACAGAAGAAATGAGCTAGTATTTGGCATGTCTACCTTAGAGCAGCAGCATCTAGAACAATCAGGAAATACCAGAAGATGTGCAGTTTCTAGAACCTCATCACCCCAAATAAAACAACTGTTCAAACATCCTACTGCTAGCAGGTAATTAGGTTACTGGGTTAACTATCTGCTAAGAGAAGGTTAACAGCTTATGTTCTTGCCTTAATCAGAGCATCCATGTCAGATTCTCCAGTGTCTGGCACAGGGAAACAGAATCAGAGAGAACACAGGGGACAGGGCTAGGGAAATGGGCAAGAATGGACCACAGAAGGGAAAGGTAGTAAGAAGGCACCAAGACTGGAGGCACAGACTTCGAGAAGACCCAGGAAACAATTCTACCTACCGTGAGACCTGTCCTCCAATACTTGTCCTTGTTAACCCATGACATGCAGCTGAAAATCATCTGCACATAAGCCAAATATTGCCAATGCCAGAGCTGGGATATCAGTACTGGGGTAAAAAGCTACACACTTGAGGCTAGCCAGATGGAATCTAGACCTCAAGATCTGACTACTTACAACTTTCATTATTTCAAATGGCGCTGCAACGAATAGCACTGTCCATATATCATTTTGTATTTTTCCCAGACTACCTGTGGAATCAAGTCCAAAAAGGTCTGACTGTTGGGTCAAAGGATAAATTCTCCTCCATAAGGGGTGCATGGCTTCACATTCCCATGAACAATGCATGAGACTGCCCATCTATCCACAGCATCACCCATGGAGTGTGCTATCAAACCTTTGTACTTCTGGCAATGCAGTGAGAAACAGGAAACTAGTGGGATTTGAACTGTGCATTTCTCTTATTAAGAATGAGTTGAGCATTTTTTCACATGTTTAAGGGCCTTTGCAGAGTTGGGGGGATCCCCCCCCCACCGTTTTCCATCTGTTCAGATCTTTTGCCCATTTTTCTATCAGGATAAATAGTCATTTTAATCTCTAGTTTTAATTTACAAATACACACAAATATACACACACACACAAAGAGGATGTTAATCTTTCGTCTATGATAGAAGTTACAATATTTTCTCCTGGCTTGTTATTTTACTTTTTTATAGTTTCTTCATGATTTTTTATATTCAGGATATCAAATTTATCAAACTTTTCTCTTTTTTAAATTTTACTGAAGTATAGTTGATT
Source organism: Physeter macrocephalus (assembly GCF_002837175.3). Lineage (NCBI taxonomy): Eukaryota > Metazoa > Chordata > Mammalia > Artiodactyla > Physeteridae > Physeter > Physeter macrocephalus. The sequence goes on from NC_041231.1 coordinate 92,502,847, forward strand.
TACAACATTCTGTTAATTTCCACTGTACAGCAAAGCGACTCAGTTATACATATATATATATTCTTTCTCATATTCTTTTCCATTATGGTTTAGCATAGGATATTGAATATAATTCCCTGTGCTATACAGTAGGACCCTGTTGTTTATCCATCCTATATATAATAGTTTGCATCTGCTAATCTATCAAACTTTTCTCTTACTGCTTCCAGATTTTCAGTCATAATTAGAAAGTTTCCTCTACTCCCAGATTATTAAGGAATTCACCCATGTTTTATTTTAATACACATAGGGTTTTACATTTAGATGTTTGCTCTATTAGAACTTTACCCCGATATACATTGATCTCACTGAATTTTTTTAATGTGAAATGAAATAAGATCCTTTGTGCTCATACCAAATTGGAAAATATTAGAAAGTATGGTACTACTACCTAGTGCTAGCAAAGGAATGGGGAAGCTGGCAAGCTCTACTCTGCTGATGGAGTCTATTCTGACGAAACTCTTTGGAATGCAACATGGGAATAGCTGTCAAAAATTTAAATGTGCATGAGAATTTCTCCTACACATGCTTGTAGGATACTTGCACCACACACAGTTACATACAAACACACAGATATACACATACATATATATGTACACACATAAATTTTAAAATTCACATGGAAGATTACTGACAAAGCAAAAAACTTGGAAAGCCTACATATCCATTATAAGGAGACTGGTTAAATAAATTATGAGACTGCATCTAAAATGCCATTCAGCTGTTAAAAAAGCAAGATAAATCTGTAAGTACTAATTTATAATAATCTTTGTTATATCATCAGATGAAAGCAAGGTGAAGAGTAGGTCTTGTATTTCACTTGTGTTTTAAAATGGAAAAAGAGGAAATCCTGTTCTAAGTAAAAAAAAAAAAAAAAAAAAAATTCTCGAAGCATAAATATGAAACTGTTTGAGGTGTTTGCCCTTGGAAATAAGATGAAGGTTCAGCTGGCCTCCAATATGGTCTTAATATGCACTTTTATAGTCTCTTTTTTTTGTTTAAACTTGCATGGATATTACTTTTAAAATTTTATAAAGTTTAACCCTGAGAAGGGACACATTAATATTTAATTTACCTCCATCTGCATTGTCTGAATTTCTAACAGCATTTAAACTAAACTAAAAAAAACTCATCAAGCCTTTAAAAAATTTTTTTTAATTTCCTTTTTCATAGGGCTCAGAATCAATAGTGTTCTTGCATTTTAAGGTAAGAACATAAACTATGTTCCTGCTGTGATCCATCATGAAAACAGTGACCTGATATACATTCTCTAGGACTTTTCTCCCCACTGCTAAAAGCTTTTGCACTCACTGAACCAAGAAAATGATGGTCATTGACACATCACCCACTTTGAGTGTGAGGATGGAGAAACAAACTATTATTTGTTTTAATCGAAACGCATTTACTTTCCAAACTATTTCTTTATGTATACAAGATAAATTACTTCTAAATCCACAGTAATAAAATCTGATTGGCAATAATGATAATAGCTAACATTATTGAGTACATATTATGTACCCAGCAATGAGCCAAGCACGTCATACTCCTTTTTTTTTTTTTCCTCCATTTAATCCTCTCAATTTGAGGTGGGTTCAACTTTTACTCCAGTTTTACAGAGGGGGAATCTAAGGCTTAGAAAGGATAAGTAACTTGCCCAAAATCACACAGTAAGAGAGGGGGCCAGGATTAGAAAACCAGACAAACTGACTTCAGAGACTGTAAATTTAAGGAAATTAGAATGCCTCATTAGGGGCTCTTTGCTTCTTGATCAAAAATAATATAGACAATACCTAAAAACAAAGTAAAAAATTTATTACATGACCTTGAGGTTGCCTCATGATACTACTTCTAATAAGACAAATAACCAGGCTTCAAAAGGAGCTGTTTGGCTATTTCCAAAATTTCCAAGATCTTGAACATGTCAGCTCCTGGCCTTCCGTTATCAGTGGGAAACAGGCAAGTAAAGAAAGAATTAATACTGAGTGCATATAAAATGGATAACTAATAAGAACCTGCTATATAAAAAAATTAATAAAATAAAATTCAAAAAAAAAAAAACTGAGTGCAGGAACATTACTGCAGAGCACAGGCTGACTTTCAAAGCAACCAATCTTCCCTTCCCCCTGCAGCCTTCTGCATAATGGTGGCATTACATAAGAGATGGGCATGGTTCATATCAACAGTACCCACAATAAACCATTTACCTTACACAACTGTTCCATCTGAAAGTCAGCTAGAGGAGCAGCCTCAAACAGTAAGAGGAGCCTTAAACTACTTAAATCCATAGATTTAAGTAAGGCAGCTAAGCAAGCTGATACAAATAAAAATTCACTAAGAACAAAACGAAGAGGGAGAAAAGTCTTGATTATTTTCGACCCAACAGCATTTGGGGGGAATTTTTTACCACAGAACTCTGGAAGGCAAGGCAAGTCCAAACAGTTTAAATGTCCATTATGTTTAATCACAGCTGGGAGTTTATTTATGTAATACAAACCATTGGATGCCTACTAAAAACTCAGAGAATAGAGCATGCTATAATACAAAAATTTTTAAGCACCTTTAAGGAGCATATTGAAAAAAATCTTAAAACCAATAAAAGGCAAAACAAAAATTCTAGTCAACAGATTCATATTTTCCTTCCACATTTCATTTATTGTTCTTTATAGGGACTGTGTAAATGCACAGCATGGAGTAACCATGCTTTCAAAATCTATTTTATAAAAGCAAAGTGATCCATGACAAAGAATGCTCCCTTTAACCAGCTAGGCTTGGAGGAGTGGGAGGCTGGGGAGAAGACAGGGAGAAAAAGAAGGTGTAGGAAAGACGAAGAGGAGAAATGAAAGAGAGAGACAGACTGACAGAGTATCTCTAGCTCCCACGCTGAAATACATATAGCAAGAACTGACCCTCCTCCACTGTGCAGTGTTGGTGACTGCTCGGCATGTTTCTGAGTGAAGTAGAACATAGCAGCTCCTGGGGAAAGCACTTAACGCTTGGAGATTACACGCATAATGAGTTTGTTCTTTCAAAACAGTCATGCTGAGCGCTTCGCAGAAATAAGATGAGGAAACCAAGGGTCAGCTTGAACTCTGCTTACTGTATGAAGGGAAAAGAACATTTTTTTCTCCTAAATGAGAAATAATAGCTGGCAAAACTCTACCAGTAACTACTGAAGATTAATTATATAGTGAAACAGACCTGGTCATAATCAAAATCAGAGCGCTAGACAGACGGTTTACTTACTATGTAGAACAGAACACTGCTAATATTCCCCCATTCTCTTTCCAGATTAAATTGCTCTGCTGATCCCGATACATAATTACTTCAGAAGTAACTGTGTCTAAAGAATCCCTAAAAGGATATCTATTTCTAGGTGTTAAATAGGTTTGTAAACTAAGAAGCAATAAATACACCAAATGGACTTTAGAGGGGACTGCATGATCTGGTCCCCACCCCTCTATCCAAAGCCCACCTTGTATGCAACTATGTTCCTGCCACACTGAGCCTTTAGGCCCTCAGGCCTAATAAGTAAAATTCAAATGTTGAGATGACCAAAATCTAATTGAAAAAAAGTGGGCAAAGACTATGAACAGTTTACGAAGGAAGAAACACATATGGCTCTTGAACATACAAAAAGATGTTGGACCCCATTCTTAATCAATGAAAACTAAAACTGCACCCCCCAAAAAAACTGTACCATTTTTCTTCACTTCCTATATTGTCGAAATCCCAAAAGTTTGATAACACACTGAACTGAGGTAACCGTGAGGAAACAGGCACGCTCATGCATTGCTGGTGGGAATATAAACTAGGCCACCACCTATGGAGGCAATTTGACATGATCTCCCGAAATGGCAAATGCATACCCTCTGACCAAGAAGTTCCAAGAATTTAGCTACGACAAACGTACTTGCACAGGTGCAAAAGTCATTAATTGCAGCTTTATTTCTAACAGCAAAAGGTGACTGACTAAAGACATTTTATTCAGAATTGAGACTCCTATGGGGGGAGAGATAAATTAGGAGTTTGGGATTAACGTGTATACGCTACTATATATAAAATAGATAATCAATAAGGACCTACTGTATAGCACAGGGAATTCTACTCAATAATCTGTAATAACCTCTATGGGAAAGGAATCTGAAAAAGAATGGATAAATGTATATGTATAACTGAATCACTTTGCCATACACCTGAAACTAACACAACATTGTAAATCAACTATACTCTAATATAAAATAAAAATTAAATTAAAAAAAAAAAGAATTGAGACTCCTATAAGCTACTTACAAAAGAAAAAAAAGAATAACCTCGAAGTCCTAATATAAAAAGATCTCCAGGACACATTGTTCAAAGAAAATAATAAGACACTAAAAATATATATATACTATACTACCACTGGAAACTGAGAATACATATTCACATTTGCTTGTATTCATATTAAAAAAATGTTTGGATGTACATCAGAAACAAATAACAATGGCTGAGATGGGGAGGACAGAGTCGAATAGGACTGATGGGAGACAAGAGGAAGATTTTTTCCTTGTATAACTTAATTTTTATTTTTGAACCTATTCAAATATTAAGCATTTTCAAAGTAAAAAAGCAACTGTAAAAACTGTAGCTTGTCGGGGCTTCCCTGGTGGCGCAGTGGTTGCGCGTCCGCCTGCCGATGCAGGGGAACCGGGTTCGCGCCCCGGTCTGGGAGGATCCCACATGCCGCGGAGCGGCTGGGCCCGTGAGCCATGGCCGCTGAGCCTGCGCGTCCGGAGCCTGTGCTCCGCAACGGGAGAGGCCACAACAGAGGGAGGCCCGCATACCACAAAAAAAAAAAAAAAAAAAAAAAAAGA
>NC_041231.1:92508124-92510689 GCF_002837175.3 Physeter macrocephalus
GCCTGCGCGTCCGGAGCCTGTGCTCCGCAACGGGAGGGGCCGCAACAGTGAGAGGCTCGCGTACCGCAAAAAAAAAAAAAAAAACAAAACTGTAGCTTGTCTTAATCCTCCTATCTTCCCATTTCTTTACTCCCTTCCAGAGTCAAACATCTGGAAAGATGTGTCTCTCTGTACCAGATATACTCTGCCACCTCCCACCCTCTCTTCCACCACTTCATTTTGATGAAGACCTTCAACCACTCTCCATTCCCCGGAAACCACTTTCATCAAGGGAGCTGATGCCAAATGCCACAGACAGCGCACCATGCAGTCACGTTTTTCTTTACGTTGTGGATAGCGTCACTCTCCTGTTTTCGTCCTACCTCCCTGGCTGCTCTACTTTATCCATTCCCATCTGCCCTCCATGAAGTAGAGTTCCTTAGGACTAGATTTTGGTTCGCTTGTCATCTATTCACTGGATGATTCCAACCATACCTCTCACGGTTTTAAATACTACCAGTGCACTGAGAGGTGATACCAAATTTATTCTCCCAGTTCAGACATCCATCTGAGCTCACTCTACAACTCATCTAGTAACATCTCCACTGGAACATACTGAAAAAATATTAAACTGGACACAGACCATTTCCAAAACTGAACTCTCAAATTTTCAGGTTCTAATTAGGAAAACAGAAACCACTCTAGGCGTTAAGATGAAGAAGAATTAATACAGAAGTGTGGTTACATGGGCGATGGAAAAGCCAAGACACCCAATGTCTTCACCAAATGGGGCAGGGTGAAGCGACCAGGAGATGAGTAACAGCAGGAAACCACGATCAGCCTAAGGGCCGGAGGGGCTGACTGGAAGCACCCAGAAGCTGTGGTCACTGGCAGGAGCAAGAGTACCAGGAGCCTCCCATGGGAAAGGAGCGCTGCAACCAAGGGAGGGGCTGAGAGGGGCTGGAGCCACAGGAAAGAAACTGCCACTTCCCGGAGCCCGACCCAGAGCAAAGCGAGTGGGAGGAAACCACCCTACTTCCTCCCTACTCCCATCCGCCAGGCTTCCATTAGCGCCTCCTACTGGCCAAATCCAACCACAAAAGCCAAAAGGGAAGGAGACTGAAATGCAGTTCCATGCAATACAGAGGACAGAGGAAATCAGGGAATTGAAACTGAGAGCCAGCAGGCAAATGACTAAACCTTCCATCTTCCAGAATTCCCCATCTCCATAAATGGCATCTCAGATCTAAGAGTACATCTCGGTGTACTCATGCTGAAACCAGAAACCTGGGAGTCATCATTAATCATTCCTTTCACCTCACCATCTCCCGCAGCAAATCCAACAACTCCCAAAGGATTTTACTGCCAAAGAATGTGAATATGTCTGCTATTTATCTCCACGGCTGCCATCCTTGGATAAGTCTCCTCCCTCCCTACGGCTGCCATTACGGCAATTATGAAAACTATCAATGAACCAAAGGGAAGCAAAAGTTGTTTCGTTTTAACTAGATTATCATGGATAATCTATACATGTGGACAATGAAAACTGGGTGAACAAGATATACACTCCTGGCAGCCACTGCAACTATATTTTGGTAAGGAGAAAATAATTCATTATTGAGAATTTGCTACAAACCAAAAATAGAATTGTTTAACAAAATACAATTGTGGGCTTCCCTGGTGGCGCAGTGGTTGGGAGTCCGCCTGCCGGTGCAGGGGACGCGGGTTCGTACCCCGGTCCCGGAAGTTCCCACATGCCACAGAGTGGCTGGGCCCGTGAGCCATGGCCGCTGAGCCTGTGCGTCCGGAGCCTGTGCTCCGCAACGGGAGAGGCCGCAGCAGTGAGAGGCCCATGTACCGCAAAAAAAAAAAAAAAAAAATACAATTGTATCTTTTTTTTTTTAAAGAACAACTCAGTAAAATAAAATTCTAGTTTATTGTTGGACAATAGTGTTTCACACATACATCAACAGACCAAAAAAAAAATAAACAGTCACTTCATAGAGAAAAAAAGGGGAAAAACTTAATCTTTTATCTTTGGCCTTTATAACCATCTCATAAAACTACTTATAGTACAGCTAAGTACATACCCCAAAAAAGTTACTGGCATCCTGGGAATAAGACTATTTTTGTTGTTGCTTTTGCTTTGTATTTTTTTTTTTTTTTGCTTTTTTTTTTTAACCCGTTGTTTTTTCTCCTGTGAGATTATAATGAACATGGTCACACAACAAGTAAAGTCTGAAGTAGGACAGAAAACACTCCAAAGGCTGGTCTGGTCATCCAAGATCATTAAAAATGGCTGACCCCTAACAGTATGTTCAAAAATAAAAATGCAAATTAAAATACAAACAAATCTTCCTTTTGAAAGCACTTTTTTTTTAATTGAAGTATAGCTGATTTACAATGTTGTGTTAGTTTCAAACATACAGCAAAGTGATTCAGTTAAACAAATATATACATATTGGTATATATATAAATCTATTCTTTTTCAGATTCTTTTCCATTATAGGTAATTACAAGATATTGAATAGAGTTCCCTGTGCTATAGCAGGCCCTTGTTGGTTATCTATTTTACATATAGTAGTG
>NC_041231.1:92511499-92522653 GCF_002837175.3 Physeter macrocephalus
TTTTTTTTTTTTTTGCTTTTTTTTTTTAACCCGTTGTTTTTTCTCCTGTGAGATTATAATGAACATGGTCACACAACAAGTAAAGTCTGAAGTAGGACAGAAAACACTCCAAAGGCTGGTCTGGTCATCCAAGATCATTAAAAATGGCTGACCCCTAACAGTATGTTCAAAAATAAAAATGCAAATTAAAATACAAACAAATCTTCCTTTTGAAAGCACTTTTTTTTTAATTGAAGTATAGCTGATTTACAATGTTGTGTTAGTTTCAAACATACAGCAAAGTGATTCAGTTAAACAAATATATACATATTGGTATATATATAAATCTATTCTTTTTCAGATTCTTTTCCATTATAGGTAATTACAAGATATTGAATAGAGTTCCCTGTGCTATAGCAGGCCCTTGTTGGTTATCTATTTTACATATAGTAGTGTGTATATATAAATAGCAAACACCTAATTCATCCCCCCCCACCCCGGTTTTCCTCTTTGGTAACCGTAAGTTTGTCTTCCATGTCACCTTTAAGAAAAGAAGCAGGACCTTGAAAGATCTGGGTTTTTTTCTTCTCCTGTTGCAAATTCACGTTGTGGGTTTGGTTGGGTGGTGGGGAGCACGCGTCACCTGCAGGTGACTCTGCCCGCAGTGGGCAGCCTGGGGGCCTCTCTCCTCCAATGTTTAGATTCTGAGAGAGGAAGTGGGGGGTGAATGGCTCAGGGTGGCCTTCTCCCCACACACCCTTTTCTTTTAGTTTAACTTTTTCTTTTTTGCTGTCTAGTCATCCTCATCAGTTTTCTGCTTCTTGGTGTCAACACTGCCATCCTTGTCACCTTCAGCTGCCCATCTGCCCGGAGCTGCCTCAGCCTCCTTGTCTTCATTCCACCCTCTTCCGCCCCACAGCCTCCTTCCCCCTCCTCCACTTCCTCCCCACCTTCTTCTACCTCACTGGCAGCCTCCTGCTCCCCATTTACCTCGTTAGCCTTCCCATTAGCAGTATACCTCTTCCACTCTCTACCTCCTCCACAACTTCCTTTTTCTCCTTTAAGTCCTTGGTGATGATCTCAGAGCTGGTGTCCATGGCCGTGTCTGACATGGTGGGGCACACCAGAGATCCAATGCAGCAGACAAAAAAGAAAGCCCCAGTTCGGGGACTCTGGCAATGAAGCAGCCTGAGTCCATGTCTGCGGAGGAGGCATACAGACCTGTGGCTGCAGTGAACAGGGAGCCAGTCTCAGGGAGAATGAAAAGATGGCTTTTCAGAGCAGCTGACTAGTCCAATTGTATCTTTACATTCATGTATTCCATGGAAAATTTCCTTCCTAATTCAAACATTTTAAAAGTGGTATATTGAAAAGAGTTCTATTTAGCCAAAGAGCAAATCATAACAACCTAGAGAAACCACTCACTAGCAAATTTGCAAAACACCTGGTTTCCATTCAGATTATATACAATGCTCAACTGTTTAGCACAAATCGATAACTTGATTCATCTGCTTGGAATGGTACACTTCCATGACCAATTATAGAATACAGAAGTATCTCCTTGAAGGGAAGTTTAGGTTATCTGCTGAATATTATTATCGCTAATACCAGAGCTACCTCTAGGATTTTGACCCAGCAAACTTACTGGGTCAAAACAATTACCAGTTTGGTAATCTAAAGAGAAATATCCATAGGATACTGCCAAGGGAGGAAAGATCCAGATCAAAAATAAAGCTATGGGGCTTCCCTGGTGGTGCAGTGGTTGAGTCCGCCTGCCGATGCAGGGGACACGGGTTCGTGCCCCGGTCTGGGAAGATCCCACATGCCGCAGAGCGGCTGGGCCCGTGAGCCATGGCTGCTGAGCCAGCGCGTCCTGGGCCTGTGCTCCGCAACGGGAGAGGCCACAGCAGTGAGAGGCCCCACGTACCGCAAAAAAAAAATAAAATAAAATAAAATAAATAAAGCTATGGACTAGGCATAGGTTCACTGGACTTCAAAGTACAAAGAAGAATAACAAAGATCTATGACTGGAATAATGAAACTGACTGTGACTGAAGTACTTTAAAGCCAGTGTCCATTCGGACTTGTTAATGCCCACACCACACCAATGTTATATAATTTGACTATGACTCCCGGAGAGAAACAAAATGAGCCAACTGTATACCTAAGTGGGCATCCAATAATTGCTGTTCAATTGATTGACAGATATTCATAAATAATATCCCCAAATGACAGTATCAAACTTTCTAAAATTACAAATATGTTTTACCAATTTGAGACAAAGAATAAGAGACAAAGAGAAGAAAAACCATTGCCTTAAAGGATAATTTGGGAAAAAAATCGATTAGAAAACCTTGCCCATTTGTCACAGCAGCTGGGGACTTCCTGAGAGAAGCGAGTATTTGATTATCTGACACCAGTGCACATAAATAGGGAGAATTAGCTTAATAAAACGAGTAAGATCATTTAACTAGAATTTGACTTGTGGAATATATTAATGTTACCACTTTTGAAAATTAATATTGATATCCCATATCTCCAAATCTACTTTTCAGATTTAAATTTTCTTTCTTTTAGGTGATTCAAAATTTTGATTGAGTCATTTTCTACTTAAAGTCAAAAGTAAAGTATTCTAGTCTTAATTTTGCTTCAAAACACTAGAGACAATATAAAAATTATTACAATTCGGGCTTCCCTGGTGGCGCAGTGATTGAGAATCTGCCTGCTAATGCTGGGGACGCGGGTTCGAGCCCTGGTCTGGAAAGATCCCACATGCTGCGGAGCAACTAGGCCCGTGAGCCACAACTACTGAGCCTGAGCATCTGGAGCCCGTGTTCCGCAACAAGAGAGGCCGCGATGGTGAGAGGCCCGCGCACAGTGATGAAGAGTGGCCCCCACTTGCCACAACTGGAGAAAGTCCTTGCACAGAAACGAGGACCCAACGCAGCCAAAAATAAATAAATAAACAAATGTGGGGTTAAAAAATATATATTATTTATAAAAAAAAAATTTATTACAATTCAATGATTTAAAAAAGGCAAATAATCTGATTAAAAATGGTCAAGAGCTCTGAATAGACATTTCTCCAAAGATATACAAATAAATCATCATCACATGAAAAGATGCTCAACATCAATACCCATCAGGAAAATGCAAATCAAAACTACCAGGAGTTACCACTTCACATCTACTAGGATGACTATAATAAAAATAAATAAAATAAAATAATAACAAGTGTTGACGAGAACATAGAGAAATTGGAACTATCATGCACTGCTGATCAGAATGTAAAATAGTATGGCTAATTTGACTATTAGTATAGCTAACAGTCTGGCAGTTCCTCAAATTGTTAAGCATAGAGTTAACATATGATCTAGAAATTCCTTTTCTGGGTGTATAGCCTAGAGAAATAAAACTATATGTCCACACAAAAAATTGTACATCAATGTCCATAGCAGCATTATCCCTAATAGCCAAGAAGTAGGAAAAACCCAAACATCATTCAGGTGATGAATGGAGAAATAAAATGTGGTATATCCACACAACGGAATATTATTAGGCAATAAAAAGAAATGAAGTAGTGATACATGTTATAACACAGATGGACCTTGAAAACCTGATAAGTGAAAGAGGTCAGTCACAAGGGGACACACGTCATATGATTCCACTTAAATGAAATATCAAAAGAGACAGAAAGCAGACTGTTGATTACCCAGGTCTGGGAAAGCGAGCAAGGAGGACTGAGGGGTGAGAGCTAAAGCAGTTTGTTTGGGGCAATGAAAATGTTTTAAATTGACTGTGGTGATGAATGCACAAGGCTGTGAATACACTAAAAACTACTTAATTGTACACTTCAAATGGTGTATGGTAGGAGAATCATTATCTCAATAAAACTGCTTAAAAAACACAACAACAATAACAAAATATTACAGATAAGCTTGAGCCACACCATCACCACTGTTCTCACTTCTGTGCCCTCTGCCTAAATGTCTCTTCCACCCACCTGCCCTAGCAAACTCCTACTCACCTTTCACAACTCAGGTACATGTCATCACCCCAGGAAGCCTTCTCTACCCTCTTCGGAAAGAGTAAGGCACTGCTCCCCGTGTGTGCACAGATGAGCTAGTGGCACATCCTGGCAAAGATTCATAAATGTGTCCCCCCCTTAGTGTGAGTCCCTCAATTGTCTATTCATCTTTAAATCCCCAGAGCCAAGCTGAGGACTTAGAAGAAAATATGCTCTTATTGTGGATGGAGGGAAAGAAGGGAGGAAGGGAAGGTAGTGAGAGAGGGAAGGAGGGAGTGAGAGGAGAAAAGAGGGGAAGGCAGGGCAGGGAGAGAGAGTAAGAAAGAAAGGGAGGACGGAGGAGAAATGCATGAATGAACAAATGAGCAAAGTAGCAAAGATCAGGGCAGCAGAAAGGTGCGTTAATGAGTACTCATCAAGACCAAACTTCCGGGGCAAATAGACTAGTTCCTGTCAGCAATCAAAAAGTTAACTCTAGGGCTTCCCTGGTGGCGCAGTGGTTGACAGTCCACCTGCCGATGCGGGGGACGTGGGTTCGTGCCCCGGTCCGGGAGGATCCCACATGCTGCGGAGCGGCTGGTGATGTAGGGCTTCCCTGGTGGCGCAGTGGTTGAGAGTCCGCCTGCCGATGCAGGGGACACGGGTTCCTGCCCCGGTCCGGGAGGATCCCACATGCTGCGGAGCGGCTGGGCCCCATGGGCCATGGCCGCTGGGCCTGCGCGTCCGGAGCCTGTGCTCCGCGGCGGGAGAGGCCACAGCGGTGAGAGGCCCGCGTACCGCAAAAAAAAAAAAAAAAAAGTTAACTCTAGAGAAATACAACTTTAAAAAAGTTAACTCTAGAGAAATACAACTTTCAGCAAAAGCTGGGGTCAAGCTCTGATAGAGAATCTGATATTTCTTCCAGGGGATCTTCTTGCTCTAACAAGAATAACAGCAGCAACTTTTCATTCTATGGAACACTGTGTACTGACAATTTTTTTTTAATTACACTTACAAAATTATCACAGAAATAATTTTTTCATTTAATACATTATGAAATTTATACATATAATTATAGAAAAAGTAAAATAAAAACCCTATGCATTAAAAATAGATTAGAGGGCTTCCCTGGTGGCACAGTGGTTAAGAACCCACCTGCCAATGCAGGGGACATGGGTTCGAGCCCTGGTCGGGGAAGATCCCACATGCCGTGGAGCAACTAAGCCCATGCACCACAACTACTAAGCCTGTGCTCTAGAGCCTGAGAGCCACAACTACTGAAGCCTGTGCGCCTAGAGCCCGTGCCCCGCAACAAGAGAGGCCACCACAATGAGAAGCCCGCGCACTGCACTGAAGAGCAGCCCCCGCTGGCCACAACTAGAGAAAGCCCACACACAGCAACAAAGACACAATGCGGCCAACAATAAATAAATAAAACAAATAAATTTTTTAAAAAATAGATTAGAAGGAAATATGCCAAAATATTAACAGTAGCTGTATTTTGATAATGGCACTCATATTCTAAACATCAGGTCTTCCTGGATTCTAGAGGCTTTCAGACACGAGTCTGGGCCTGACAAGGCAGAGCTTCTTCCCCAAGCTTGATCCCAACCATCTGGAGGTTCGCAAGGTCTCCGGAGTCATGTTCTATAGCATCCAAATGGCTCATCTGGAAGGGCTGGCCCCTCAGAGAGTTGACTTTGACCCCAAGGGCCCTCTCTTCATCCAATTATTCAAGAGAGGCCCATGCTGGAACCTGCCAAGCCAAGGTTCTAACAGTGGCCTTGAAGAAGGCTACATCGATAGTTCAGAGATTAGGTAATAAGGGACAGAGGTAGGCTGTTAACTATGGGAAAAGGAAGCCTCCAGTGGGAAAGAGGTTTCTGCAAAAACAAAAGAATTCAGTGACTGATTACATATGGGAAATGACAGAGTGAAGATGGAAGGTTTCTAACCTACAAGGCTAATGCAGAGTGACACCAGTAACGTAAGTGGAAGCTGTAGGGAAGCGCAGGTCAGAGGAAAAGAGTGTAACTTGGGCATTAGACACGTTCACTTTAAGATACTATCCAGTGATCTGTGTGAGCAGAACTGCGCCACAAACAACTGTAAACGCATGACAGAACTCATATAAGGTCGACGATGTTGATGTCACCAAAGAAGACGGACAGCAGGAACCGCAGTGAGGAGGACTCCTGTACACCAGGGGTAAAGATCATCAAGGAGGTGGAACCATGTCACAGAGGCAGAACGGGTGGGCAGGACTTCAAAAGAGGAGCGCGTGCCTGACTGAGTAATGGCCACAGAACAATGGGCTTCAAGTGGTAGCGAAAAGCAAAAACTATGCTGACCTCTTCTCTGCCTTATGAATCAGAGGGAATTCGCCTAGAAATCACAAGTGCAATTAAGATGCTTGACTTAATTTCCTGTAGATTTCCATTTGACTATGCAATAAATTAGAACTAAAAAACCACATGTGCATAGCGTTTTACCCTTTGCGAAGCATTTTCAAATACTTTTATCTCAGCTAATCTCCCCAGCAGCCCCATGAAGTAAGTATTTATGATCCCCATCTTATGGATGAGGAAACAGGGATAGAAAGATGTTGTGACTTGCAGAGAGGCGTCCTAAACTGGAAACCAGGAGGCAGGGCCAGGACGACCTGTGTCTCTAACAGGTGAACTGAAGCACTTTGAAATCTGCGCTATTTCCCTTTTGAGGGAAATGGCAATGTTGCCTTAACTCCCGTGTATTAGGGATTACTTCTTTCGTGATGCCTACAACAACTAAGCTTTGCACATTTAGTCACAGATTATAGTCATCTACTTTCCTCTAGAGAAAATAAAGTTTAGGGCTTCCCTGGTGGCGCGGTGGTTGAGAATCCTCCTGCCAATGCAGGGGACACGGGTTCAATCCCTGGCCTGTGAAGATTCCACATGCCACAGAGCAACTAGGCCCGTGCGCCACAACTACTGAGCCTGCGCTCTAGAACCCGTGAGCCACAACTACTAAGCCTGAGTGCCACAACGACTGAATCCCGCACGCCTAGAGCCCATGCTCTACAATTGGAGAGGCCACCGCAGTGAGAAGCCCACACACCACAGCTGCAGAAAGCCCACGCACAGCAACGAAGACCCAACACAGCCAAAAATAAAAATAAATTAATTAATTTGTTTAAAAAAAGAAAGAAAATAAAGTTTACATTTAGAATGCTATAAATTATCTATACTCCTCGTATAAAGAGCTATGAAGTAGAAAACAGAGATGAGAAAGCAAACATCTGGGGGCTGGATAAGAATGTAACAACTAAGAGGAGACTGGAGCACCCCTGACTGCGTACAAGGTGATGGGGTGGGGCCGAGCAAGGTCAGCAGTCACGCTGGGGGAGGTGGGTGGTATCAGAGCCCATCCAAGGGGAGGACGCTGTCAGAGCACAGGCAGGAGGAGAAAGGCATCTGTACAGGAGGGTGACTCTGCATGGGGGATCAGTGGATGAGAAATGAAGAAGGGAGGGACGGTCACAAAGGACAGTGGCCTGACACCAGGCGGCAGAGCCTGAGCAGAGCAGGAGCATCCACCAAGGCGCACAGCCCAGCCCAGGGTCTCAGCGCCCAGGAAAAGCAAGAATGGCATCCCTGCAGGGGGCAGCCCAGAGTGGGTGTCAGAGCTGGAGCACAGTGAGGTGGGCATACGCACGTAAGGACAGCCTGGCCTGTGAAGCCCAAGCCCAGTGGAGGTGACGAGGGCCGCCGCATGGAGCAGGGGTGGCAGCTGCTCAGTGTCTGCTGTCAGACCATAAACAGGGTGAGGAAAGTACGCACGCAGGAGGATGGCCCTGCGAGGTGTTAGGAGGGGGTGCTCACAGGGCACTGGAATCCGGGAGGGGTGAGGAGGCCATCTCTGTAGGGACGCACCAAGGTGCAGAGTACAGGAGTTCGAGAGAGGTGAAAGTTTGATGAGGAAATTTACATAGCTCAAGGAACCCTCTCACAAAATACATTATTAACAACAGGAAAAAATAACCTTACAGTACAGACACTTGGCAGACATCACCTTAATCAACTGATCAAAGTTAACATCACCAATAATGGGACAAATCCAAATCAGGTGTCACTGGATAGGATGCACTAAGAGGATCAATTTTGAAGATATTGCTACCAAAGATGCCTAACTTGAACCTACTCAGGAGAAACATTAGACAAACACAAATCATGGGAGGATCATTCAATAACTGGCCTGTACTCCTCAAAAATGACAATGATAAAAAGGCAAGGAAAGAGAGAGAAACTGGCCCAGATTTAAAAAGTCTTAAGGAGACATGACACCTCAACGCAAAATCCTCTTGCTATAAATGACATTATAGGGATAACCTGTGTGAGGAGTGAAGAAGAGATGGTAGGCAGGTCTGAGGGCCAATTCCCATTTTTGATGGCAGTGTTGTGGTTTTTGTTGGACAATAACTTTGCAGAAAACAGACACTAAAGTATTTGGGGGTGATGAGGCAAAAGTGAACAGCTTACTCTCAAACGGCTTAGAAAAGGAAAAGGAAAAGGAAAAGATTTTCTGTAGTGCTCCTGCAACTTTTCTGCAAACATCTTTTTTTTTTTTTTTTTTTTTGAAACCAAGAGGCAATTAGAGGGACAGGCTGCTTGGCAACATAAGAATACAAGGCTGCCATCAAAAAACTGCAAGAGAATGAAAGGCATTAAAAAACATGGAATATGACTATCCACATGGAAGTATTTTTTCTCTGATAGGAAAAGAAGCATCAGTTTTATGGGAACAATGTCAGTGGCAGGACCAATAAAGATTATCAGCAAACTGGGTTTTTTGTAAATGTCTATATTAAAGGAATATCTACTTTAAAAGCCAAAGAGAGACAGGTGGAGTCAAGATGGTGGACAAGGAGGACGTGAAATTTGTGTCTCCGTACAACTAGGGCACCTACCAGGCACCGGTAGGGGACCACAGACACCTATGGGGACAGGAGGAACCCCAGCAACCAGCTGGCGAGATCTTGGCTCCCAGGCCGGAGGTCAGGTCTGAGCTCCTGTGGTGTGAGCTCCGAGTAATAACCACTGGACTAACAGAGAACCTCAGAGCGCGGGGAATACTAAAAAGAGTGAGGCCACCCAGAGGTCCTAATCTCAGCACCAAGACCTGGCACTATCCAACTGCCTGCAAACTGCAGTGCTGGGTGCCTCAGGCCAAACAAACAGTAAGACAGGAATACAGCCCCACCGATCAAAAAAAAAAAAAAGAAACAACAAAAAAATATGTTACAGACAAAGGAACAAGATAAAAACCTACAAGACCAAATAAATGAAGATGAAATAGGCAAGCTACCTGAAAAAGAATTCAGACTAATGATAGAAAAGACGATCCAAAACCTCGAAAACAGAACAGAAAAAAATACAAGAAACATTTAAAAAGAATCTAGAAGAATTAAAGAGCAAACAAACAGTGATGAACAACACAACAACTGAAATTAAAAATACTCTGGAAGGAATGAATAGCAGAATAACTGAGGCAGAAGAACGGATAAATGACCTGGAAGATAAAATGGTGAAAATAACTGCCAGGAAGCAGAATAAAAACAATGAAAAGAATTGAGAACAGTCTCAGAGACCTCTGGGACAACATTAAACTCACCAACGTTTGAATTACAGGGGTCCCAGAAGAAGAAGAGAAAAAGAAAGGGTCTGAGAAAATATTAGAAAAGTTGATAGTCGAAAACATCCCTAACATGGGAAAGGAAATAGTCAATCAAGTCCAGAAAGCACAGAGTCCCACACAGGATAAACCCAAAGAGAAACACACCAAGACACATATTAATCAAACTATCAAAAATTAAACACAGAGAAAAAATATTAAAAGCAGCAAGGGAAAAGCAACAAATAACATACAAGGGAATCCCCGTAAGGTTAACAGCTGATCTTTGAGCAGGAACTCTGCAAGCCAGAAGGGAGTGGCAGGACATAATTAAAGTGACGAAAGGGAAAAACCTACAACCAAGATTACTCTACCCAGCAAGGATCTCATTCAGATTCGAGGGAGAAATTAAAACCTTTACAGACAAGCAAAAGTTAGGAGAATTCAGCACCACCAAAGCAGCTTTAAAACAAATGCTAAAGGAACTTCTCTAGGCAGGAAACACAAGAGAAGGAAAAGACCTACAAAAACAAACCCAAAATAATTAAAAAACAAGACCCATATATATACTGTATACAAAGGACCCACTTCAGACCTAGGGACACATACAGACTGAAAGTGAGGGGATGGAAAAAGATATTCCATGCAAATGGAAATCAGAAGAAAGCTGGAGTAGCAATTCTCATATCAGACAAAATAGACTTTAAATAAAGACTATTACAAGAGACAAAGAACAACGCTACATAATGATCAAGGAATCAATCCAAGAAGAAGACATAACAATTGTAAATATTTATGTACCCAACACAGGAGCACATCAATAAATAAGACAAATGCTAACAGCCATAAAAGGGGAAATCAACAGTAACACAATCATAGTAGGGGACTTTAACACCCCACTTTCACCAATGGACAGATCATCCAAAATGAAAATAAATAAGGAAACAAAAAGTTTAAATGACACATTAAAAAAGATGGATTCAATGGATATTTATAGGACATTCCATCCAAAAACAACAGAATACACTTTTTCTCAAGTGCTCATGGAACATTTTCCAGGATAGATCATATCTTGGGTCACAAATCAAGCCCTGGTAAATTTAAGAAAATTGAAATTGTATCAATTATCTTTTCCGACCACAACACTATGAGACTAGATATCCATTACAAGAAAAAAACTTTAAAAATACAAACACATGGAGGCTAAACAATACACTACTAAATGACCAAGAGACATTCACAGAAAGATAGACAAGATGAAAAGGCAGAGGGCTATGTACCAGATGAAGGAACAAGATAAAACCCCAGAAAAACAACTAAATGAAGTGGAGATAGGCAACCTTCCAGAAAAAGAATTCAGAATAATGATAGTGAGATGATCCAGGACCTCAGAAAAACAATGGAGGCAAAGATCGAGAAGATGCAAGAAACGTTTAACAAAGACCTAGAAGAATTAAAGAACAAACAAACAGAGATGAACAATACAATAACTGAAATGAAAACTACACTAGAAGGAA
>NC_041231.1:92522790-92523042 GCF_002837175.3 Physeter macrocephalus
GAACAGAATAAAGAAAAAAGAATGAAAAGAAATGAAGACAGCCTAAGAGACCTCTGGGACAACATTAAATGCGACAACATTCGCATTATAGGGGTCCCAGAAGGAGAAGAGAGAGAAAATGAACCCAAGAAAATATCTGAAGAGATTACAGTCGAAAACTTCCCTAACATGGGAAAGGAAATAGCCACCCAAGTCCAGGAAGCGCAGAGAGTCCCATACAGGATAAACCCAAGGAGAAACACGCCGAGACAC
>NC_041231.1:92523052-92523959 GCF_002837175.3 Physeter macrocephalus
AAATTAAAGGCAAAGAAAAATTATTGAAAGCAGCAAGGGAAAAATGACAAGTAACATACAAGGGAACCCCCATAAGGTTAACAGCTGATTTCTCACCAGAAACTCTACAGGCCAGAAGGGAGTGGCATGATAAAGTGATGAATGGGAAGAACCTACAACCAAGATTACTCTACCCGGCAAGGATCTCATTCAGATTCGATGGAGAAATCAAAAGCTTTACAGACAAGCAAAAGCTAAGAGAATTCAGCACCACCAAACCAGCTCTACAACAAATGCTAAAGGAACTTCTCTAAGTGGGAAAAATGGATACAAAAACAAGACCCATATATATGCTGTCTACAAGAGACTCACTTCAGACCTAGGGACACATACAGACTGAAAGTGAGGGGATGGAAAAAGATATTCCATGCAAATGGAAATCAAAAGAAAGCTGGAGCAGTTATACTCATATCAGATAAAATACTTTAAAATAAAGAATGTTACAAGAGACAAGGAAGGACACTACATAATGAACAAGGCATCAATCCAAGAAGACATAACAATTATAAATATATATGCACCCAAAATAGGAGCACCTCAACACATAAGGCAACTGCTAACAGCTATAAAAGAGGAAATCGACAGTAACACGATAACACTGGGGGACTTTTAACACCTCACTTACACCAATGGACAGATCATCCAAACAGAAAGTTAATAAGGAACACAAGCTTTAAATGACACAATAGACCAGATAGATTTAATTGATATTTATAGGACATTCCATCCGAAAACAGCAGATTACACTTTCTTAACAAGTGCGAATGGAACATTCTGCAGGATAGATCACATCCTGGGTCACAAATCAAGCCTAAGTAAATTTAAGAAAATGGAAATCATATCAAGCATCTTTTCTGACCAAAATGCT
>NC_041231.1:92523983-92524263 GCF_002837175.3 Physeter macrocephalus
GAAGAAACAAAACCCAAAGTTAGCAGAAGGAAAGAAATCGTAAAGATCAGAGCAGAAATAAATGAAATAGAAACAAAGAACACAATACCAAAGATCAATAAAACTAAAAGCTGGTTCTTTGAGATAAACAAAATTGATAAAGCATTAGCCAGACTCATCAAGAAAAAAGAGGGAGAGGACTCAAATCAATAAAATTAGAAATGAAAAAGGAGAAGTTACAACAGACACCACAGAAATACAAAGCATCCTAAGAGACTACTACAAGCAGCTCTATGCCAAT
>NC_041231.1:92524410-92525080 GCF_002837175.3 Physeter macrocephalus
CTACAAAAAAAGAAAATTACAGACCAATATCACTGATGAATATAGATGCAAAAATCCTCAACAAAATACTAGCAAACAGAATCCAACAACACATTAAAAGGATCATATACCATGATTAAGTGGGATTTCTCCCAGGGATGCAAGGATGCTTCAATATATGCACATCAATCAATGTGATACACCATATTGACAAATTGAAGAATAAAAACCATATAATCATCTCAATAGATGCAGAAAAAGCTTTTGACAAAATTCAACACCCATTTATGATACAAACACTCCAGAAAGTGGGCATAGAGGGAACCTACCTCAACATAATAAAGTCCATATATGACAAACCCACAGCCAACATCATTCTCAAAGGTGAAAAACTGAAAGCATTTCCTCTAAGATGAGGAACAAGACAAAGATGTCCACTCTCACCACTAGTATTCAACATAGTCTTGGAGTCCTAGCCACGGCAATCAGAGAAGAAAAAGACATAAAAGGAATCCAAATCAGAAAAGAAGACGCAAAGCTGCCACTGTTTGCAGATGACATGATACTATACATAGAGAATCCTAAAGATGCTACCAGAAAATTACTAGAGCTAATCAATGAATTTGGTAAAGTAGCACAATACAAAATCAATGCATAGAAATCTTTTGCATTCCTATACACTAATGATGAA
>NC_041231.1:92530228-92597323 GCF_002837175.3 Physeter macrocephalus
CAGACCAATCACAAGTAATGAAATTGAAACTGTGATTAAAAATCTTCCAACAGACAAAAGTCCAGGACCAGATAGCTTCACAGGTGAATTCTACCAAACATTTAGAGAAGAGCTAACACCCATCCTTCTCTACTCCTCCAAAAAACTGCAGAGGAAGGAACACTCCCAAACTCATTCTATGAGGCCACCATCACCCTGACAGCAAAACCAGACAAGGTTTCTACAAAAAAAGAAAATTACAGACCAATATCACTGATGAATATAGATGCAAAAATCCTCAACAAAATACTAGCAAACAGAATCCAACAACACATTAAAAGGATCATATACCATGATTAAGTGGGATTTCTCCCAGGGATGCAAGGATGCTTCAATATATGCACATCAATCAATGTGATACACCATATTGACAAATTGAAGAATAAAAACCATATATCCTAAGAATCAACATTGTGAAAATAGCCAAAACAATTCTGCAAAGGAAGAACAAAGTAGGAGGAATCAGTCTACCCGATTTTAAGACTTCTTGTATAGCCACAGTAAACAAGACTTTTGTGACCGAGGTAGACCCTCCCAGGGAACATAAAACAGGGGCAGCAGGTGGATTAACTTAGGAATTTAATCCACTGCCAGAACAGGACGTCTTCAACATCTTCCACAGTATGGTGTTTTTGTGGACCAGTGACTACTTTGAGTTTTTAATTCTCCCCCTTCTTCCTAAGTGGGAGGCTTTATTAAAGTTATCTTGTTCCTTTATCCACTTAAGTTTTCTGGGTGTACAAGGAACACAGATTTTCTCTTTTAGCTTCAGGTCACCAGAAGACGAGCTACAACCAGACCTGATGGAGAAAGGTACACATCAAGCAGACATCCTGGACTAAGAGGTATATGCAATCATGGATGAGAACAGGTATCATCTACCTCAGAAACGTGGTAACTGTATTCCATGGAAAATGCATTCATAAGAAGAAGGCTATATTTTGATTTTGGCTAGCCAAAGTGATATATCTTGCAGATACTATGGTTAACAAACCCAATACCTATTTCCAAACTCGTTCTCCCTTCCCCCATCTCTACCAGAGGCTGGAAAAGCTAAATCACACTTTCTCAGCCTTCCTTCCACTTAACGGTGGCCATGTGAATCAATTTTGTCCATAACACTTAAGGGGAAGTCTGCTGTGCTACAAGGTTTCCAAGAAGGTTCTGGTTTCCTGATAAAATGAATAGAGATGTCCCAGAAAGGCTTTTGGTTTCCTGGTAAAAAGAGAGATGCTGCTGTCAATCCATACCCCTTCGTGGCACCTCAGACAGAAAGGTGACGCCTAGAGCAGGAGCAACCATCTTGCAACCATGAAGGAAAGGCCAAGAAAATTACAGAACAGCCCTGACGCTGCTGAGCAGCTAAGTCAATGTAAGCAAGATCCCTACCTCCTAACGTCTTCTCATGTAAGAAAAATAAATCCTCATTAGTTTAAGCCACTGTTGACTAGGTGTTTTGTTACATACAATGAAAAGCATCCATATCTAAATACAAGTTATGTTATCTAATAATAAATTCTTTAAAAATATGAATAATGATTTACTATTGCATGAATACTACTGATAATAAGTAATCTTTCTAAAGCCTTCTGGACTACTTTTATAATGAATGTTAATTTGATAGTATGTGTTATACATTCCCCACATATATTCACTTAGCCTCTCAGGATCTCATTTCCTTTCTTCCATTCAACATGTATTCTGAAGAGCCTACTATGTGTTAAGCACTCTACCAGGTGCTGGGAAAACAAAGTGATTTAGTCAAGGCCCCTGTTTCCACCCAGCTTACTTTCTAGCAGGAAGCTTATTTGCAAAATGAGACAGATGGAAAATGATCTCTCCTAACACCAACATTTATAAAGCAATGAAGCTAGTTTCAGCGTACAGCACAAGGATCAGGAAAAACAATAAAGGACGGAGGCTTCTCAAAAAGACTACTCCAACTCAGTGAGTCTAGGAGGGAAAAAAAAGTAGTAACAGTGAAGTTAGAAGTTAAATAATTACAAAATAAAAGAAGCAGGAAAAAAGAATACTCAATCCACATTCTCAAGCCCCACTCTGCCCAAAGTAACTGCAGCAAAGAAAACATAGATCTCAAAACAGACTTTAATGGTTGGGTAACAGGGAACACCATAAAGGCAGGTCTTGGAGACAGCGCTGTGGCTTTAAGGCTAAGCCAAAAAAAAAAAAAAAAAAAAAAAAAAAGGCCGATATTTGTCAAACGGATGTAGAGTCTCCCAATTCCAATTTTATAAAATCTCGCTTAATTTTTTTCACTTAACAGTCTATATTTTCTTCTACAATGATATTTTATAATCTTCACTACAACCAAATCTGTTTATGTTATGCTCTACCCAGAAGCAATGTATTGATTGTAAATGTCTTACTTCTACTTAACCTCACGGTGAAGATAGAGCAAATATTACAAATCACTTAAGAGAGTTAAAATACAGAGCGCATCTAAGCCAAATATGTCTAAACACTTATTAAACTGTACCTTAGAGCAATATATTGACTTTTTACACACTACCTATAAATAACTTGACTCATTAGAAAGCCCCAATTTTAGGAATTTATCATAAGTCACAAAGACATTCAAAACTTTTCAATTAATTTAGTGAAATTCACACATTTCCCTGGTGAGAACTGTGAGAAACATTCTAGACTAATAGACACATCACTGGAATTCTTGTTTAACTAACCAACGCAGAAAAGGTAAAATGGATGCATATCGACTGAACACTTTAACTTAGTTAACCAATAAATTTTCTCTAACAGCCATTTTTATATTTGATAGATAAGAGAACCCAGGTAAATAAAAGTTTTACAACATATTTAAAGGAAGTTTGCCGAAGTGGAGTAGAATATAGAACTATTTCTAGATTACAGTTACAAAAACAGATACCAGTCATATCTATGGTTTTATTCTTACAAAATGCTTTAACAGAAATAAAATAATTTTCCTAGGAATTAACTGTCCATAATATCTTTAACCAGAATGCGTCAGTGTTTTATCTCATTGCAACCATAGCAAAGACAAATATTGTCTTTTTGAATTAAGTGTGCTAAGTATTCTAGGAAATCATGCTACTACTCAGAAAACAGATGAAGAAGAAGGTGGGAATATTTTACAAACTATAATCATAGGATCTATGCCAAAAAGCATAGAAACATTAGACACAAAATTTTGTTTTGGGCTTCCCTGGTGGCGCAGTGGTTAAGAATCCGCCTGCCAATGCAGGGACACGGGTTCGAGCCCTGGTCCGGGAAGATCCCACACGCCGCGGAGCAACTAAGCCCGTGCGCCACAACTACTGAGCCTGCGCTCTAGAGCCCGCGAGACACAACTACTGAGTCTGACTGCCACAACTACTGAAGCCCGCGCACCTAGAGCCCGTGCTCTGCAACAAGAGAAGCCACCCAATGAGAAGCCCGGGCACCACAACGAAGAGTAGCCCCGCTCACAGCTTAGCCCACGCGCAGCAACAAAGACCCAATGCAGCCAAAAATAAAAATAAATAAATTTATTTTTTTAAATAATTTAATAAAATCATTACAAAGAAACTATTTCTATGCTACAGCTTACACTAATACCAGTTGTTGATGTGAATATAATAAACTCAATTAAACCAACAAAAATTGGCTTCCATAAACTCTGCAGAAATACTGTACTATACAAAATTTTAAACACAGAGGCTTATATACAAAATTTTAGTACTAAGTAATCTCATAATTTGAAATACTTTTCAAATTTTCATGTCTCAAACAAACGTATGTACACCAAGGGGGGGAAGTGGCGGAGAGGGCTGGTGGTGGGATGGATTGGGAGTGACATATATACACTAATATGTATAAAACAGATAACTAATAAGAACCTGCTGTATAAAAAATAAAATAAAATTTAAAAATTAAAAAAAATGTTCATGTCTCTCCTTTTGTTTGCCCCCACTACTCCCTTCATATGTGGAAATGGATGGTTTTTTGTTTTGTTTTGTTTTGTTTTTGCGGTACGCGGGCCTCTCACTGCTGTGGCCTCTCCCGTTGCGGAGCACAGGCTCCGGACGCGCAGGCTCAGCGGCCATGGCTCACGGGCCCAGCCGCTCCGCGGCATGTGGGATCCTCCCGGACCGGGGCACGAACCCGCGTCCCCTGCATCGGCAGGCGGACTCTCAACCACTGCGCCACCAGGGAAGCCCAAAATGGATGTTTTTAAATTAAGTCTAGCCCTCGGTTCTCATCTGAGATGATAGCCCAGTTTCATATGGTTTGGGGGGCTTAGGGTGGTGGTGAGTTCTTAAGAGAGCATTAAGGTGAAAAGAAGTAGGGATCCAAGTACATCAAAGGTAGGACTCTCATATTTTGTAAACAGGACAGAGCAGCAGCTGGACACCCTATCATCTGCCTAGCCTACTCCTGAGTAAGAAGATAAAAAGAAGCAACTTCAAGAGAGAGGAAAAGTCTTACAAAAACAGACAAAATACTAAGAGTTTGTCCTCTTAATTGACTGATAGGGAAAAGAGGCTGTCCCCATGGGTCTCAGATCCAAATACTACTACTCCACTCCTAAAAAATGGTCTCTACCAAGAGCTGCCCAGCCCCTCATCCTAGCGTTCACCCCAAACCACCAAATGTCTTCTCATAAACTTTGAAAACAAACCCCTTGAATTAGGTGGTAAACTCTCCCCAGTTGCACAGGGTCTAGTTTCAAGAAAAGAATTCCATACTAAGCTGCATAGAAACGGTTCTCCAATCTCCCAAAGAAAGCACATTAATAAACCAATGTGCCTTTTTAAAAAATGAGATATAAATAGATATAAATCATAACTATCACTTATTCAGCACATTCTTGTGCCAGGCTCTCAGAGTTTCATATGCATAAATTCATTCAATCCCTACAACAATTCCACGAGACAGGTACATGGTTGTCTCCACTTTACAGATGAGGAACCTGGGCTTAAGTAACTTGGCCAAGGTCACACATTGTCAAATGATAAAACAAGGATTTGAATTGAGCAATCTGGCTCCAGACTCTGCAACCGTAATCACCACTTATACAATCCTGCTGTCAAATGTATTTAAAAGCCCTTCAAAATATATCAGGAATAAAATAAGGGTCTATTACATAGCACTATTTTTTTTGTCAAGCACCCTGGCTTAGAAATCAATAAAACCTCCCTATTAATTACTAACCTCTACCTTGATTTACTTTGTAAAACACATACAGCAAGCATCTTGCACTTCATAAAAAAATTTTTGAAGCAGTATACTACTCTTTCTGTAAATTATAGCAATAAGATTTTATTTTAACAAGATTTGAACACAACATAGCAATTTCCCTTTCCCACGGAGTTTGGGAAAGTATACTGTAAAGGATCCCATTTTAAAACCTTTAATACACTGCATAACCTAAGTGTTACAAAGTAAGTCTAAGTTGGCAGGCTGTTATGTTATTATATCATACTCCCCTGTCCATGGTCCAAATGGATCACTGCATAAACTTATTAGTTTGCTTTCTTGGCTTACAAAGTTAGCTTATATACTGATTATCTTTTTTCAAAAATTATCATTCTTCTAAAATAAGGGTATATAATTCACTACAATGTTAAACTCTTCTTCTGTTGTTATTAAAATACGAATGGACTTTCTTCAACAACAAAACTTGTCTACAACTATTTGAAGAGAAGTTATGCTTTGCCCTGGAAATATACAGATTTATATTTCATTGCTCACTAATCAACAAAACACCTTTAATATACATTTTTCTTCACCAAAAAAGCCATATAAAAACAATAGAATTAGTCTCCACAAAGATGTTTAGGCACCAAACATTTTATTGAAAAAAGCCTGGCAAATGCAAGTGGTCTCCTTTCTGTTTCAGATTAGTATTAAAAAAAAAAAAAATCAACGTGTCAGTTTCTAATGAAAATGAAAGCTAATTAAGTTCTTGAAAAGTTGACCGTTGTACTAGATAACAGCTAAGATAACAATTAGATATTGCAATAGTACTTAAATGTAAATAGTAAATTTGAGGAAGCAGTAAAGCAGAGTGGAAAGGGCTTTCAAGAAAAAATGTGTTGGTCAAGGGAAAAGATGGCAGACTAACACAGACTCACTGAACCTATCTTTTTCAAATCTCAATGAATGAAAGAGTAGAAATAAAATTAGCAAAGAAAAATACCACAAGTGTTCTAACCTGAAAAGGGGCCAAACTATCATTTTTTTTTAAATGTCATCTGGAAGCAGAGTAAACATATAAAACTGAAAACAAAACATTTCAATCATCAACTCAGTGTTATCCCTCACTCCTTTGCCCACATTATCCATCCAAAATCAAAAAGAAGTACTATAAGGGAATTCCCCGAGGGTCCAGTGGTTAAGACTCCGTGCTTCCAGTGCAGGGGGCATGGGTTTGATCCCTGGTCGGGGAACTAAGATCCCACATGCCACACGGCCAAAAAATAAATAAATAAATAAAAGAAGTACAATGAGGATGAAAGGTGAATGGATAAAATTTTTGAATATCACAATGACAGAAATCAATTTTTATTAAAAAAAAAAATTTCAAACATATGAGTAAGAACTTAGGAAGTACAGTATCCATAAACACTGGGGGGCAGGGGGGCAACTTGAGTATAAAAAAGCTATATAATCCATGGAAGAATGAAAGTGATACAGGAATGGAGAAGTCCTTACAGGAAACAACTGGGAGTGAACACTGAATCCACCTAAATATAGCTAAACAACAAAGCTAAACAACAGAAAAGGGTATCTGTTGTGGGACAGGATAAAACTGCCATAAAGTTGTAAAATGTTTTTTTAAATTACTTTAAAAATGGGAGTTATACTAACTAGAGCTGGAGACATATGTAAGAACTCGTGTTTAACCTAATATAGATCCATATGGAAATATTTATCCATATGTGTATATACATGGGTTAGTATACACATATGTATTTCCTTGATTTGCCACCTGAGATGGGCTACAAGAAATGACAAGCACTGGCAACCAGTACACCTAGCACCCCAATCTTGGTTTCTAATACCTCTCTCTAGCAAAAGGAAGCAGGGCTCCCTGGAGAAATGGCTGCTTCTGGGGGTGAACAAAGAATGTTCCTCACCACCCAGTTCCACAAGTGTGAGCTGATAACCCACTGCAGCTGCTGACTGACAGTGCACCCTGGAGGGATTGAGGATGAAAAAATCAGGGTAAGGCACTCTGTGTTTTGGATAAATTAGCCCCACAGATAATCAGAAGTATATACCTCAGGAAGAATTTCAATGACCCCAGATTCCTGCATCTTCCCATACATAGAAACATTAAAATTACTAACTTGAGATACTCTTTTTTGTGGTCAGCAGTCATCTCTTACCAAGATAAATGCTTCACTGCATATATTTCCTAGCCAAAAACCATACATAAACTGGGTTCTCCCCAACCTCTTCAGAGCAGTTTCCTCAGAGCTGAATGGCTGTCTCCCAGGCTAAAGTCCTCAGCAAGACCCTGAATAAAACTCACACTCACAACCCTTATGTTTGCATTGCTCTTTAAGTGAACACAGAAATGAGGCAGAAAATATACAAATAAGCCTGGAGCACCCTGTAGTGCCAGAAAGTACTAAAAAAAATTTTTTTTAATTAAAAAAGAAACTGATGGGGATATGTCAAAGGGACAAAGGAACAACTGAAAGATCTCCCAATGACCAAAGTTAGAACAACTTAAGTAACAAAATTAAGTCGTATTGGATTATAACCTAAAGTATAAAATGATATCCATGCATTCACAGTGATATAAATAAATGACTGAATAAATTAATAAATGAGAAGAGACAAATCTCCCGTGCAGAAAAATTCCAAATGAATTATGTAGATATTACAGTCTAAAGGAAAGGGAACATGGGACTTTCCTGGCAGTCCAGTGGTTAAGACTTCGCCTTCAAGGCAGGGGGTGAGGGTTTGATCCCCTGGCCACATGCCTCGCGGCCAAAAACCATAAAAAAACAGAAGCAATACTGTAACAAATAAAGACTTTAAAGATGGTCCACATCCCCCCAAAAATCTTTTTTTAAAATGTTGTGTATTTTATTTGTTTGTTTGTTTGTTTGTTTGTTTATTTTTGGCTACGTTGGGTCTTTGTTGCCGCGCACGGGGCTTTCTCTAGTTGTGGCAGGTGGAGGCTACCCTTCACTGCAGTGCGCAGGCTTCTCATTGTGGTGGCTTCTCTTGTTAGGGAGCATGGGCTCTAGGCACATGGGCTTCAGTAGTTGTGGCACACGGGCTCAGGAGTTGTGGCTCACGGGCTCTAGAGCACAGGCTCAGTAGTTGTGGCGCACGGGCTTAGTTAGTTGCTCCATGGCATGTGGGATCTTCCTGGATCAGGGCTCGAACCCGTGTCCCCTGCATTGGCAGGCGGATTCTTAACCACTGCGCCACCAGGGAAGTACCCCCCACCCCAAAAAAAATTCTTTAAAAAAATAAAGGAAGGGGAACATAACTTCCCACTCCTCAAGTATAGGCTGCACGTAAGTGACTTCCTTCTAAAGAGCACGATACGGAAAGGGTGGAGTACAGGGGAGTAATTTTACAGTGGAGAAACCTGACAAACACTACTTCAGGCAGCTGATCAAGGTCAACATCAATGTTCATAAATCATGTTGATATGATATACGATTATACGATGTGATGAAAATGGCACTTCTGTGGTCTTCCTCTGCAAAAACCCATCCTCCCGGTCTAATCATGAGAAACACACCAGACAAATTCCAGTAGAGGGACATCCTACAATATATAATGACCCGGAGTCCTTAAAACTGTAAAGGTCTTCAATAACAAAGAGAATCTGAGAAACTGTCACAGCAAGTGGAGCCTAAGGAGACATAACAAGTAAATGTAATATGATAACCTAGGTGGCATCCTGGAACAGAAATGAAACAATAGGTAAAAACAAAGGAAATATGAATAAACTATGGACTTAGTCAATAATAATGCATCAATACTGGCTCCTCAATTGTAATAAATATGCCATACTAATATAAATGTTAATAATAGTGGAAACCATGGGAAAACAGGGGCATATATATGAACTCTGTACCATATGCTCAATTTTTCTTTAAGTTTAAAACTGTCCAAAAAAATTAAGTCTGCTAAGAAAAGATATTCATCTATTTTAAAATCTGAAGTCCTCCAACCCACCCCTAACACCTATCTAAAATAGATGTTAGAAAAGCAGGGAATATGGGTACAGTAAATCTAAGTGTGCTAGTTTTCTCATCTTCATGAATTCAGTAGAAACCATCAAATGTTGAAAAGAAAGAGCTCTGCATTCAGAAATGTAGCTTTAAATCTTCACTGAATCACATACACTGCATCATCCATTGCAGTGTGACAACAGCGATACTTAACCTCTAGGGCTTCGGTTTCTACATCTAGGATATGCAGATAATATTTACTTTGTGGATTTGTTGTCAAAGTTAAAGATGATATACAAAGTTGCTACTAGGACAGATCCAGCACACTGTAGAAGCTTAACAAATGGTACAAATATTTAAATTCTTTAAGAATCTGGACTAATAATTATTTTCAATAATTCTAAATTTAGTAGTTCTAAAAGAAGGTTATATTTATAAAAACAGAAAATTTAGCAATCTTGTTAAATATATGGTGTCTAGATAATACTTTTCCAGATTTTACCATTTCCCTCAAATAGATTGAGGAGGTTTTGTTTTTTGTTTTCCCTCAAATAGAAACTATGTTTTTATATATGTGGGAAATAAGATTTTCAACCCACACTTTGTTTTATCTATTTAGCCAGCACATATGAATTAATAATAGAGATAAAAACCTACCAGAAGGAAACTGAGAAATTCTGTCTAACATGGAAAAACTGAGTACACCTGCCATAGATAATTTGCTTATATTTTACACAGGGGAGAAAAGATTCAACCAGTTCATTTAAGTCAAATAAGAGGTGTGAGTAGCTTTCCACTAAATTATTCATTATGGGATTGTGCTATAACCTTCCCAAGTTGGCTGAACACATGTAGAAATTAAGGGGATATTTAAAAGCTTAAGGAGAATATGGAGACTTTAATTCAATCAAATGACTAGATAGTAAAAACCAAAGAGATAAATGAAAAAGTGCCTTGTAAGATCATTTTCGGGAATTGCAGGGCTCCGGAAGACCTACTATCTAGTGGGACTCACTAGATAGTAAACAGATTATAACAAGGCATATAAAACACAATGAAACTGAAGAAAATCAAGGGAACTGGAGAATTTTCAAAAAAAAAAGGAAGAATTCCTAGTCAAACTGGATATATGAATTGTGCAAATAATAACTAAATTCTATGTTCATTTTACATCACTGTAAGGTATTTGGTGAACCCTGGTGAATACCAGGGCTATTTGATGAAAATGGTTTATCATTTTCAAAAGAGTTTTATAGATGTACAAGAATGTGAGCCATGTTTTAAGTCTCTGAAGCTGCCTTTGGAAATAAATCTGAGGATATAACTGAATTATCAAGAACAAGCCCTATTAGGTTAGCTCAGTTTTAAGAAGATTAAAGTGAAAGGAAACATACTAGCCGTGGAATCTAATCGACAAATATAACTTAAACCAAAATATACAGTTATGTAAAACATTTTGTACCCATCTGGCATCATGGAAGTGTATTTTCTCACATG
Organism: Physeter macrocephalus; assembly: GCF_002837175.3. Taxonomy (NCBI): domain Eukaryota; kingdom Metazoa; phylum Chordata; class Mammalia; order Artiodactyla; family Physeteridae; genus Physeter; species Physeter macrocephalus. The sequence continues at coordinate 92,540,950 of NC_041231.1, forward strand.
AAACTGACACATCTGAAACCGAGCACTAACTTTAGTGATACAATTCTAGAATCAAATAGGACATATGCCCTGACACCCTTATTCTCAAGAACGATTTCTAGCACTAGCCTTCTATACAAGTCAGAAATAGATTAAGATGTATCTTAACTGCTTGTGTATCACTCCCCAGCTCCCACCCATACATTTGGCTATACTTAACCACTGCTTACAATTTTATTATTCATGTAGCCTACACACAGACTGCTCGTTATGTGGCCCACTAGTGAAATCATCTGTACACCTTTACACTAATAAAACATTTCAATACCCATGGTACACAGAGCCAGGCCCCTCCAAAAAAAAAACAAAAAAACAAAAAAACAGTGCAGGAGGAAAGCTTCATGATGACTCAATACTAAACAACTCAAGGGCTAATATGATGTCACCCTATGAAGTAACTGATTACTAATAAAAGCACAGAGACACCAAATGTTAGCCCCAAATGTTTTTTCTCTTGAATTTGGAATAAAAAGTCAAATATTTAACTTATCTGTTAAAATATGCGTATTTTTGGAGCTGCATGCAGAAGTTATATACTGGTCAAATAACACAGTATCTGGGATTGCTTTAAAATTCTTCAACAGAAACAGAAATAAAGAAAGGTAAATCTTAATTATTGAATCTGCTGACAGGTATGGGGGGTTCAACGAACTATTCCTTCTACTTGTGTGTATGTTTGAACTTTCACAATAAACAAATATAACTTTTAAATATGAAAATAAAATACAAATGCATCTACGAATTTAGTGTATGGTAAAGGTGGCATTTCAAATTAGAGGAGAAAAGATAAAAACGACTCAGTTAATAGTGTCAGGAGAACTGGTTAGTCATCTGGGGAGAGGGGGGAAGGTTGGATCCACATGTCACACAGAAATCAAAATATACTCCATGTAGCTCAAAGATTTAAATGTAGGAAAATGAAACCATTAGAGTCACAGCAGAGGACTACCCTGGTGGCTCAGTGGTTAAGAATCCGCCTGCCAATGCATAGGACATGGGTTCGAGCCCTGGTCCGGGAAGATCTCACATGCCGCGGAGCAACTAAGCCCGTGCTCCACAGCTACTGAGCCTGTGCTCTAGAGCCCGCGAGCCACAACTACTGAGCCCACATGCCACAACTACTGAAGCCTGCGCACCTAGAGCCCATACTCCGCAACAAGAGAAGCCACCGCAATTAGAAGCCTGTGCACTGCAACGAAGAGTAGACCCCACTCGGCGCAACTAAAGAAAGCTCGCGTGCAGCAACAAAGACCCAACGCAGACAAAAATAAATAAATAAATAAATTTATTTTAAAAAATAAAAAGACATGAACCTTTAAAAAAAGGTCACAGCAGAAATGATGAGAGAATTACGGTCATCATCTTGGAATAAAAGAAAACTGATAACGTCAACTGTATAAAAAATAATTACTTTCTTCATGGCAAAAGCAACCATAAACAACAAATACAACAAAGAGGGGACAGTCTGGAAATGATATCACAAAGGATTACTTTCCCAAACAGAGATGGCCTACAAATTAATAAGCATCACCTAAAACGGAAAAATGATAAAGGGACATGGATAGGTCACAGAAAAGAAGATACAAATAGCTCTTAAGAGAAATGTAAAGACACTGAAATATCACTTTTCATTCATCAGATTAGCAAAGGAAGCAATTTGGCAGTATCTACCGAATGTCCAGAATGAAGAGTCTGGTTAAAAAAATTATCCTACATCTCTAAAACAGAATACAATACTACTTCAAAAAATAAGGAAATTTGTAATGAACTGGTAGAAAATGATCACCAAATCATATTGTTAAACGAAAAGGGTGCAAAACCATGTGTATTATATGCTAGCTTTTAGGTAAAAGGAGGAGGCAAAAAACATATCTATGTTTATATATGTGTATGTGTGATTATGTATGTACATTTATCCTTACAATTCCATCTCCTTCTTTACAGAGAGAAAGAGAAATTTTAACACTGGATTTCTTCAGAAAGACTTATTAGTTGAAATGGATGGAGACAGTGTTCCTTTTGAATTTTGTGCCATGTGAATAAACTATCCATTCAAAAACATTTTTTAAAATATTCTAGCTCTGATCCAAAAACATGACAGCAATAGTAAACACCGGAGTCTTGGTCACATACACTATTAGTTTAAAACTGAAATACAAAACAAATGTCTTCGTCCTGGGCACAAAGAAAGCCTTACCTATCTAAAATATACTAATAAAAAGTTAGCCTCCTGAAAATGATACTATCACTTTAAAATAATCTCTAATTTGCTCTCATTCAGACTATTAGAATTCCTCTGACATCCAAAGAGGTAGCAGGCACAATCAACTGCTCGTTATATTTACTAGTCTATATTATCAAGGAACAATGCATGGTTTGCCTGCAGTCTTTCTCTACACTGAAGTAAGATGATGAATGGTCACAACTGGAAGAAAATTATCCTGGGGTGGGTAGATGTGCACTAACATACTTTCTCGGGCTAGAAAAGAGGCAACAAAAGCAAAGGCAGTTAAGTGGTTAAAAGAAAGCAATCTACAGCAAAGAAACGAGGGAAAATTCCACAGAGGCATGAAAGATGAGCCCAGAAGTTACTGCTGATAAAATAAAGAGGTGGTCATCAGTAGCATACAAAACTAACATTGTATATGTATATATAAATTCAATAGTATATTAACAACCTGCATGAAAATGTGGAATTCTGAATACAGATTTCTTTAGGTATAATTAATGCACACATGGACTTTTATTTTTATTTATTTTGAGGGGGATTTTTAAATATGCACTAAAATTAACTGTTACCATGTATTCTTTAGTGTATCACTGTCAAGGAAATTCCAGAAAGTACAGCAAAAAGACAAACAGAAAATAAGAGAGAAAAGTTAAAAGGCAGGGCTTCCCTGGTGGCGCAGTGGTTGAGAGTCCGCCTGCCGATGCAGGGGACACGGGTTCGGGCCCCGGTCCGGGAAGATCCCACATGCTGTGGAGCGGCTGGGCCCGTGAGCCACGGCCACTGAGGCTTCGCGTCTGGAGCCTGTGCCCCGCAACGGGAGAGGCCACAACGGTGAGAGGCCCGCGTACCGCAAAAAAAAAAAAAAAAAAAAAAAAAGAAAAGTTAAAAGGCAAAAGAAGTTCAGTCCACAAAGACTAACATATATAATAGGATTGCCAGAAAAAGACAAAGGAAATAAAGGTATGGAAATAAAGAATAAAATTTAAAACTTTTTAGAGCTAAGACAGGAACCTTCTGTCTGATAGAGTGCTAAGTATGGTAACTAAAAAATCATCCACACCTGGAAATACCCTCCTAATATTTCACACTGAGGCTAAAGATAAGGCCCTAAATGTTTTCTAAAAAACAAAAAAGATACCTGCAGGGACTTCCCTGGTGGCACAGTGGTTAAGAATCCACCTGCCAATGCAGGGGACACGGATTTGAGCCCTGGTCTGGGAAGATCCCACATGCCGTGGAGCAACTAAGCCCATGCGCCACAACTACTGAGCCCACGCGCCTAGAGCCTAAGCTCCGCAACAAGAGAAGCCACTGCAATGAGAAGCCCATGCACCACAACCAAGAGTAGCCCCTGCTCACCGCAACTAGAGAAAGCCCACGTGCAGCAACGAAGACCCAACGCAATATTATAAATATTATAATATTTATATTATAAGTAAATTATAATATTATTTATAATATAATATTCTTATTAAATAATAAAATAAAAGAAAGGAAAGATACCTAGAGAGAGAAAAAAACAGACTGTCATCAGACTTCTTAACTATTAGACTGAATTCTAGAATGAAATTAGAACACGCCCTAACACCATACACAAAAATAAACTCAAAATGGATTAGAGACCTAAGTGTAAGGCCTGACACTATAAAACTCTTAGAGGAAAACTCTATGACATAAATCACAGCAAGATCCTTTTTGACCCACCTCCTAGAGAAATGGAAGTAAAAACAAAAATCGAGGTATCACCTCACATGGGTCAGAATGGCCATCATCAAACAATCTACAAACAATAAATGCTGGAGGTGTGGAGAAAAAGGAACCCTCTTGCACTGCTGGTAGGAATGTAAATTGGTACAGCCACTATGGAGAACAGTATGGAGGTTCCTTAAAAAACTACAAATAGAACTACCATACAACCCAGCAATCCCACTACCGGCCATACACCCTGAGAAAACCATAATTCAAAAAGAGTCATGTACCACAATGTTCACTGCAGCTGTTTACAATAGTCAGGACATGGAAGCAACCTAAGCGTCCATCATCGGATGAATGGATAAAGAAGATGTGGCACACATATACAATGGAATATTACTCAGCCATAAAAATATACGAAATTGAGTTATGTGTAGTGAAAAGGATGGACCTAGAGTCTGTCACACAGAGTAAAGTTAGTCAGAAAGAGAAAACCAAATACCGTAATGATAACACATATATATGGAATCTAAAAAAAAAACAAAACAAAACAAAAAAACGTTCTGAAGAACCTAGGGGCAGCACAGGAATAAAGACGCAGACGTAGAGAATGGACTTGAGGACACAGGGAGGGGGAAGGGTAAGCTGGGACAAAGGGAGAGAGTGGCACTGACATACCTATACTACCAAATGTAAGATAGACAGCTGGGGGAAACAGCCGCATAACACAGGGAGATCAGCTCGGTGCTTTGTGACCACCTACAAGGGTGGGATAGGGAGGGTGGGAGAGAGACACAAGAGGGAGGAGATATGGGGATATATGTATATGTATAGCTGATTCACTTTGTTATAAAGCAGAAACTAACACACCATTGTAAAATAAGATCTTAAAAAAAAAATAGACTGAATTCTAAAAGGAAAGAAATGCCTCAAAGATCTGAGGGAAAATCATTTTCAGTCTAAAAAATTATGCCCATTCCAAACAGCATGAAACATATTCAGTCATGCTACCACAGAGCTCTTCTGACACAATTATTTAAGACTGATTCCAAGTCAAAGTTGAATTTTGTTGCCATATTTCCCTACCTTTTATAGTTTCTTAATTTTTGTTTTCATCATCTGGATAAGATTTACTCACAGAAGGGAGAAAGGGGAAAAGGAGGGGGAGAGAGAGGGATGGAAAACCCTAACCTGATTATTGGTTATTGGTCCTTTAATGAGCCTGGGCAGGAAGGGTGGGCAAAGAGGACACCAGACAAAAACACAACCATAAGTAATTTCAAAGTCAAAACTATTAAAAAAATAATAATAAAACTGTTCCAAGAGCCCAGATGGAGGGAGCAAAAGAGTCACAGCACACACACTTACTGCCCCTGCCGACACACAGGGCCATGAGGAACAAACCAGTGTCTCCCCAACCCCAGCAAGGCCTGTAATGTATGCTATAGCCTCACACATGCAGTGCAAAACTTTATTTCAGAACACAGTCACAGACACGAAAAGGAACAATTTATAAATGTCTAACAATTTTAAGAGTTATTTTACTGTACAAAATTGTCCTAAATCGTAGTCTGTGAAAAATCATTCTTATAAAGGTTTTTGCCTCATTGTGAGAACACCTTTTCCAACCCTCAGCACGCTAGCTGCAATCGCTAACCACAAACACCAGTGGTTTAACAGCATTAAAAACAAAGCATATCATGCAAATCTTTTTGACTAACTTAATCAAGTGTTATTTATTTTTTATAACGCATTACCCCTTGCTAAGAGTAAGTAAAGACGCTAAATCATGTTCTTTCCTGATCCGGTTTCCCAAGGTAGCACTAGCTCCAATTGTTTGACTAAGCCACTTGTAAAGTACTTGACTGCAGGCAACTTCAGACATACTCTCATTTACTCCCTGTTCACAAACTAAAAAAATAATTGGCTTCCTCTCTAGTGGTATCAGTCAGTTTTAACAGATAGCGCCATTAAATGAGGAAGGTATGGTACTGAATACAACTAATGACTAACCATATGCCAGCAACAAAATAGTGTTTTTGTCAAGGATATAACACAATGGATTTTATTTACTTGTTTGTTTTTGGAGGAGTAAAACATAGTACAACGCAGTTGTATAAACTGATACCTACTTGGAACCAGGAACAAACCGAAAGAGTACTAAAAAAAAGAAGATCTTCAATTTTTTGATTTCCTAACGTATACAGAATATACCAAAGAAAACAAAAGTACACAATTGCCAATATCACTCTCACAATCAAACAATGAGAATTATTTTTATTAGTTCAAGAACTTTTCAACTTTGGCCACAGGCTTTAGACATTACCAGAAGCAATAATATCATTTATATGACGAGCACTAAACTTCTCCGTTCTTCAGTAACCTTCTGTCTGTCCACATGGTGATAGCTACTACACATACGTTAATTTATTTCAGGAACAACAGAACATACTCAGACTTAAAGTACTATGAGCTATCTATTAAGAGCTATCTCAGTACGCCATTATTTAACATTCTTCATAATGCAATAGGCTTAAACAAAAGAATACATGCTGGCATTGAATGTATTCAACTCTATTCTTACAACCACTGCCTTCTCAAGAAAAAAGGGTAGCCATCACCCCCTGTCACAATAACTCTGTTTTTATAGTGTTACTTAATTGCGTTTCGGGATCAGATGATTTTATTTGGGAAAGGGACTCTCTGAATCTTTCTTCTGTAATACCGACATTACGACTCCAAGTGTTATCTGATACAAACATCTATCACAGATCATTTACAAGAATGCATAATTAACTGTTTAAAATATGTATTTAAAATTATGTAACTATTTTAATTAGAAATATGGCCATTTCAACAAAAGAAGTGTGGGCATTTCAACAAAAAGTACATTAGTCAGAACAGGGAAAACACAAAACCTGGGTTAGACAGGCTACTCAGTCTATACTTCCCTTTTTATGTTAATTTGGTGACCAGAAGAAACTGAGATAACCTATGAACTACTTTCAGTTCTTCAGTTTTTGCTCTTTACCCAAGGAAAAAAGTCTTCATGTATTAACTTCAGAAAAAGCAACTAAGAACACACAACCCATATGATGAAGTATAAAGAATACTTGCCTATGAGTCAAAGTTCCAGGCACAATCCCTGCTCACTTACCAGCAGTGACCTTAAACAACCTACCTAAACCCTTATATGCCTCAAAAATCTCCACCTTTAAAATGAGATTAATACCAAGTACCTCACAGGATTTGTCAAGAGACAAAAGATGAGATAATATATGTAAAGCACCTGGCATAAAGTAAGGCAAAAAGAAGCCCAAGAAATAAAAACCTCATTTCATAAGAATCACACCAACAGCCAGAATACCCTTCAAAACCACAATGGGAGCCACAGGGTTTTGCCATTTTCACCCTGAACTGAAATCGATTCTATGGAAAGTTTCATGAAAGTTAGCTTTTTGCTCTCCCATTTCTCACTCAACTTTTCTGCAGCATGTGTGGATCAACTCCTTCAGCCTGATAAATTCAACATACATAAAACAGATCTCAAATCAATAAGTAACAAACAACAGAAATATATCGTGAAGACAAGACCTTAGGAATACTGGGCTTTAAAAGCTGCTCTTTTGATTCTTTGCTTTTTTCATCCTGCATTTATTTACAAATGATTCTTTGTGCTCAGATAAACTCTACTTCTCGATCACCTTGAAATTCTATACATTCAGCCTCCCTTCGAACACAAACCTACAGAGAAAATCAGGTCAGTCTTATCTGCTTTCTCTCTTCTCTGTGTTCTACAATTTATAAAGAAAAACTCTGGACACACACAAATCTTCAATAACAATGTATCTTGCCATGATTAAGAAGTGGTTATAAATGGCTAAAAACAGGCTCCCATTATACAGAAAGGTTTACTTTTGACTTTCTAAATAATCAGTATGTTTTGTTCTGTTTAATCTTAGCCTATTAAATGTTACATGAATATGTGGTCTCAAACACTATACTAAAAGCTCCCACCTGAAACAACCAAAAAAACATGCAAAATATATAAAACAATAGTTTTTAAGATACTGAACATCACACTGTGAAGGACAATGAATGACCCCTGAGAGAGGGAATACAAATGAGATGGGTTCTCAATTGTCCCAAGCTTATTGCCCTCACAGAGTTTCCAGTCTGAGTTGTATTTGACCAAGACAGTCCAGAGGAATCCAAATTAAGAGTTAAGGGTCTGGGGAAACCAAGGTTTGCTATGATTGGCAGGACAGAGAACTGGAAAGAAGAGAGCTACAAAGCAAGAGAATTCCAGAGGTCTGCAGAAGGTGCTCTTCAAATACTCAGCTGAGTATTGATAAGCACAAACATGTGAGGAAACAAGCCAAATTTAGGGAAAGAACAATCTCAAAAGAATGGAGGTAACAGTGCCCAAAGCTCACTGAGGGTTGGGAATAATGCCTGTTCTCTCCAGCCAGATGGAAAAACTTTATGATGCCTGGGACACTGGGTAGAGTACACAGAAGGGTCTTGCCTCAGCAGAGCCTTTGACCAAGCATGGCTCTGGTCATGCTCAAGAGGATCAAACTGCTTCCAAGTAACTTAACTGGATCCCATAACAAAGCTCAAGAATATTTACAGGAATACGAAAATACCCACATCCAACAAGGTAAAATTTACAATGTCTAGCATCTAATTAAAACTTACCAGGCATGCAAAAACTAAGAAAAATAAACCCATAATGAGGAGAAAAATCCACAAATCAAAACTGACCCAGAATTAACACAGACATTACAATTGGCAGACAGAAACATTAAAAAGTTATTATAACTATATTACATATGTTCAAGAAATTAAGCATAGACCAGAAAAACCAAAACCAAAACCAAACCAAAAAAAAAAAAAAAAATTGAAGCTCTAGAGATTAAACTGTCTCAGCAGCTCTGGGTTCTTTACCCGGCAGAATGACTCAGACATTCATTCTTTTTATTTTTTTATTTTGGCTGCAACACACGGCAGGCAGGGTCAAGTTCACTGACCAGGGACCGAACCCACGCCCCCTGCAGTGGAAGCACCAAGTCTTAACCACTGGACCGACAGGGAAGTCCCCAAACCTTCATTCTTGAAAGATCTGAGTCATTAATCATTCTGCCCCTTTTTTTGGCTGACATAGTTTTCCATTAACCTTTACTACTGTGAATAAAAATACTAAGAGGAACGCCCCCAAAATCCCCTGGATTCCAGATTTTGTCTCCTTGACTCCATAATATAACAGTAACCCAATTTCCCCTTGGTAATCAAGATCGATCACTCCGGCGAGTAAGCTAGCCTCCTTTCTCGCCGCCTGTTGGTTCAGTGGCACAAGGACCCCAAAATGGCCAAGTAGTAACTTCATCTTCCAATTCAGTGGAGCCACTGTTGTTTCCACTAGTGGAAATGTTCTCCCCTTGGAGACTAAGATCTCCAAAATAGCAGAGCTCAGTATTCCCAAAACAGGTAGCAAAAGTTCTACAAGTGTGTTATTAGGTATAATAAAAATGCCACTCTCACTTCAATCCTTGATTCCCAGAGCCATGAATTCTAACTATGAGAGAGACAGAGCCATATAATTCAAAGCATATATTGCATCCTATAATGCAGAACCCCATCCTTTCATAGTACTGTCTCAACTGGTGCTGCAATGGAGTATTCAGTAAGCCATTCCACCTTTCAGTTAGGTAAGCCACTTTCAGGTAATGGGGTATGTGGCAAAACCAGTTAATTCCAAGGACAGGAGCCTGTTCTACACCTATGTTGCTGTGGAATGAATGCCCTGATCAGAAGCAATGCAACGCAGAATGCCGTGACAGTGGGCGAAGTATTCTGTGAACCCAGACGGTGGTGTTGGCAGAAGCATTATAGATGAAAAAGCAAATTCCTATGCGGAATATGTGACTAGTCCAGTGAAGATAAATCTTTGTCCTCTCCATGATACAGGAGGTCCGGTACAATCAACCACCGGCGGATGGCTGGCTGGTTCCCTTGGAGAACGGTGCCATGTCAGAGACTCAATGGGAAACCTGCTGTTGGCAGATTAGGCGCTCAGCAATCACATCAGCCAGGTCAGCCTCGTTATGAGAAAGTCCGTACTGGTGAACCACGAACCCTCCAGCCCTGCCAAAACAGCCACTTTTTCATAGGCCAACTGAGCAAGACCCAGGGTGGCCAGAGAAAGAGGCTAACTGACATCCACAGAACACATCGTTTTGTCCACCTCCTCAGTAAGAGTCTTCTTTGCAGTAGATGCCCTTCAGTGGGCATTCGCAAGGGAAACAATCTTCACAGTCTGTGAAGATTCAGAGTGGTCCATCCACACACCTCTTCCCTGGACCTCCTTGTCACCAATCTTCAGATTCTCTTCCTTCTAGACAAAACATTAGCAACTGCCCGTTAATCAATGTAGGTCTTTATCTGTGGTCATCTCCCACTCCAAACATAGCAGGCAACAAAATATACTGCTCAAAGTTTGCCCACTGTAGGGACTTTCCTTCATCACTGTCATTCATGGTTAGTCTTGAGTGGAGCTTTAGTGCTGCAGTGTCTACTTTTGAGTGATAGCCAGCATATCATGCAGACTCATCTGTAAACCAGGTTGAAGTTTTTTTCTTCTTTGCTCAACCGATCAAAAGGAGGCCACAGGAATAGACTGAAAAAGCAGCAGCAATGAACAAAAGTTGGCACTGAAGGCATCGGAGCCACCTACTCATACAACATACTTCTACCTTTCATACCTGCCCAAATTTGGTCTGTTATATGCCATTTCCATTTGATAACAGATTGCTTTTGTTCATTCCCAATCTCTGGCCAAATGGGTTAGGCAAAACCCAATTCATGGTAGGAAGCTCAGGCCACATGGTCACGAGATACCTCATGATTATGTACTCAGTCTCAAGCAAGGCCCAATACTAGCCAGGAGCTATTTCTCCAAAGAATCATTATCTGCAGAAGAGGGCATAGATTTGCCTTCAAATCCTTGATGTCTGCACGGTGATTCTTACCAGTGTCTGCCAGAGGCAAATAATCAGGAGAAAAAGGGAAAAGTAGGAGGGAAAAAAATCATAGAATACAACCTTTGCTCACAGTACCCTCCCTGTTTCCAAACACAGTGGGAACAAATGGATGCCACTCCCTAAATCTATCCCCCTCTGAGATTTCATCACTATGACAGGACTATAGTCCCAAGCAATAAAGGAGACCCAGAGAAAAGATGGTCACTGAGTTTTTCTTCCTTGCCTTGAGAAACTGGGTGTGACCATTTTCTTCAGATTAGAAAAGAATACGATAAACATGGCTAAAAGGAATTTGAGGTCAAGATGAGAAAGAAGCATCAAGTGCCTCACTGCTCCAAATCCAGCCCACGTGACTGATATCCCAGGGTAACGACAGAACAAACAGATGAGGCTGCTGAATCCATCACTAATCTCTGAGAAATAAGGAAATATAGAAAGACTAAAGGTACGTAAGTATTCCAATTTTCAAAGCTAAAGTAAATTGGGTAACATGTCCCTTTGCCATCAATCCTCAAAAGACTGTAAATAAGCCATTTTAAAGATGATTTAAAACCACTTCCGAAAGAAATCACTAACCGGTGAGGGGAAGTCTGAAATCCTGAGGCCCAAATAATGTCAAGCTAACCTCACTGCTCCCTTTCTAAGCGTTGGCAGACCTTCCTGAATGAACTCTATACCACATGAAGGAGTCTCGCCTCTTAGAAGCTAAAGTGAGATCCAATAAGCTAACTTTCACATTATAATTGAAAAGAAAAGAAATTAAAATTCAGTGGTCACTGGATGTTAGAGCTGGAAAGGGCTTTGGATTGTTGCAAAGGTCTTCCCTTATATGATTGACATACAACGGGAAGCAGAATGGGATATGAGAGGAGCTCAAATCTGTGCTCCTGGGACTTCCCTGGCGGCACAGTGGTTAAGAATCCGCCTGCCAATGCAGGGGACTCAGGTTCGATCCCTGGTCCGGGAAGATCCCACATGCCATGGAGCAACAAAGCCTGTGTGCCACAACTACTGAGCCTGCGCGCTGCAACTACTGCAGCCCGTGCGCCTAGAGCCCGTGCTCCGCAACAAGAGAAGCCACTGCAATGAGAAGCCCGCGCACCGCAACGATGAGTAGCCCCCGCTCGCCGCAACTAGAGAGAAGTCCATGTGCAGCAACGAAGACCGGATGCAGCCAAAAAAAAAAAAAAATCTGCGCTCCTACCCTCAGGAGATACTTATCTTCAGCAAATTACTTCATCTCTTTAAGACTTAACTTTTGCATCTACAAAATAGTATAACAATGCTATCTACCTCACAGATCTCTTTTGAGGATTACATGCAAGTACATGTAAAGCTCTTTGCCCCGTGCCTCTCATATGGCAAGGCCTCAATGTTACACTGGCTGCTGTTACTAACTGACTGTCAGCAGCCCGGGTCTGCAGCAGAAAGGCGAAATAAACTTTGGCATTAGGTCTTCCTACCTCCTTTCTCAATCATACCTAACCATCTGGTAGCCCAATAATAATTCTGTATAACCAAGACACAAGTAAGGAGAGTAGCGAAGGAAAAGGTGCTGAGCTAAACAAATAAGACCTGGAATCCAACCTGCCACTAACTAGGTCCATAACTTGGCACAGGTCCTCCATTCTCTATGCGCCTCGGTTTTCTTGGCTATATTATTACATGTGTCAGTTGAGGGCTGTCAAGAGTCCTTTCCTCCATTACAACTCTACAGTGCACTAAGCACAAGGCAAACCTGTTAAGCTCTGTGTTCTTAGTATACCTGTGCTTGATGCTCCCAGATTGTTGCTTATGTCATCATCTTCATCCCCATCAACGACCAGCTCACTACCAGAGAGGCTCTGAGCGCTCCCACTTCTCCGAGAACAAATTTAAATCAATTCTCAGGGTTTTTCTTTTCCTTCCATTTATTAAACCCAAAACTTTAATCACCATTTACCATTCTCTCTCCAAAAAACTGTTTGCTCAAACTTAATAAATTAATGTTTGAGGAGAGCGTTTATTATCTTAAAGAAAAACTAACAATCATCATGATATTTATTAGATGGACCCCAAGTAGTGCTACCCGCAAGTGATCAATGGCATTGGATTAACCCACATTAACTCAAAGTTAAACAAGCTGCCACCATTTGCATTTAATTACGTGTTTCTGCTCCTTCTCGGAGGTACTGAGCCTTCTACAATCATGTACAAGCATCCATCAATAACACAGGTTTTCTCAGAAATCTGACCTAAGTGTGGGCCACAGGAGGAGCAAGTCAGGGAGAAAACTGGAGATTCAGCAAATGCCATCCAAGGGAAACTGCCAGTTCCCTCAAGGGATCCAGGATCAATCTGACTAAGAGCATGACTGTTTATCATTCAGCACACCCACCACAGAATGTGGGAACAAAAAAACATACCAGGTTTCACAGAGGCATGCCTCACTTTACGTAACACACATCCTAATCTAATATTGTACATAAAGTGAATTTTACAAATCTAATATTTTAAATACACTAAGGGGTGCACACTAGCCAGAAATAATGTACAAATAATGCTACAAAATATTGTACATTTATATACCCATCCATTCAGGTTTTTTTGGACATCATTAGATTTGTTCAAGGCAGCCAAAACTTTATAAGTAAAAGTAAATATCTTGACTCTTATTCAATTACCATCTTATTAAAAACTTATTTTAAAAGGCACAGAGGGTATTCATAATAAAAGGAGAAAAATTTTAATAAAATTGTATTACTTAAGGACTGATGTTTGTTTAGGCACTACCTCGAAAGTGATATCATCCTGAGGTCCTACAGAGGATAATGACTTCAATGAAATTGATAGGATCAAACTGTTCAAATACAGAGGCCTATTCAATGGCCTGACACCCTTACCAATATATTTACAGTAGGTTTAACAGACGGAGAAAGGTAAAATAAGAGGTGTGATTTTCCTCTGCCTTTGCAAATCTCAGGCAATCACTGCTCTAAGAAGTAATCAACCTTTGTAAATAGCCAGGAACTTCATCTGAAATGATTTATATAAGCTCACTGCCTCCAGTAAATCATTACACATGCATACACTCATTCAATATTTAATAAAAAGAATCACCTTCTCTACACAACAACAACAAAAAAGACCAAATGCTTGCGAAGTTGTCAGTTAACACCAGAAATAAAGGAAGAGCCAACATAAAGTGAACAAAATTAGTGTAATTTCTTTCAAAATTATAAAGCACATCAAGCCATAGTACCCCTCTCCTGAATGATCTGCCTACCAAGATCCACATAGAGAGGATTTGACACAGCACAGCTTCTAGGATTTGAAACATGCTATCCACCATTTCCAGTATGAAAAGACAAAAACTGTCAGACATGTTTCTGGCATTGTGACATGATACCACAGCTAATTTCCAGAAAAGATTGTCAGTAAACCAAATGTGCTTAGATTAGTTTTTCATCATGACAGAGCTGCACATGCTACATAAATAAGGAGTTAACATTTTGCTCACTATACCGTAAGCTATCTGGAAGACCAATTTTATGCAAATTTTCATCAACTGTAAATGGAGTTGGTTTAATAATCATAGGTCTAGATTCAATATGCAAATTAAATTTGAATACCTGAGACAGAGCTATCCTGAGAACGCTGCCTGTCACAGTACCTTTTTATTTGGTACACACTATAGTCTTTCATATCCACAGCATTTGAACTCTTAACAATATACAAAGCGAATGAGCAGAATCACTATGCAAATTTTACCAAAAACTCCTTTGAGAAACACGAATAAAAAATACAGGTGGTAATGTTTGTATAAAGCACACAGTGTTTGCATGACTGAGTAAGTTTGCATAGGATGGGTCAAACAGAAACAGTTCCAGAAAGGGTAGGTCCTCTCCAGGAACTTTCTATTCTGAAGACGAAGCAAACACGTACACTCAACCTGAAATAATAGGGGAGCAGGGTGATACACACAATTGAACGAACTGATTTCCAAGTATAACAATACTGTGACTTTGTTCTTTCCAAGTTATCATCTAACATTTATTATCTATTACCTTATATGTGTGGACTTCTACCTCTTTTAATGTGACAAAGACATGTATTTGTTTGCATTTTTTAAACTATGGAAGGATACACAGAAACTAATCAATGTTTTCACCTGGAGAGGATATGAGACCAGAGCAAATAAGGAATTCAGACAGGAACATACCTTTGCCTGTGAATCTTTTTATGTCTTAGGTATTTTAAACCATGTAAAGATATAAATCATACTGGAGATTAAATTAAGAAAAATATAAATAAAATGATGTGACAATACCCCGCAGTAGCAGAAAATACCTTTTTATTAACTGCAGAAGTCAAAGGTGTTATTTTAACATTCCAACAGACTGCAATTGAATTTAGGTAGACTTAAAAGCATTAAAGATATTTTACAATTATAGTTTTATCATTTAAAAAACTCAGTAAGTTCTTTTGTTATATACAAAAGCCCCAGAGAATAAAAGCAGAAATGCCAATGTTTAAGTGTATGAAAAATAAATGTCCCCTTTCATCTTCCGGAGGCAGAAATCTTATGGCATGTAGTAAATCTGTTTTAATTACCTTTATTCTCAGTGCTAAAAACTAATTAATTATTAAGAGTTAATAAAATGAGCTGTTTGAAATGTTTAATTCGATTCTAGTTTCATATGTATATTTTAATGAACACAGCAGACATTTCTCAGTGGGCCACCATTTATGAATTTAAAACATGTGTCTATGCTTGTGACAGGAGGTCAAGTCATTAATGACTTGCTTCAGCAAGATGTGTCAGACACACAGCACGTGCCATCCTTAATGTAGAAGTTCAAATGTATTCTCTCTTCAAAAATGGCTGTAACCTATTTTTCAGTCATCACTGTACAGCCCTAAAAATCAATATTAAGCTCAGTAAGCTGAGGTTTCAGTTTAGAAACAATTTTGCCTTCTGGGGAAAAGAAAATCAGTATGTGACATTAGCAAAAGCAAATTCTGCTACAAAACTAGCCCACACCACAGCCTTCCCTAGATTCCAGATTATTCCAATGCTTTCTGTAGCTGTAACCATTACAAATGTAAGAATTTAAGGAAATGCAACTTCATCTTTCTAACAGTACCTCTGAAACTCATTTACTCCTTTAATGCCTTTACGGTTTTATGTGGCCCCCATGCCGACACTAAAATAAAAGGACTGTGATTCATGCTGCAGGCACCACAGTGTCTGCACCGTAACTCCAGTGGTCATAACCACCTCACAACAGATATTACTGGACAGAGAGGAGGAAGGACCAGTAGATGGGAGATAAAGGAGGGGGAAATGCTGGCCCGGCACTCACGTCCTCACACTCCCTGGTGAGAGTATAACGATCCCCACCATGTTTCTCTCACAGCCGGCAATTAAGCAGCATTTATTTCAATTCTGTCTAAACCCCTGAATCCCAAAAGCATTACTCTTTCTGGAAACTCTCTAGATATCCATTTAGCAGTGAAACATTACAACAGATTCAGGAAAAAGGAAAACAGATATCAGGCAGGGTTTTCAAGAGAAAAAAATATTAATACTACAACTACCAGTAATAAAGTTATGGCTCCCTCCTCTGCTTGTAGATCACTGTAGATCATTCAGATATGCGTCTCTATGCCTCATGATGACTTTTATTAGGTACAACATAATATAATCTTCATTTTAAAGATGAACACTTAGACGTGAAGTAAAGTAAGCTGGGAGAGTCGCCTAACTCTTCAAGGACAAAGCAAGAATTCAGGCACAGATCTATTAAGACTAACAATAAGGACAACAACAATAATAGCAGTAGCAGCTGCCTATTACTATAGTACTGTCTCCTCTCAATACACTTTTATGCACTTCTCAGTGTCCTAAATATTTTAATCTAAATTCATTTATTATTCATAACCACCATATAGGATAGGTACTATCACCCTACTTAAAGATGAGAAAACTGGGTACAGGGAGGTTAAACAACTTATTCAAGGTGACACGGTAAATAAGTAATGAAGTGGCTCTTGGACTTAGGCAGCCTGTTGCCGTGACACATTCTTACCTGCTTCCCTAGACCACCCCTCGGAACGTCTAAAATAACACAATGCGATTCTACAGTCAACGAGTTAACTCTGTAAAATTCTAAAACATAAATGTGGGTTTCATTCTTAAAATTTCACTGAAATAAGAGAAAATCCCCTAATAAAATAATTGTATAAGTATTTTTTGTGGTATATTCTTTTTCTGAAATTCAGTCTCACTGATGTGCACTAAGAGGCTCTCCATTTTCCTGAAGAACTGAGAGGCAAGTAATGAAAAATTTTCTAATCAAACAAGGAGTATTATAGGATCCTGGAATGTTCCATGAGAATACCTGCCAAAGGAAAGTTGAGAAACAATAATTATTAATTACAGAATTAAAGAAACAAAAACTCTCTTACAAAGAGAGTTTCAATTGGCTTTCAATTTCACTGGCTTTCAGTAAGAGTAGCAATCACATCTAAAATCAAATAGGAAGCAATATGAAACTGGAATGTGTTTGTGTGTGCGTGTCCATGTGTGTGTGTGTCATACTAAGTATAAAGGAGTAAGCAGAAGGAAACCCATCAATGAAGTAAAAGCCCAACATAAATATGCAAGATATTATGATACATGTAATTTAACACCTCTGATTAATGCTATTTACCCTGAACATTCATAACATATGAATCCAAAAACAAAAGGCAAAGCAAATTTCTCAGTGCAGGAGAGTAGATATTCATGAGACAAGAAGACCACCAAAAATTTCACGTAGGGCTACCTGAATGAAAAAACAACAAGATACCTTCTTTGTAGTGGGAGTTCTCATATTGTTCCCTGGACCAAGGCTTTTGATTCATATAAAACCACAAAAGAAAATCCTGCATCGTAAGATTTCAGATTTTTCATTTCAAAACTTAAGTGTATAATCCTATAAAACAAAAATGGATAGCAGCTAGACTCAAGACATCTTGATTAATTGAGCTTTCTAGTCTAGACAAGGAAAACAACAGCTTGTTTTTAGGGCTATTATACCTACAACAGAAGCAGCAATAGCATGTAAAATAGACGAAAATATTTTAAAAGGAGATCTCTTTCTATCTCAAGAGACTATCTTAGTAGAGAAGTGGAGTTTGAAAACAATAAACAAAGTTCAAAGCCTAATTTTACTAATTTTGCCTCTGAACTTCTGAAAGACTGCCAAAGAGACCTAAGCAAAAGGGGAAAAAAATGTTTTAGTGAAAAAAATCCACCTCTGAGCCACCGAAGGTAGGAGTGCTAGAGGGAAAAACTGAAATAGAAAGAAAACTTCAAAGAGATTCCATAATCGAAGATGCCTGACTCTTGACTGCCTCATCTCAGAGATTAAAGAAGATTTTTAAAGCTCTTCCGTGGACACAGAGATCAAACATTTATAAATGTTTATAATTTTACAAGTCCTGGATTCAAAGGTGGGCTCAAAGAAATAAGAGTAACATCGGCAGCTAGGAGGAAAGATTAGTTTTCTTGGGTGAGGGAGGGATGCTGAAGGTGACTTTGAGGAATACACTCTTTGGGTTGGAGAAAAGAAAGTATTTTTGAAACACTCATTCATCACCCAGAACACCTAAATGAACCACAACATGCTAGGAAAAGGGTACTAAGACACTGCCTCAGTTGATTTATACTCGATTTTAAAAAGCATTAAATTCATCAAGTATTCACGTAGTATCTAGTCTGCAGCAATCCAAGATTATCATGTAAACCTAGTTAGCACTTCTCTTTTGCAATGAAAATCTTAACAGTTCAGATTTGTAATTTTTGAAAGTTCACAGACAACTGATGAATTTTACTGTCCCGGTGAGCTTTCTATAGAACCCAATCCCATAATGAGAAAAAGAGGAGAGAGGTGGGGGGAAAAAAAATTAATAATCCCTATCATCAACAGCTTGGAGCAAATCAGCTACTAGGAGGAATGGTCAATATAGGTGCTGATGGAATCAAATAGACATTTCTCTTAATATATTTTTATATGTCAATCTCTTAATTATTAAATAATCAATATACCATTTAAAATGCTAATAGAAAAAGTTGAACTTGCACGTTCCATTATTTTACTCTATTTCGAATCAGTGGACACCACTGTATCACATACAATGAGTTCCCTGAAGGAAGCAAGAACATCTTATTAATCTTCTTCTTTGGATCAGCAGAGCTCAGCACAGTGCCCAGCACACAGCAGAGATTGTGTACTCATTTGAGTTGCCTAAATGCCAGCATTGTTGAAAACAAGGTAAAACTAAAATATTAATTAAGTCACATAATTTTAATATCTCTTCTAAAATAAGACAATTTTCTATTCATTCCTTAAGGCCTAATTCAAATTTCACTGTTCTATGAAGGTAGTCCTAGCCCTGAGGCTGAAGTCATTACTAATTCCTTTGTATCTATAAGAAGTCTTCATTCATAAGTCAACAAGAGTTCGTCACCTTGACTCCAATTACTTATTCATTAACTAAATAAGTTAATGAAGTTGGCTGAGTGCCAACAACTATTCTAGGCTCTGGGGCTACAACTGTATCGGGACATGAGGCCCCCTGCTCTCACAGAACTTATATTCTAGTGAGGAAGACACAGATCACAAACGAATAAGTCTAACAGGTGGTGATCATTACTCAAAGGAAATATAGAAAATCAGAGGTAGAGAGAAGGGAAGGATGTTATTTTATATAGGGGAGTCATGCGAAGACTCTCTGACAAGGTAATATTTATTTGAACAAAGCCTGAAATGTAAGAACAGAACAAGTAGATACCTGGAGGAAGAACATTCCACACAGAGGGAACAGCAAGTGTGAGCACATCCTTGGTATGTTCAAAAAAAAATTAGGATGACAGTGGTAGTAGGAGATGAAATCAGAGAACTAAAAAGGGTTCAGTTCACCTAACACCTCAAAAGTCATGATAAAAACTCTGGCTTTTACTCATGTGGTTATTTATATTTAAATTCACTAAAATTAAATAAAATTTAAAGTTCAGTTCTTTGGTTGCACTAACCAGATTTCAAGTGCTGAATAGCCACATATGGCCAATAGTTACTGTATCAGACGATGTTTTAACCATATCAGACAATGTAAAACAGAATATTTCCATTATTGCAGAAAGTTTTATTGGACAGCATTGTGAAATTTGAGGCAAAGAGTGAAATAATGTGGTATTCAAAGAATCTCTGACTGCTGTGTGGAAAACAGATTGTGCGGGTGAAAGCAAGATGATGAACCAGGCAACTACTATAATCTAGGTAAAAAAAAAAAAAAATGACACTGATTTAGAGCAAGATGGTAGTCTAGGTGGGGGTGATAAAAATGGTAGGACTCTGGATGTCTTCAAGGTAGAGCCATCAGGATTTGCTGATAGATTCAATGTGGGGTGTGAAAACAGGAGTAGTTATCCTTGATTCCAAAAGTTGGGGCCCAAGTAACTGAAAGGACATAGGTAGACTCCTTGTACTGAAATAGGAAGACTATGGAGGAGCAGATGTGTGGGGGAGATTAGGAGTTTTAAACACGTTAAATAGACAGGTCTATTAAAAATCCAAGGTCAAATGATATAAAGCAGAGTCCAGGGTTCAAAGGCAAGATTAGATTCAGAAATATATATTAGGAAAGTGTCAGCATATAGAGAGTACTTAGAAGCTGGGGCGCTCTATAAAATTCCAAATGAGTATAGGTGGGAAAGTAAACCAAAGTACCTTGGAGACACTCCAACATTTCGATACCATAATAATGAGGATGAATCAACAAAGACGACTGACTGAAGGGAACAGCCCCTGAAATGGGAAGAGAACCAGTAACCAAGACGGAGTGGTGTCCGGGAAGCCCAGTCAGCGTATTTCGAGAAGGAAAGAGGGATCAGCTATGTCAAATGCTAACAGATAAAGACTACAAGGACAAAGACGAGACAGTTGCATTTGGCCATACAGAGGTCACTGATGAACTGGACGAGAGCACTTTTAGTAAAGGGGCATGACTGGAGTAAGTTGGGGAAAGTAGGGGAAGCAGCAGGTATAAACAACTGCTTACAAGGAGTCTTTGCCACCTACAAAAAGGAAGAAGGACACGGAATAGTTGGAGAGAAATATGGTGTCAAGGAAGGAGACTATTTTAAGATAGCATGTTTGATGATAGGAATGATCCAGTAAAAAGGGAAAATAATTCACCCGAGGAAGGAGAAAACTGCAGGAGCAATGTCCTCAAGCAGGTGAGAGGCGGTGAGTGCATAGTGATTAGAGGTGGCCTCAGATGGGCTCATGGACATTCATCAAGGGCAGTGGAGGGCCCAGAGTGGGGAGGTGAAGCAAATTCATGCAAGTAGGTGGATTTGGTACTGGGAATGTGTGAATATTCTCTTCTGATGGTTCTAAATAGTTATGTGCCTCATTAGACTGATAGCTTTTCAAAGGAATGGGCTGTGTTTTAGTCATCGTTGTATTCCTGGCACTAGCAAGCTGGCACACATTAAATTATTCAAGAGTTCTACTGAACAAATACATTCTTGGAACTACTTAACTACCCAAGGACCTCAGCTTAAACCTTGACTTGCGCAGGACTTACCAGTCCGTTCTGTACCGAGAACACTCAACGTTACACAGAAGAAAAGGGGTCACAGCTATCACCAAACCACAGCTTACCCCCCTCCCCCCTCCCCACGCGATGCTGAGGCTCCAGGATGGCGGAGGAGGATTACACGCATTTCCAGCCCGCATGTGCAGAGAGTGCCTCCTGCCTGTCGGATTAAAATCCCCACGTGGCGACTACCCACTTTTATTTCGACTGACCCCCACCCCTCCCAGACAGTGGTCTCTTTACTCAGAACGGACCAACAGGTTCTACTTTCTTAGAATATAATTGAGTCCCTTTGCCTTTAAGCATACTATAGAGTGCCTTCCTCACTGTGACTAAAACCAGCTCCTGTGTGGTCTTTCCCCTCCTAGCCTCCCGGACTTATAGACACTACAGACCCCTATTAACAAAAAGCCTTTAGAAATTATACAAAATTTTAAAATAAGAATGAGATTGGAAACTAACTATATAAAATGTAATAAAATTTCCTGAGCCCCTTTCTAAGAGTAAGGGTATTGAAAACAAATCTCAAATGTGAAATATAAATAGTAAACATTAAAAATAAATAAATTAGGGCTTCCCTGGTGGCACAGTGGTTGAGAGTCCGCCTGCGGATGCAGGGTACACGGGTCCGTGCCCCGGTCTGGGAGGATCCCACATGCCGCGGATCAGCTGGGCCCGTGAGCCGTGGCCGCTGAGCCTGCGCGTCCGGAGCCTGTGCTCCGCAACGGGAGAGGCCACAACAGTGAGAGGCCCGCGTACCGCAAAAAAAATTTAATTAATTAATTAATTGATTGATTAATTTAAAAAAGGAAAGCAGCCAACATTACTGATGTTCATTAGAGGGGCAAAGTCATATCCCCTCTAATCTGGAATACATCTGACTTGTTTCCTATAATTGCTTTCCTAGCTCAAAGTAGTATTTTAAATAAATTTAGGCTTATTAAACCTGTTAAAACTTGACAAAGATAATATCCTCAGTCTCTCAAAAATTCTGTAAGTAGCTCAAATTGTTGAGAGGAAATCATTCTCTGCAGCAAGCCTGCTGAAACTAATTGGGGGGGGGGGGGAGCTTTGACTAACAAAAGTGCCTGATTAGATAAGATAATGCAATACATCTACTATATCTAGTGCAACAATACCATTCACTATAGCTAAGACTCTTAGCATTTCCATTATAAAAACCTGTTTTTCAATTCTGCCACCTGCCATCCATTAAAAAATTTTTTTTTTCTCCCACAGCATTCAAGTGTTGATCCTGGAAACATTCTACCACCACTCCTACTAAATGTTTTTGTCCTTTAGATTATCATGCAAATATTTTAAGAGTGCATTTTGTCTTTGCACACTGCACAGTTCTGATTTCAAATATCAAAGCTGTAATGTGCAAGCAAGGATCGCAGGAACATTCATTCCAGAAGCACATCGACAGGTACTGGAGGTCAAGCTGGCAGAATCTTAGGCGATAGAACGTTACTCTAACACCCGAAACAAGAGTTACAGGTATTTATGGTCCTGAAGACATCAACAGTGATCAATGTTCTTCATCTGACAAAATGGGGGAAAAATCTAACAAGGTAATATGAAACAGAAAAACGTACAAATAAAATATCAGGTAAAAAAAAACCAAATTCATGGCAAGGAAAAGCAAGTATGCAATGGTGACAGTTCAGTAAGAAAAAAGTGGGCTAAAATACAACCTATCCACTCTCTCCAACAGGTGTTAGCTATCTGCTAAAAAATGCCCAAATGTAAGGCACAGTTTATTTTTCCCAAAACAATTATCCCTCAGAAAAGAGAAAACTGTTTTATACTTCTAATGAAGTCCATTTCAAGTATTTCTTTTTACCAGGGGCACTTATTCTCCCCACCCCCTTCTTCCGAGCTACAGTATCACTTGGAGAAGACATCACCCTGAACAACAGGATCCCTGGAAGCCTAGGGAAGTCACCTGAACCGGTCAAAAGGGCTGCAATGGATTTAAGCCTTACTTAACTCCTAGGGATATAACCTGACACTGGCAAGTATTGGATTTCACAGTAAACAAGTCTTTCAAAGACAAATTTTTACAAAGCATTATAATAAGTGGTGACACGTTAGAGATCAACATATATGCTTCTCCAGGAGGAAAGAAAAAACCAACTGTTCTTTAATTATGAGAACAGGCACCAGGGAGAAAATTTCCAGTGCAATACATCTACTATATCTAGTGCAACAATACCATTCACTATAGCTAAGACTCTTAGCATTTCCATTATAAAAACCTGTTTTTCAATTCTGCCACCTGCCATCCATTAAAAAATTTTTTTTTTCTCCCACAGCATTCAAGTGTTGATCCTGGAAACATTCTACCACCACTCCTACTAAATGTTTTTGTCCTTTAGATTATCATGCAAATATTTTAAGAGTGCATTTTGTCTTTGCACACTGCACAGTTCTGATTTCAAATATCAAAGCTGTAATGTGCAAGCAAGGATCGCAGGAACATTCATTCCAGAAGCACATCGACAGGTACTGGAGGTCAAGCTGGCAGAATCTTAGGCGATAGAACGTTACTCTAACACCCGAAACAAGAGTTACAGGTATTTATGGTCCTGAAGACATCAACAGTGATCAATGTTCTTCATCTGACAAAATGGGGGAAAAATCTAACAAGGTAATATGAAACAGAAAAACGTACAAATAAAATATCAGGTAAAAAAAAACCAAATTCATGGCAAGGAAAAGCAAGTATGCAATGGTGACAGTTCAGTAAGAAAAAAGTGGGCTAAAATACAACCTATCCACTCTCTCCAACAGGTGTTAGCTATCTGCTAAAAAATGCCCAAATGTAAGGCACAGTTTATTTTTCCCAAAACAATTATCCCTCAGAAAAGAGAAAACTGTTTTATACTTCTAATGAAGTCCATTTCAAGTATTTCTTTTTACCAGGGGCACTTATTCTCCCCACCCCCTTCTTCCGAGCTACAGTATCACTTGGAGAAGACATCACCCTGAACAACAGGATCCCTGGAAGCCTAGGGAAGTCACCTGAACCGGTCAAAAGGGCTGCAATGGATTTAAGCCTTACTTAACTCCTAGGGATATAACCTGACACTGGCAAGTATTGGATTTCACAGTAAACAAGTCTTTCAAAGACAAATTTTTACAAAGCATTATAATAAGTGGTGACACGTTAGAGATCAACATATATGCTTCTCCAGGAGGAAAGAAAAAACCAACTGTTCTTTAATTATGAGAACAGGCACCAGGGAGAAAATTTCCAGGGTCCTCATCATAGATTCAAAATATGTTGGATTTCAAACAAGTCGAATGGAAGTGAAGTCTTGAAAACTGTGTCAGACGACTCAAAAAGTGATTTAGGGAGGGGAAAAAACCCTTATGTTCAAGATGCCCTCAAAGTGTTTAAATAAAATTGCTTCATGAAAAGCCAGGGGAGAAAAGCAACATTTAAAAACTACTTAATATAATGCAATTTTAAATATGTATGTATAACTTAATATAAGGATGACAAATTTCATCTCCATTCCTAAAGTTTATATATTCCAGTGAGTCAAAACACTTTAATCTAGTCACTGGGAAAACTGGGGCATCGCCTTATATTGGAATCATACGTATTTGCCACCTGCGATAACTGAAAAAATAAAGACAAGGACCAAATCTTTTCATTTTTAAAATCATTTCCCTCAGCACATAGCACTGTATCTCATAGATATGTTGAATAGTTAAGCAACATGTTAAAATTTACTTCACATATATGAAAAGGTCTACATAAAATGTCTTGTGAAAGAAACAATCAGAGTATTTTATCGGTTAGATACATGAAGTACTTCCTTCCCCCGAAATAATTATAAATTTGCAGTATGTCTATTTTTGAAAATACATTTATACATCTGCATGCACATGTTTTTTAAAAAGCACTGGGAGTGTGGTGCTGGGCTTTCCAAACCCAGGGTGTGCAAGACAGCTTTGTTGTATTTTCCCCAAAAGATTTAGTATTACTTTTTTGAAAACCATGATTAACATGAAGTTAATATATATGTAAAGCATCCAGAATAATGCCTAGCACACAGTAAAAGCTAAGTACATTTTAGATATTACCATGAATTGCTAAACCAAAACTGGGGTGTTAAAGGTTGTTTACTGACTAGCACTTTACTGCAAAAGGCAAAACCTGCAATTTCATGATATTTAGTATAAATCATACGTAAGTAAAATAAAACCCAAACTGAAGATTGTACTTCAATGACTGCTGCAGGCCCTTCGTACTGGCTGTAAATCTGCTCAAATCTGAAGGTGCTACAGCAGCTGCCATTACTGACTGTCACACTACATGGGTCACTTTAATACCTACATTTCGTGAGGAACAGCATTAAAAATGAGGATTAATGAAACTTGTGATAAATTAAGAATTTAATATCGCGTATAGAATTTTTCTTCAAATTTTTACCCACACTCTAACCCAGGGTAAGAATCCTAGCTCCACCCTTAGGACTTACGTGACTTTGGTCCAGTCTTTTAACCTCTCGGTGCCTCAGCGGCCTCATGTGCAAAACAGGAATTAAAAAGAAAAAAATTCACACCTTGCCCATTTGTGAGAATACATGTAAAGCAGTTAGGACAGTGTCTGGCACATAGCAGGTATTATGTAAATGCAAGCAAAACAAAACCTACACATGAAAACTCAAAGCTGGACTGATAAAACTCTGAACAGAAAGAACGGCATCGTATTATTACGAGCATCTTTGAAAAGTCTTAACATGACCACTTTTCATATATACAAAGGCTATTTCGTTGCAGTCATGAAAGGGGAATCTAAACTGCGCTACTGCACTGCTTTCTTTCCTACCCCATGCCACTTTTCCATCGCCCTTTTATGCTTTTCCTCTTGGTTCGTATTTTAGCTCATCAATACCTGCCATTAACAGTGCTTGGTCCTGTGGAAAACAATTAGAATTTTACAACACAAGACAGTCCTTCACCAAATAGGTCTGCCACAGAGAACTAAACAAACACATAACCACAGAATGCAACTGAATAAGATAACGCATGCAAAGCACTTAGCATAAGGGCTGGCACTCCACAAATGTGAGCTGTTGTCATTAATTCTATTAACAATACTCGTTAAAAAGCATTACTCAATCTCTCAGCTTTAAGGTAAAAATAAATTTTTATTTGGTTCTTAATGTACACATTTTGTTGTCAGAAGCAAATGGAATTTATATATGCAACAATATGAATTTCAGAAACATTACTTTGAGTAAAAGAAGCCAGACACAAAAGGGTACATACCATATGATTCTGTTTGTATGTCTCCCAAGAACAAGCAGATAGTATCAGAAACTGCCTGCTACAGAGGGGAAGAAAAAGGGAGCACTGATTGGAAAGAGGCACAACAAAATCTCCTGGGGTGATGGAAATGTTCTCCATCTTCTTTGGGTGGTGGAACATGGATGTACAAAATGGGAAACATTTTATAACTGAACGCTTAAGACCTGTACATTTTTTTGGATATAAACTATACCTGAATTTTTAATTTAAAAAGCAAATACCTCCTTGTAATTGCGAGTAGGGATGTTATAAACATAGGTGATTTCGAGGAGGAAAGATTAGAATAATTGAGAAATTTGCAGTCAAAAACTTACGAGTTACGGCCCAGAGAGGACAAATACACGTATTTATTCTTCCTGTTGAGCGTGCACCTCCTATTTACGCGCGCCTCGGCCGTCTCCCCTTGTCTCTCCCAGGCCTGAGCGCCGGCTCATTCCTCCACTCATCTCAGAAAGTTTGCAGTCTCTGCCTACACTACGATACTAACAGAGTTAACAAAAAGAGAGACTATGAATACTCAATCAAAATAGCTATGTTTTTATTAAGCAGACCAGCAGCTGTGTGAGCAGAGACTTGTAAATGCATCTGTTCTACAGGATTTTATGTTTAATTCAATTTGTTCAAATCAGAGCAGCAAGGCACTATACCTATGGGCTCGACAAGGAAATAGTTTTGCAAAAACAGAATCCTACATTAAAATGGCATTTGTTAGAAAAGACTGCACCTATTCATTCATTTACTCATTCACGCAACAAGCACTTACTGAGCACCTATTCCATGCCCATCATTGTGTGTGGAGCTGGGAACACAAAGGTGAAGCCCAGCCTGGCAGAGGTGACAGACATCTGAACAGATGGTCATAATACACTGGCGGGCTCATAGGCCTGGGGTAGCACTCTGAGAGCACAGAGGAGGGGCAGACTTCCTTTAAAGGCTGGGGCTTTTCTGGAGTAAACAGGCAGAGAGGATGAAAAATATACTCCCACCTAATCCCCACTCCATACATAGGGAGCTTTAGCTGTACCCGTAATGTTTTATTTCTAAATCTGGGTTGGAAGTACATGGCTGTTCTGTATCTTATTCTTTTAGTCTTTTTCTCTGTCGAGTATTTTGTAATGAAAAAATTTAGTGCAATCCACCAAGTAGTGCCTGTAGACTCTGAAAACCTTCCCCACCGGCAGCTCCTCCTTCCACAACAGACAGCTTAGAGTTGCCAGGGTGAACTACTCCGAAGTGGAAGTAAATGGGGAAAAGAGACAGGCTGAGGAGTTCTCGAGTGATAGCTGTGTGTTAGGCCTGGAAAGGCACAAGGGGTGTGTAGGACATATTCCAATTTCACTTTATATATCCACAGGAAAAAAATGGGAGTATATACCTTTGCCATAGAAAAAAAGTGGTTCATCACAAACAACTACCTCCCTTCATTCTGATCTCTTATTCTCTCAGCAAACGTTTACTGCACACTTGCTCCACGCGACATCCATCCATCCAAAAGCAAGCTCCTGCCTCCCAAGCACCTGCCATCCAACAGCGGGGGTGAGTCAGGTGTGCAACCTCCGGGAGTACAACAGGCAGACTCTACAGTAAGGACTGGCGAAGGTACAGCGCAGGCCTGAGACAGGGGACACGGCAAACGGCAGGCACTAAGCCTTACAATGCTGACCATCTTCACAGGTCACACCAACTAACCCTGGGAATTTTGCAAAAACATACGAAAAGGAAATAAAAACTATTTTTAATTCTTTTAATTATTAAAAATTAATGTTCCTGTGCTCCAGAATCCCTGATATTAAAGGGTATGAAATTTTCAGTAATGATGCAACACCCATTGTCCTCCCATTCCATAAACGAGTGGTAATCACATCATCTCACTAGCTCCTCCCCACAGGAAAAACAACTGACAAAAATCGAGAACTCGCTTTGAAGTTCAAGGTACCACTCTCATGCTGAAATAATACTGCCTCAAGCCAAAATGACTGATGGGAAAGTGCTAGAGCCTTTAAGCAAAGGTAGACTTTTCTTGACTGGAGTGACTGTGTAATATGTTTACGTGGATAGTATAACTCAGTTACTTTTTCTTCTTTTACTGTTCTCATAAACACCAAATGATCAGTCTTCCAATCAGTTATTTGGAATCTTCGTTTTTCCATCCTAAAAAAACTTTTTTAATTTAAAAATAAAGTCAATTCAAAATAAAGTCAATCATAACACACACACACACACACACATACCCCACATACGTATAACTAAGTGAATTCAAGGTACTTTTGAGATTAATTTTTTTTAATTGACTTTCCTCTCCTGCCAACCCTCCTGTAATCCAATACGCTGTAAGAATAATGCCACTGCTTACACACCTCCTTCTTCCCACACTGGAGAGTTTAAAGGTAAGGGGCAAGACAGGTTTGCAGTGTTTTGATATAATGTGTTGCCATGGAAATGACTGGCTTGTTCCTTATGAAGCACCATGACCTCATTGCAAATGAAAAAGGAATAGGATGATTTCTGAGGATTCAACTCAGAGAAAAATTAAGAGCTAGGAAAAAAAATCCAAAAACTGAACAGACAGTCTGGAAAACATTGCAATGTCAAGACTTATACTGAAATATTTTCAAAGAACTTATAAAAGCCTGACCTCCAAAATAGGAATCCTGTAATCAAAAAGGAAGATATAATATTAATGTGAAGAAAAACCATTCAAATAACATGGACCAGTGGTTTCTAAATAAATACATTACACTCTCAATCTTGAGAGACTACGAGCAAAACCCTATGACTTTCTGGGGGTCCACTAGAAAATTAAACCCACACCATACTTTCCCCTTCCTAGAAGCAGCCTGCTTTTTTCTTTTTCATTTCTTTTTCTTTTCTTTTTTTTTTTTTTTGGTGCCCCTGTTTATACAGCTTATCCCTTATCACACTGACAAGACTGGGAACCACACCAGATGGTCCCCCAGACATAATTCTAACAGGTTTTTTGTGCAAACAAAAGATAAAGAAGGCTACAGCAATGATTTACTGATATCTAAAGTTGAAAACTGACAAAACACAAACTGCTTTTTTCTTACTGTTTGAACTGTTTATCCTTTAAACTACTAAGATAGATATGGCCAAAATTAAATACGATTTCAAACTACAAAACCAAATACCCAGCTTTAACAGCCATTAAAGTTTTGTCTTTGAGTTACCAAAATGTCCTAAATCACATTTTTTAAAAACAATGTCTATCATTCCCTTTGTACTGGCAAAAGGGGAAGAAATTTGTAAATTTCTGACTTATAAATCTCACTTAGTTGCTGGCTGTGAAATAAACTACTCATCTGGATTTTTCATAAGCAAAGAAAATGCATTTGAATTGAAAACTCCAAAATATTTCCCCCAAGAAGAGCTAAAGAATGAATTAACTGAACCAAATCTGGAATCTTGGTTGTAGAACTAAAGTCTATTCTATTTCAAAATAATGTACCAAGTGAACATAACACAAAACCAAATGGAAAGTGTCCCCCAAATTACTCATCCTTCAAGATTAAAGAGTGTTTACACACCATAAAACAGGAGCTCCCTCATGACAATCTAATTGCAAAGAGCACTGTTTTTACGGTATACCTGAAAATCCAGCAAAAGCCCCAAACGATAATATATAATGAAACTGACAAGCATCTGAAATAACCTACCCAGACATCAAGCAAAAATACACCAGACAGACCCACAGGGCTCTTGTAATGTAGGTCATGACTGTCAGACCGCAGCAAAAACACGGTGACCCTTGATAAAAATTAACCTTGATTATATGTAATCATGCACATATTTTGCTCAGTAACCAGCCCTCTGAGGTAAGTCCATAAAGCTGCAAGAAGTGGACATCAGAGTGGGCTGGGAACTACTTTTCACCAAAGAAAATGTCTGTCTCAGCATCTGTCTATTGAGGTATAGGGGTAGCTTCAAACAAAATAGTCCAAGACCTCTGGGGCCTCCACACATCTTACTTTCTCAGAGATCTTATTGCTTCAACAAAATGCACTTACTCTATAGTGTGTTTGTACAGATGTCTAAGACTCCATAAAAACCTACACATGCATACGTTCTAGCTAAACTCCTTAACATTCTAGAGGCAGAATATGGCTGGTTTTTTCTTTTTGTAGAAAAATTATAAAAGTAAGCAAATTAAAATCAGATCAGGAATAATAGGCCTGATCATATAATCTCTTACACAGTCTCTTTTTGTAGAAATCACTAACAAAAGTCTCTGGGAGAGAGGTGGTGCTAAAATGCTGACCTTCCAGTTAATCCAAACTCATATAACCTCTTACGAAAACTTACAGGACAAAAATTCCCCACGCAGCAGAACAAAAAATGAGCATGTTCACATGGTACAGACACTTTATCCACAGCTAGTTAATTCAGGTAGTGACAGCATAATACTCAACAAGCCAGTGTTGTAAATTTGAACCAGCCAGTCACACTGCCTTCTGCAGCCACAAGGCAGATGTTTAATTCTGCCAGCCAGCCATCACACGTGAGAACTGCAAACAGGACCCAGTGAAAGACTGTGCTCACATCAGTGCAAATCCATGACCACTGCCAAGAGCGGTGGGTCACAAAGGTCACGTCTGTAGGGCATACATCATTCAAGGGAAACAATAGGTATTCTCTGTACAATGCTTCCAAATCCAATCTAAACCCACTGTACCATGGGTAAAGCACATAGTTTTCTGATGTAGGAATATCCAAGATCCAGGACACTAAAACTGTATGAAGTGTAATGTAACAGTTGTTATTTGATGGTCTATGCCCTAAACCAAATATTTTATTTAATTCTGAACAGAAAATTAATTCTGTCGGACATAGAAGAAATCTAATTTTGACTTTTACAGCAAAAATATGGCATTTAGGGCTTCCCTGGTGGCGCAGTGGTTGCGCGTCCGCCTGCCGATGCAGGGGAACCGGGTTCGCACCCCGGTCTGGGAGGATCCCACATGCCGCGGAGCGGCTGGGCCCGTGAGCCATGGCCGCTGAGCCTGCGCGTCCGGAGCCTGTGCCCCGCCACGGGAGAGGCCGCGACAGAGGGAGGCCCGCATACCACAAAAAAAAAAAAAAAAAAAAAAAGTATGGCATTTATTTTAACTCTAAGACTAAATAAATAGCATCATGCTGATGTAAGAGATAAAATTTAAAGTAAATGCAGCGTATTTTCTTTTAACACATATTAGGTTCACTTCCATCTGCCACCTTTTTGGAGGATGAGAAACTCCCTAGCTGAAATATGTTTGCTAATAAATATAACTTGAGATTTTTCTTTGAAATTAAGCTGTAAAAGTGTTATGAAAACTGTCTTGTTTGCAGACAGCGCCAATCACATACTATTCTCATTATGGTCACTATACACATATTCTTAATACATAAATAACAAACACTGACAAGCAAGGTAAAAAAACAACAACATTGGATTCCACAATGGAAATTTTCAATCTGAAAAGGCAAGTCTAACATACTTTTCAAAAAACGCGAACAGGAAATGTGCAACAGTGAGTTGTGCAGTGTGGTCCTTAAAATCCTGAACTCACTAAATGTCATCATATTAGTAGGAGACTCTGGCTACAGGCTAATTTAATACTTAAATGTTAATATAATTTTCCCATTACTACATCTGCCGTGAATGTTTTTTTAACCAATAAAAGCAAGGTTAGAAAACGGCACGTAAGGAAGAAAAGAAAAATCCTCCAGCAATATCCTTGATACATAAAGTCATAAATATGCATTATTTCCAGGCCTAGTTTATTAAAAATTACTATACTTTCAAAAATGTGTGATTTGAGCAGAAATAAAGGAAGGAACTAGGTTAATAAAAAAAATCTAAAAATAAGATAACTGAAATGAGGCTACTATCTTGCCAGGCATGAATATATAAAACAGTGTAATTTTACTTAAAACATGCAAAGACTAAATCCTAAAATAATTAGTTTCTTTAGCCACCGCAAGACAAGTGAGTCACAAAAATAGCAATGGATAAATCTTGTTATGAATACTATAATGTGGACCTGTATGTATGATAAATAAAGTATAAGAAAGCACGCAGCATTTCTATGTAAACTGCTTCTGAAGGATTATTATGGAATGCACACACTGACTGAACTTAAAGTGCTCGGGTTTTAAACATTAATTTACTTTGACTATGTGCATGTCAAAATGAAAGATTGCTGTCTGGATCCAGACGTGGCGTATTAATATTGAACACAGGCGTTCACTTCAGGTCAGTAGTCACTCCAAGTCGACTTCAGCAGGTGGTAAAAGTAATGTACTCATTAAAATGTATGTGTTACGAGGTTATCTCCCCAAAACAGCTCTCAAATAGAGGTAGCCTTGAAACTGAAGCATTAGATATGCTAGAACCAACCTCTAATTGTCATAAGTCTGGAGAAAATTGAACTTACTCTCGCTCCCTAATAATCAATAAATTTAGTTGCTTTCATCAGTATCTAGGGAAAAGTCAGAGTTTTAAATTCCACAAAGCTAACCTGGCTGCCTCCAACAGAGTTAAATGCTCTTGAACCAACCTACACAGACTAGAGTATCATTTTAGATCCAGAAGCCAGATATGGGAGTTTTCTTCATTTTGGATGTCTCAGTGTATTTCTTAATTAAGTAGAAATTCACTCCTTTAGAGATTTCCCTGGTGGCGCAGTGGTTAAGAATCCGCCTGCCAATGCAAGGACATGGGTTCGAGCCCTGGTCCAGGAAGATCCCACATGACACGGAGCAACTAAGCCTGTGGCCACAACTACTGAGCCTGCACTCTAGAGCCCACGTGCCACAACTACTGAAGCCCGCGCACCTGCAGCCCGTGCTCCGCAACAAGAGAAGCCACTGCAATGAGAAGCCCGCGCACCACAATGAAGAGTAGCCCCTGGGCTTCCCTGGTGGAGCAGTGGTTGAGAGTCCGCCTGTCGATGCAGGGGATACGGGTTCGTGCCCCGGTCCAGGAAGATCCCACATGTCGCGGATCGGCTGGGCCCGTGAGCCATGGCCGCTGAGCCTGCGCGTCCGGAGCCTGTGCTCTGCGGCGGGAGAGGCCACAACAGTGAGAGGCCCGCGTACCACAAAAAAAAAAAAAAAAAAAAAAAGAGTAGCCCCCGCTCGCCGCAACTAGAGAAAGCCCATGTGCAGCAACAAAGACCCAATGCAGCCAGAAATAAATAAGATTAAATCTTAAAAAAAAAAAAAAATTTACTCCTTTCATTTCAATTAACTCTATTCAAATTATTTTCCCCTTCTGTGAGATAATAAATTTCAGCTCTCCAGACTAAAGGCATAAAGCTCAAGACACTAGAGCTGACTCAAACCAAAGAGAGTCCCTCCACCCCCGCTGCCCAAAAAAATTACATCTGACCTTCGACATATACAACCGCGTAACTACACCCAAAAATCTCAAATACGTTTTTTTAAATTACTTTCCAACGTCAGGGATAAATCTTTTCCATTTATACCTGGCACACCTAAACAAGATCATTCTCTTTCACTTCTCTCACTCCTAAGTCACCCAATTATTTCCACTAACAGATAACTCACTTCTTCATTTCATTAACCTTTTTAACATATATAAACTATCATCTTTACAAGCTGTTTTTTCCCAAAAAAATACTGATCCATTTTGTACATAAATAAGCAGACAGGGTCCCCAAATTTGTAATTAATCATTTCAAACTGCTTCATTTCCTCATTATCCACCCAATTACTAGGTAAGGGAAGAACGGGAAAAAGGTCAGCAGAGACAGGGGAAACAGAAGTCTTCGTACAAGGATGAGCCCGTATCTGCCTTGTTCACTGATGAATACACAGCACCACAGGCACACGATGAGTATCTAATGAATGAATGAATTTATAAAGAACCAGAGAGCACTGGAGTTCAACTCACTCATTTGAGATGTAAGTAAACTGAAGGATTAAATGGCTTGACTAAGATCACAAGGCAAGTTGGTCAGCTTTGCACAGAGTCTAACTCAATAGATGCTGCTTTAACGTTGAGTTTTTCTTGTTCTTTCTCCCACCTTTAGTACTTATTCTTTAAGCTCAACACAACTCTTTCTAGACATTTATGTACGTTTCCCTTTCGAGAAATATAAGTGGAAAGTAGTCCCTCCCCAATCAAGGGGCTAATATTCCTAAAGATTTCCATAGCAGGATAATGTATTTGAGGGAATCTAAGATCTAATTGGAAGATAGGACAGGGAGACCAAAGGTAGAAAAAGAACCCATGGAAGCCCCTATCAATATCTGTAAAATTTACTACAGTCTAATAAAGACATTGCACTAAAAGAAAGGACAATAAGTGACACTTTACTTTCAGTTCGTAAGGATGGATACTGCGCTTTTAAGGTTCTCTAACCTCCCCTGCTTTTGAGAAAATTCAGGATTTCCCTTCTACAGCTTCATTCAAATGTGAGTAAACTTCTTTTGGCTTGCAGCAGATAAAATGCATTCTAAGAATGTGTCCAAACATTTGTAAGTCCAATAGATTCCTTTCTTGCTGCAAAGGATTCCTATTTTGGGGGGTCCCAGGGACCTTCCAGCACAGATCTCAGCTGCCTCCCAGCTCTCAGATACAAGATGATAAGCACTAGTGCCCCAAAGTGTCGCTCTCTTCCAGGATGAAAGGTTAAAACCTCTACATACGATCTATGAGCCATTTTTCTTCCTTTTTAATTGCCAACCCTCAATTCCTCTTTTCTAAATTATCTTAAAAAGCAGTGACTTAAATATACCTAAGGAAAAACTTCTAACAATCCTGAAAGATTATATAAAAGTAAATATAATACAGTCTACTGGAACGTCACATAAAGTAAAATCATACTGGGAGTGGGGGAAAAGTCTTCAAATTTGGTGCCTAGTTTCATATTCAGATAAAGGATTTTTCCATCCTCCATAACACCTGCAGGTTTAAAAGGCAGAACACCAGAATTAAGCATTCTAGTGGCAGCCAGTCAATGCTAATTAGCATGACACGCTTAAACTTATCAGGTGGTCCATGACCTACCCCATAATGAAATCTAACTCACTCCCAATGTTCTTGACCAAAGTAAAAGCATTTCTTTGGCAGGCGGCAGAAGGAATGATGAGTCAGGAAGAAATACTCAACACAGGCCAGATGCCTCAAGGTATCACCAGTAGAAACAGGAAAACTACAAGAACCAATTGAGGAAACTAACAAAGAACAATGTGCCTATTCTGTTCAGTCACTTTAAGCAGGAAATCTATACTTCAGGTGCCCACGAATCACAACATTTGTAAAGCACTGACAAGGCCACTTACTGTGGTCAGGCTCATAAAAGGGTCTCAAAAACTTATAAAAGACTACTTGACCTAGAAAAATGCTAAATTTAATTCTTTCAGGTGGTAAGAAAACATCGGTGGTTTACACCTAATGGTAAAGGCAACACAAATGAGAAACCACCTCTGTACTCCATGGAATCACTCAGTAAATTTTACCTGTTTCTCATGAATGACATGAACATCGATATAAATTCATTCAACGAACACGAACCAAGTGCTTATTACAGGCCAAATATGGTAATAGTTACTAAGAATACAAGCAAGGGCTTCCCTGGTGGCGCAGTGGTTGATAATCCGCCTGCCAATGCAGGGGACACGGGTTCGTGCCCCGGTCCGGGAAGATCCCACATGCCGCGGAGCGGCTGGGCCCGTGAGCCATGGCCGCTGAGCCTGCGCATCCGGAGCCTGTGCTCCGCAACGGGAGAGGCCACAACAGTGAGAGGCCCGCGTACCACACACACACACACAAAAAAAAAAAAGAATACAAGAAAAAAGGGTTCTCTCTGTACTCAAATTCAGTCTTACAGGAGAGAAAGTTATGTAAACAAATAATTCCAGTAGAGTCTAATGAGTGCTACAAGCAGAGATAAAGATACTCTTGGTCGTAATAGTGTGTTAAGGAAAAGCCTACTTTGGAGGTGTGCTGGGGGAGATGGGATAAGGAGAAACGGAATGAGAAATGCTGGAGAAGGATTTCACACCTGATATTTCTTAACCTAGTGCTGCACCTCTTTCAGAGTGAGAGAAAGGTAAAAAAACATGACCTGCCCACCCAACCCTCATATTACTGCAACAGTCAAATGGGTTATTTCACAGGCAAGAATTAAAAAGTCAAAAATAAGATTTACGTATATGTATAACGGAATCATTTTGCTGTACATCTGAAACTAACACAACATTGTAAATCAACTCTAGTCCAATATAAAATACATTTTTTTAAAAAAAGGAGAAAAGAAGACAAAAAAGAGATAAGTTCACTAACAATCCATGTCACCTTTAAAGCAAGACCTCCAATCTTCCAACTTCTAATCCCTTATTCCTTCTGTGAAATCACTCCATTTTGCCTCACTGGTTCCCCCTCGGAAGCCATCTATTATACATTACTTCAATATCCCATTCTCATTTCCCAATTAACAGTCACCATCAGAAAAAGATGTGCAAGAGAGAAATACATAAAACTAAAAGACATTTAAATAGATTAAAATAAATAAAACACATATTTAAATTCAATTTCATTAAGTTACCATTCATTTCAGAGACTCAAAATTAAAACATACATAATGGTGACTTTCCTTTATTAATACTTAATATAATAATAGCTAACATTTATCAACCATTTATTAATTTTCACAACAACCCTGTAACCCATTTTAGAGACAAGGAATCACAGGCTCAGAGAGGTTTGAGAAATACTTACTCAGTGAGGCCAAGTGTGCTAATTTTAAAATTACCCCACGTTTTTCAAGCATTTGAGGTGATCAGTGTCTTTTAGATCAAGATGAGAACCAAAAACGGAGGACAACAATTTCAAGGCAAAGCTAAAGGGACATATTACACTTTCAGATAAAGGGCTAAATATGAGAAGGAAAAAAAATCCCTCCGAGTAGACTTTTTATAGAAAGAATAAAAATACATTATGTCTATTATGTAATTTCCTCCATTACTAATGCATGCTTAAAGAAACTGATTCTGAGATAAATTTTTCTTGTTCTTTTCCAGTCCTTGACATAGACTGGTGAGTGGTGCTTTGGACTAACAAGCATATTCAACCAACACAGATGACTAAAATTTAAAAGCTATAACATATTAACCTATCTAGGCCACACAGAAGGGTCATAAGGTAAGATCATCAGCATAAATTAGCACATTATTATAAGGCGTCTAAAGGAGCCAGACAAAATCTGCACGATAGATCTTTTTTTATACGAATATATAATGCTGATTGATTGGATTTTTTTTAATCACAATCACATTTCCTAAGTATTTTAGGAAAAAAATATTGCTTGTATAATATCACATTTTACTACTTCAGGTCCTACCCTGAGAAGCACATTTGCCATTATGGGGAGCCTGGGGAGGAGCAGGGGGTGGGGACCTGTTGAAAGCATTTTGGGGACACTTAGCTGTCTTTCTCAGTTTCATGCTTTTTAAAAAGTTATTCTGAGTGCATTTTTGCACTTTCTAATTTCCTTACAAAAATCCCTAAACACAAAGTCATTTAGGAAAATAATCTTTGTTATTTAGGAAAATAATCTTTGTTATTTACCAAATCCCTAGAATTTTACATCTAAAAAAAGACTAGGTTAAAAAACAGATCTGTTTCTTGCTAAATAATTAAAACACTCCATTAATCTCTACAATAAGAATATCCTAAGAGTATGGGCTCTAAAGTATTGTGTCACAATGCTTTCCTTCAATTTTTCATACTATTCATAGCTCACAGAACAATTGTCAAATACTGGAAGAAAATGTCTAAGTGATAGCCTTTAGCTACTGAAACGGGTGCTGAATAATCAAATCCTCCTTTAATTATGCATTTTTAAACAATTCAGACAAATCACATATATATTATTATTAACATCAACAAAAGCAGCAATAAGAGTGAACATTTAAATATAAGCACATACACTCTCATGAACATAAAAGAACCCCTCTAACTGCCAATTGTGTCTTCAC
Source organism: Physeter macrocephalus (assembly GCF_002837175.3). Lineage (NCBI taxonomy): Eukaryota > Metazoa > Chordata > Mammalia > Artiodactyla > Physeteridae > Physeter > Physeter macrocephalus. Next base: position 92,579,914 of record NC_041231.1, read on the forward strand.
TTCCCCCAAACTACATACATTTAGTAACTGAGACCGTCACTTCAGAGTTATAAGGATGAGTTTTTAATAGAGGAAGATGTTAACTTTTTATTTCTAAGGATTAGTACCTTAAAAAGAGATACTTCAGAAGAAAATAACAAAAACTGAAATGTACAAGTTACGTTGACTTCAAACATTTTCTGCTTTTAAATAAAGGAAACAGTGGAAGCACACCTGAAATTATCTCAGATTTTTTAAATCTTACACCCAAAACAAGAGTCAAGCATTTTATATTAGTAACAGAAGCATTTTGTGCTGTTCTACATCCAGTAAAACTCACTGACAAATTCTGTTTATATTAAAAAACAACTATAGATAGCTTTTATTGGACATAAAACTATACTAATTGTATTATCTTCTGGGGTCATAAACTACATTGGATGTAATATGCTCCATGAATAAACAATCGGAGAGGTTTTCACCTAACTGTATGGGAAATGTATGCACCACATCCTTTATATAAATAATCCTCACTTCAAGTCCAATTCATATTATCTAATTTTTGCATTCTTCACCTAGAGAAGCTCTTCACAGAACCTAGATTCTCCTTTCATCTCACTACTGCCAGTAGGAAATTCAAGCAATGAAAGATTTTTCTAAATTTTCAAAGGTACTTTTACCATAAAGTAACATTCCAGAATGGATAAACCTATGTGGTGTGACCTAAAAGCCACACAAATCATTTATTTATGGCTGTTATGTTTTAATCACTGGATAGTTTTTAGAGGCTTAAAAAAATTAATGGTTTTTGCTATACAAAAGCAACTATGTTTTCCATGAAACATTAGCTGTCACATTAATACAAGGTTTTACCATTAATTATATCGGATTATACAGGAGTCTATGTCTACACGATGACTGTTAAATACCTGAATTTCCAAACCAGTTCCAAAAAAAAATGTAACCTGGTCCTAGTAAACCTTACATGAATTAAAAATCCATTTACAAAACAGAAAATTAAACATTAAAAAAATATAACCTCAATTTAATACATTTGCAGATAAAACACGCAACACATTTTTTCATCAAAAAGCAAAATATTATATATATGTAAACAGTGCCACCTTTTGGTACATTTAGGAATTGAGCTTCTAAATTGTACAAAAATATCTTTAAATGTGATGAAAGAGATCAAAGCAAGAAATTAAAAATACAGCAGTTTACAATTTAATAACATTAAGGTGTAATAAATGAGTTATTCATTTTAAAACATAAATATTTTCAAAAACTAAAATGTGACCTCATGTTTATATGTTTTCATTTCAATTTCATGAGGTTGGCAGAGCACCATTTCATTTCAAAGAAAACTGAGGCTCAGAAAATGTTAATGCCTGACTCAAATATCCCTCAGTTAAGAATGGTTGAGTCATCAGTATCTTGAAATTGCTAGTTTTTAAATTTCAACATTAATTCTTCAATAAGATTTTACAAAATTTTATTTGTACAATGTTTTTTGTATATACTTGCAAGGAAAAGATATTTATGTTTAAATTACTACATGAAGAACATACAAACGCTGACTACACTCTCACAGCTGTTTACATTTCACGAACACAAAAACTCTTTATCTAATACAGTATTCTTCCTACCTCTAGGCTAAAAGAAAAAACCTTCACTGAAAACTGCAAAGCCTTCTCTCATTTGTTTCCTCAGGAAAAAAAAACAGCCCTTGTTTATGGCTTGCATGCAATTTGCAACTTACCTAAGACACAGATAAAAAGCTGCTACAAATGAGATGGAAATGATAAGCTTCCAATATTCTCCCTAAAGCTTCTTTGCCTTAATTTGATCTCCTATTTAGATGTCTGTATAGCATTTTCAATGTCTTCTACTTTTACCTCTTTCACTGATTTCCTGAATAGTTTTTATGAGACCATAACATAGTTATTCTAGAACACCCTCACAGCTCCCTTATTTTTGTAAGCTAGCTAACAACTCAGCTCTCACATGGAAAAAAGAAAATATTCTCAATCATCTTTTATCTTTGATTCATTTGTTACTATGAATTTTACTCAAAGTGCAGTCATCGAGTAGTTTTTCATGAAGCAGACTTCAAAATCAGTTAATATGTAATAAACCCATCCTAAATTACTGCACACTGCCACTCAATTAAAAAGAAAGAAAGAAGACAACAGCTGATAAGATGGTAGCTAAAATGGTTACTGAAAACACTGAAAGAGTAAAAGCAAAGAGCAAGCCAGAGGGATGGGCCAGAAGTACTACATCTTCTGTGAAACAGAACTCCACGATCAAATGCAATAATTAGACATTAACTCAGAAATGTTCATTAATTAGCCTCACCTCTTGTTCATAACATATTCAAGAAAAAGCACAGTATAAGACATAAAAATTGGTAAACCTAGCCATTTCTAAAAATGATTCAGTGGGAAAGCCTGAATATAAACAAGCTAAGCACACATTTTTAAAGGATTCCCTTTCACCCCACAGCTCTTTTTTCATCACCGGGAGCGCTGGATGCGCCCCTCTCAAGAGTAAACAACATTCTGGATCTTCTCTAGAGACCCTTGATTTCCCTCCCCTATTTCTGAATGGATGAAAATCCCACTTTGAAAGCCCTTAGTTTTAATTCTCTCTGCTTTTCTCCCTGGGCAGAAAGGGAAAAAAGAAGGAGGCAGTGCCACTCTCGTTGCCACCCTGTACTATGCCCCCTTACCAATCGCTGCAAATAACTCATCTGAATACAAGCAATGCTCCAAGATCACTTCTCTCTCTGCAGATGCACAGGCATACACACAAATACATGGAAATATATATATAAAACCGAATTTTATTATGTTTGAAGGAACATCAAAATTCCTAATACTGAATTCAATCCCATTAAACTGAAAGCAATTACTGCTTCCAATTTAATAAGAATGGATTAAATTAGATTTCTGATTCAATATAATTTGTAGTGTCCATGTCAGGTAAAGTGATAGTACGAGGATCTTATCTGAGACATGTCAGGACCATGAAGACTGGACTTGACAGCCACTAAATAGGATTCTACTGAAAAACTCAAGGGACTCACACACATACCATATACCACATTTATTTAAACTTTAGAGTATACTTTGATTTGTATTCTGCTATAAAGAAAGACTAAAACTACTTCAATACATTATAGTCAAAACACTGTTTTTACTTGTTCACTAATGCACACACACAAAACATCTGAATCCCTATTGTGTGACAGGTACTGAGTTTGACGATGCAGATGATAATACCAGACACACATGGAACACGTTTGTACATACTAATATTTAATCTTTAGAAAGGACTGCTGTAGTCATCTTCATTAAATAAATAAGGATACTGAAGCACAGAGGTATTGTCATTTGCCCAAAGTCATAAAGCTAATACATGGCAGTAGCTGGCTTTACAGTCTGGCTCAATATTAACAGCTGGCTACTGTCTGCTCTTAATCACTAAGCAACAGTGTCTCTGAGATGCCAAAGGTAAAGATGATTAAGACAGAAGGAACTCACACACCATGGGAGAGAACATGTAAAAAGAAGATAAATTACCCTAAGACAGGAAGTAGATGAGGTACCACCCTCTCCGTCTCTAAGCAGAGGAAGTAAGCTCAATGGTGGCACTGCACGCGGAGATACAGCTGTACAAGCAGTTACAGCTAATAATCAGATTAGGTGACCAGAGGTATAGTCACAACACACACGCATACACAAAAAGCCCTTAAATCACCCATATATATGACATACAAGAATCTGTGTATATAACACAGTGCAAGAATTCTTAGAAACTGTTAAATTTGAGAATCACCAAGCTACAATGAAGGAATAACCAAAAGGAAAGTCTCTGCAAATGCCTGGACATTCAAATCATCTTGAATTAACCATCAAACATGTGTTTGATGCTGGTAAAGTGGGAATGATTGGGAAATTTTAAAGTGCTGTAATTTACTCCATTCTCCTTTAATATGAAACCTCTTTAACCTTAATATATGTTCATAGATTTGGGGATTACTCAAGATGCACCTTATGTAAAGGTTAGTTTTTAGTTAAGCGTGAAAGCAATGTAATGGTAAAGGTATCAAATGTTTGTCCTCAGATTCAAAAACTCCCACTTCAGCATGCTCTTCTGGGCAAAAGGACAATGACCGCATTCTAGAACAAGCACAGTCAGGGCAACAGAGCAACGACGATGTCAAGCAGCAAGCAATGGGCGAATCATTTCACGCAGGGTCTCCGGCATACATGTGGTGGGCGGGGATCTGAGTCAGGTCATGCTGCCTCTGAAAAGGTCAATTTGTCTGACTCTTGTATAAGTACTACTAAAAAGTTTAAAGAGCAATAAATCAGAATAAAATAAAGTGTTAACTAATTTAATGACTTCTAATAATTTTATTAGAAGACTATTTGTAACACAAAATTCACTTTTCATATTAATGGCATAGATGCAGTGATCATGTAATGTAATACTGCCATCTACTGTCCAAGAGCTAAAAATACATCATGTCTTTAATCCAAACCAACTAGAATTTTAACAGCCAAAAAAGAGCCAACATTGTTTTACATGTTCCAGTGTCAACATCTGAAAAAAGGTTTTTTCCTCAAAATCAGAGACAACAATGCGAAAAAACAGATTTTTAAGTGAAGCTTTCATGGTAATTACTCATCTGCCCATTTTCTTAAAAAATAAAAAAGTTTAAACACAGGCTATTTCTAAATGAATTATCAAAAAAGTTTTACAGAATCTCAAAGGGCAATATGAATCATTGAGCAATTAAGCAAAAGTGAAGTTTACGAAAATCTGTTAGTCTCTGTAAATTTGTCACTCATGAAAATTCTAAAATATTTTGAAGGGTGTACTTTAGGCAGAAATATTCCAGATAAAGGTCGGAGGTGCAAAAAGACGGAGTAAAGAGTAAAGACAGTGACAAATATGCGGCTGGGCTGAACGGAACACTGACCGTAGAAAATATTAGTAAGGCCTAGAAAAGAAATTCTAAAATATTAAAACTAAAAAATATTTTTAAGTTGTTCAGTATCAGAATGCCAGCAATTTTGAAAAGACTGGTCATCTTAATACAACTGAGCACTCCAGAGCATTTATTCGCAAAAATTACTGCAACTATATGTGAGTTGAAGTACTACCACTTACATGCTACAAGAAATGCAAACAAGAAGTTTAAGTGACCTGAAAAGGTCAGGCCAAAAGTGGAACAGGATGAAAAATGATCGCAAGTTCCCAGAGAAAGACGATAAAAAAAGGTGAAGTCTCCCCGCCTCTACCAGTGAGAAAATTGAGCTTAAAACTTTTATCAAAATAATTTGATTATCATGCAAGTTATTAATAACTATGACTGGGCATTCACTTTGACATAATACCAGGCTAAAAAAGTCAGGATCTGGAGCCAAAGTATTTTAGAATTCACAAGAGTGAAATAGATTTTCTCTTTATCTCTGTAAAAGGTGAAGAATCTAATCAACCATGCAAGTTCACTCTCAAACATAGGAAAACATTGCTCAGGATTTAAACAACAAGAACAAAATTAACACTACTTAATTTGTATGGATAACACACAATTTAGTACAGAATCAAAACCAGTGCCACTTAGTAGGCTGATGGGTGAAACACAGTTTTGTGCTTCCTACCACAAGAGGAGATTCCTGTTGACATGAAAAGACGAGATTAAAAAAAAAAAAAACTAAATGTTTCCATGCTCTATTTAAAGAAGAAAAAGAAAACTAGAATGTAGAGATCAGAAAAGTCAGCATGTATTCTATTTTATGTCACAGTAATGAAGAGTGCCAACATATAAGTATCATACCACAAGACTTGTTCATCAGATTTGGCCTCAAACGACCTGTGACCATTCAAACGCTAAATATATTCTCAAGATATAAAGATCTGCCACCAATGAGGACAATGAAAATAATTTACCAACATTCCAAAAGAAATAATCCAAAAACAATAACCAAAGCAGCATTATTTGGGGGGGGGATGGGGTTAGTCTATAAAAATTGCTCGCTTGAAGAACACACTCATGAAATGTTTGTGTTCAAATCATACTTCTGTAAAAAGCCACTGTACCTACAAGGACAGTTTAACTGCTTTCCATAACACTAATTTAATTCTATCATGCAAACAGGTATCTGAGTTTTAGAGAATGATATGATTTTTCCTCAGCAGGTTTCATTCTTTGAAATGAGAAGCAAGCAGGCATTATCTTATAAGTTATAAACGACCCTTTTACTCAAAATAAAAAGGATTTGAAAGAGGCAACAAACAAGCATTTACTTCTCTGAGTAAGCCTCTGTGAGGTCTTACTATGGAGTAATTATATTCCTAGATTCACACAGTTGGAAGTAGCAATTTCAAGTATATACCTAATCTCTCTTTCTTCCCCAAATAGTAAAAATATCTACCATTGGTAACTGAGATTTCTGAATTTCTCTGTATGCTGTTTTCAGTAACCTCTGTGTACATTATACATAATCTATTATATATCTCATTCTTATCAATTACAGAGTTAAAAATATTTTTGGTCTACATGTGATTAATGAAATATTATAAACTATTAAGCAATAATAATTTTTATAAATTCCCATTATTCCACAATAACAAAAGAGACCACTGGCATAGGTATCCAGAAATCATTCATATATCTAACCTAAATGAAAGACCTGTAGAGATTTCCTTCTTAAATATTTTAAGGAAGCTAATGTTTATATTTTCTGGGCCTATGGCATCTAGACAAGAAAGAAAGTGGTCCTATAGTCTACTGCATGTAGCCAGACTAGAATTAAAACTGATAAATTTCTGAAGTGGGTAAAATCAACAGTATGTAAAATTAATACGAATACATATAATACAGGCATATAAAAGAAATAAACTACATTAACAAGAAAAATAAATTTCACATTCAAGTGATTAAGGAACCAATTTCCCTTTTTACTATTCCCAAATAAGAAACAAAAATTAGGTTTGCATAACAAAGTTTAATATTCTTGTATAAACACATCAAGACTTATTTTACATAGAAGAGTACTGTTATAAGACTAAAAACCTGCTAATAGGCTAAAATGAATTAACATGTGTTAAATATTAAATACCACCTAGGATAAGTCAAGCTCTGAATTTTTTTAATACTTAGGAAGTTATCTTAAAGGCTATTTTCTTAATTTTCAAACTGCACCATCAGAATGTATTAAGGTAAGTACAGGCTAAATTATACAAAAATTACTAATGAACACAGAAAAGTAATTCTAAAAGCAGATTGAGTGTTTTTACCTGTTTTAAGACTGATTTTGCTGTCTAAAGAATGAGTTATCTCAGGACTTCCCTGGTGGTGCAGTGCTTAAGAATCCGCCTGCCAATGCAGGGGACACGGGTTTGAGCCCTGGTCTGGGAAGATCCCACATGCCACGGAGCAACTAAGCCCGTGCGCCACAACTACTGAGCCTGAGCTCTAGAGCCCTCGAGCCACAACTACTGAGCCTGAGTGCCACAACTACTGAAGCCTGAGCACCTAGAGCCCGTGCTCCGCAGCAAGAGAAGCCACAGCAATGAGAAGCTGCACACTGCAACAAAGAGTAGCCCTTGCTCACCACAACTAGAGAAAGCCGGCGTGCAGCAATGAAGACCCAACACAGCCAAAAATAAATAATAAGTAAATAAATTTATTTTTTAAAAAAAAGAGTTATCAGGACTTCGCTGGTGGTGCAATGGTTAAGAATCCGCCTGCCAATGCATGGGACACGGGTTCGAGCCCTGGTCCAGGAAGATCCCACATGCTGTGTAACAACTAAGCCCATGTGCCACAACTACTGAGCCTGTGCTCTAGAGCCCACGAACCACAACTACTGAGCCCGCGTGTCACAACTACTGAAGCCTGCGGGCCTAGAGCCCTTGCTCCGCAACAAGAGAAGCCACTGAAATGAGAAGCCTGCGCACCGCAAGGAAGAGTAGCCCCCACTCACCTCAACTAGAGAAAGCCCGCGCACAGCAACGACACCCCAACGCAACCAAAAATAAATAAATAAATAAATAAATAATTTTTTTAAAAGAATGAGTTATCAAAAACAGAGTTAATGGCATACAATTATTTACTTATTGAAGGAAACAATGCTATGAAAGGAATAACTTTCCAATCTGCCCTTCTCCTCACATCCATCTTGAAGCTAGGACGGGCCAACTACACATGCAAAGGCAGTTTGCTATGTGATATAGACTAGTGGTCAAGAGCAATGTTTTGGAGCAACAGACTTTACCGCCCATGTGATTTAAAGTAAGAAACAACCTCTCCATTCTCACCTATATGAATGGATGCTAATATGTCCTTTTATCACAAGGACTAAGCATGATAACACATATAAAGCACTGGACCATTCACGGCCTCTCACAAAGCATTCAAATTATGTTCCCATTTAATGTACATACAACAGAAACAGATACAGATGTGTGTATGTGCCAGTTCACATACATATATATTTCCTAACTCTGTCCACTGAGAGGACCTCGAAGCACTGATACTTCACAGTAGCAGTAAGCACAACTAGTGCCCAGATCTCTGGTCTGGTTCTAAACACTATTCTCCTAATGAAAGGAGTCAGGATTCCTTGGAAAAGTGGTTGCTTCCAAGGCTGGGGAAGGGAAAATACAACACTAGAATATCTTGTGGTGCCAGAAAATAAGGAAGTGCTCAAAAAGGAATGGGGGCATGTTTGAAGGACACAGGAGCCAGCCTAAACAAGGTCCTATGGCCAAAGTTGGAACAATACAAGAAACAAAATAAATAATGATAGCTCTGAACTATAACCTATAGAATAAAATAAATATCCATGAGTTCATACTGATATCAACAAACAAAATGGGGAGGAAAGGACAGCCCTTCCTTACAGAAGACTCTGATTAATATATGTGGAAGAAAAGAAGAAAATAGAAAATCACCACTAAGCAAATATCACAGTAATAACTGTTGCAGACAAGATCCACCGACAGATACTAAAATTATCGAATACTAAAATTACTAGGCAAGAGGTTGAGGAGACACAGGATATTTATTAGTTACAAAGAGAAAAACAGTAACTTTACTGTGGAGAAATCTGACAGACAAGGGGTAGTATACTAACATCATGAAGCCCCCTGCCCGATGTGATGCACTGAGAAGGATATAATATCACTTCTGTGCTCTTCTTGCCAAAAATGCATAATTACCTTACTCTAATCTAAGGTAATCATAATTACCTTACTCTACCAGACAAACCCAAGGTGAGGGACATTCTACAAAATAATCGATTTTCTTTCAGAAGTGTCAAAGTCATAAAAGATGAGAAAAAACTGAGCAACTGTCACAGACTGGAGGAGACGAAGGAGACATTACAAATAAACATAAGGTGAGATCCTAGATTGGATCCTGGAACATAAAAAGGATGTAAATAGGAAACCTGACAAAATTCAAACAAGATCTATAGTTTAGATAATAGTATTGCGCTAACGCTAATTTCCCAATTTATTAATTATACTACAATTATGTTAGATATTAAGATTAGGGGAACCTGGATAAAGGGCATATACAAACTCTCAATTTTACTACTTTCCTGTAAGTCCAAACTTATTTCAAAATAAAATTGTTTTTTTAATATTATACACACACACACACACACACACACACACACACACACACCCAGAGAGAGAGAGAATCATCCCTAAGTATGTGCAGGGGATTGGTTCCAGGACCTGCGGCAGAGACCAAAATCCGCATACCCTCAAGTGCCATAGCCAGCCCTCCATATCCGAGGGTTCCACATCCTAGGATTCAACCAACCACAGATTGTAAACATAACAGTGTACGTATTGAAAAAGGTCCCCGGATAAGTGGACCCACACAGCTCAAAGCTGTGTTGTTCAAGGGTCAACTTTAGTTATCTAGACAACATATATTAGGTATCATTTTGTTTTCCCTTAAAATCATCAAGTTATGCTAAAATGTCCTTTACTTGCTGAAGTTAGAATAGATATATCTAAAAAACTTAGCTCTGAAAAATTTAATCAGTAAAATACATTACAGATCTCATTACCTGTAATTTTATATCCATAAGCAGCTAGTTGTCCAGCCATATATTCTCCATCTGAATTATTATGAGAACAACCCCAAGTTCGTATCCAAATTTTCTGTATGCCTGGAATAGTGCTGTTAATGAATTTAAAAAAAAAGTCTCATTAAGGGATTTTTTAAATAAAAAGCACTAGGTAATTGCTGGGCCCATTATGCAAAAATACTCACTCACTGCAATCGATTCACAGGCTATTGATTAAATGCACCAACTTAATACATAATCTGCTGTTACACAAAAAATCTAAATACAAGATAAAATAACAGCACAGAATTCTAAGTTAAGACTCTATAAAAAATATCTTTTCTCTGAGTTGTATTTTAAATTCAATACTACTAAATACTACCACTAAGTTCAACTCCTGGAAAGGTACAAATAACAATAGCACAGAAAGTGGTTCTAGCAGCAATGGCAAATAAAGTTAAATACACTTAAAGACTACTATATACTAGTTACAATCTTTATTTTATAACTTACAGATATAAATAACTGAATCAAAATGAAAATCTGTCACTCTACAGCACTATTCAAAGCATTCCATATATAAAAATAGAGTTCTGAAAAATGTAATATTTTTACAAAGGAAGTAAAAGGACTTTCAACTTGGAATGCCCTAATAATTAATAACTAAGTAGACATTACCTTAACGACATGTTTAGGACAAATAAACTTCACTAAAATATAAGCAAATTTTAAATTCATACACCTTATGAATCTGTTCCAAACAAAATCATCAAGTGTATTAAAACTCTCAACAATTTACTAGGTAAACAAATATAAGCATATTAAAACTATATAACTGCATATTCCTCTCTGGCTACGTTGTATTAGAATTTCACTAGAGACCTAATATAACAGTGTAAACAGCACAATAATTTGTGCCCAATGCCTTTAGATGATCCACAAGTATTTGTAAATTTGCTAAGAAAAACCAAATGCCCAAACCACCACTATCTCATAAGAATCACAAATTCCAATAAAATTTTTAATGTGGAAGTAACAATTACACACCAACTACTGTAACAGCAAAGAGATCCAGCCAGGGGAGGGTGCAGGGGGGGAGCTATCTTTGTGCCAAATACTGCCCTAGGCCCTGCCTTTAAGAAACATGCAATTTGACATCTTTTTCTTCTTTAGTCAATGACTTTGCTAAATTTAAAACCATTCAAATTAAAAACAAAACAAAACAAAAAAAAACACTACATATTTCCTCTCAAAATTTCAAAGCTTTTTTTAAAAGAGACATTATGGATATCATATACAGTAGTGCCAGCCTCTCCCCTGGTATGATACTGAATATAATTTCAAAAGAAAAGAAAAGCTTACCTATCTCTTGGTGGACTGTTTTCGTCTTGCAAATATTTTTGGGTATTTCGCCTTCGCACCTTTGGAACAACATGCTTTCTCGCAAAATGCCTATCTTGGGGCTTTGAATCTTCTTGTGACACTATATCTTCTATGTCATCCAGGAGTGTATCACAGGATGCAGAAGGCATCTTCTCTATCACATAAAAAAGTTATAAATGATTCAAGCGTATGAGTCCCTCAGAAAATCTGTTTAACATAACGTCACCCGTGAAATATTCTCGCCAAACTTGAATCTAACAAAGCCTTTAGATTTTAACTTCAAGTTTACAGAAAATACAGGAGATACAGTAAAAGAAACACCAGATAAGTCTTATTGATAGTGGGACATTCCAGGGTTCAACTGGAACTATTTCTTCAACAAATCAGTGTCATGGAGAAAAAAGCAGGAAAGGAACTGTTCAAGATTAAAGGATACTTAGAAGATAATATGAACACACTTCATGTTCTTGATCAGGTCTTACTTTGTCCAAACAACTGTAAGACATTTTGGGAACAATTAGGGAAATCAGAATATGAACTGGGTATTAGATAGTATTTGGATATTGCTATAAATCATTAGATATATAGTCTTTATGTTTAAAATCTTATTTTTTAGAGATTCATACTGAATATGTGGAGGTAAATATTACATCTATAATTTATTTTAAAACAATAAAAAATATATTAAGACATGGGGAAACATTCACAACTCTTAAATCTAGGAAATAGACATGTTGGTGTTTAGTATCCAATTCTACTTTCCTGAATGTTCAAAATTTTTATAATTAAGAAAAGAAAATGTGGACACTGCTTCCAGGAAGATGAAATAAACATATTTTCCCTATCCCTCCCACTAAGTACAACTACAACTCCAGACATATATGTAAAATAAACATAAAAACACTTTGAAAGATGGAGAGAAGGCAGACCGGCTAGGGACCTTGCAACCCAAGTTACACCACCATGGTGAGCTCCTTGGGTTTTGTTTTGCCTCCTGTATCCCAGACTTGGAGCTGAAGAAGCCAGCAACCCAGAAATGCCAACAGGTGCAGACAATAAAAGCCCTCAACAAAACAAAAGCCTGTTCTGTTGCCAAAGAACCAGAAAAGTGGCAGCCTAACAGGACAGAAAACTTTTACACAATAACCATTCCACTCCACACAAACACCAAAAAAAACACAAAACTGCAAAACACAATTCAGTGGAGGAAAGATAGCCTTTTCAATAATTTCTGCTTGAGCAACTGGACATTTATAGACAAATAAATGAACAACCACCTAAGCCTCATACCTTATACAAAACTTAATTCAAATAGATCCTGGACTAAAATGTAAAACAAAACTATAAACTTTTAGAAAAAAATCGTAAGGGAAAGTCTTCTGGATCTAGAACTAAGTGAATTGTTTTTCGACTTGACACCAAAAGCACCATCCATAAAAAGAAAAATTAACAAGCCCAGACATCACCAAAATTAAAGACTTTTACTCTGCAAAAGACCCTTTTGAGAGAGGAGATGTCAAGCTGTAGACTGAGAAAAAAATATTTGCAAACTACATATCTGACAAAGGACTAGTATCTAGAACTCAAAACAGAGGAGTAAAAAAAAAGAAAGGAAAAAGAAAGAAAAGAAAAAAATTCAGTTAGAAAATAAACAAAAGACAAAGAGATATTTCACCTAAGAGGATATCCAGAGGGAAAAATAAGCACATGAAAAGAGATTCAACATTACTAGCCATCAGAGAAATATAAACTAAAACCACAATGAGATAACACTACATAGCTATCACTAAAATAAAAAACAGTGACAACACTAAATGCTGGCAAGGATGTAGAGAAACTGGATCACTCATACAGTCCTGGTGGGAATATAAAATGGTACAGCTGCTCTGGAAAACAGTTTGGCATTTTCTTAAACTAATCATGCAACTACAATGCAACCCAGCAACTGTACTTCTAGGTGTTTATCCAGGAGAAATATTAAGACAGTCACACAAAACCTAAAATAAATATTTACAGCAGCTTCCTTTGTAAGAGCTAAAACCTGAAAACAACCCAGATGCCCTTCAACAGTTGAATGGTTAAGTAAACTGAGGCACATCCAATACCATGGAATACTACTCAGCAACAGAAAGGAATGAACTACTGACACATGTAACAACCTGGATGAATCTCCGGAGAATTATGTTCAGTGAATAGAGCCAATTGCAAAAGGTTACCTACTGTATGATTCCATTTATATAACATACTTGAGACTGAAATAACAAAATAATGGAAATGGAGGACAAAATAGTGGTTGCCAGTGATTAAGGAGAGGATGGAGTGGGAGGAAAGTGAATGTGACTATAAAGGTCAGTGTGCGCGATCCTTGTGGTGACGGAAATGTTCTGCATCCATCGACCACATCATGTCGATATCCAGGTTGTGATACAGTACATATTACAGTTTTGCAAGATGTTACCTTTGGGGGAGACTTGGGTAAAGTGTACAGCATCTCCACATAATTTTTATAACTAAGTAAATCTACAATTATGTTAAAATAAAATACTTAAGAAAAAAAGCTACCTGAAAAATGAAACATGCAGGCATAACTCAAAGATAACTGCAGGTTCAGCTCCAGACCACCACAATAAAGCGAATGTCATAATAAAGGGAGTCACATGAATTTTTTGATTTTCCAGTGCACATAAAAGTTATGTTTACACTATACTGTAGCCTATTAAGTGTGAAATAGCATTGTATCTAAAAAAAACTATGTATATGCCTTAATTTTAAAATACTTTGTTGCTAAAAAAAGTTAACCACCATCTGAGCCTTCAGAGAATTATCATCTTTTTGCTGGTGGAGGGTCTTGCCTCCATGTTGATGGCTACTGACTGGTCAGGGTGGTGGCTGCTGAAGGGGGGTGGCTGTGGGAATTTCTTAAAATAAGAGAACAGTGACGTTTGCCTCATCAATTGACTCTTCCTTTCATGAACAGTTTCTCTATAAGCATGCAACGCTGTTTGACAGCATTTTACCCACAGTAGAGCTTCTTTTGAAATTAAAGTCAATTCTCTCAAACCTTGCCTCTCCTTTATTAACTAAGTTTACGTAATATTCTAAATCCTTCGTTGTCATTTCAACAATCTTCACAGCATCTTCACCAGAAGTAGATTCCATCTCGAGAGATCACTTTCCTTGCTTATCCGTAAGAAGCAACTCCTCATCCATCCACGTTTTACCATTAGATTGCAGCAATTCAGTCACATTTTCAGACTCCACTTCTAATTCTAGTTTTCTTGCTAATTCCACCACATCCGCAGTTATCTCCTCTACGAAACCTGGAGCCCTCAAAGTCATCCATGAAAGTTGGAATCGACTGGTTCCAAACTCCTGTTAATGTTGAAATTTTGACCTCCTCCTATGAATCACAAATGTCCTCAATGGTACCTAGAATGGTGAATCCTTTCCAAAAGGTTTTCAATTTACTTTGCCCAGATCCATCAGAGGAATCACTATCTATAGCAGCTTAGCCTTATAAAATATATTTCTTCAATAATAACACTTGAAAGTCAAAATTACTACTTGACCCATGGGCTGCGGAACAGATGCTGTGTTAGCAGCATGAAAAACATTAATCTCCTTGTATATCTCCATCAGAGCTCTTGGGTGACCAGGTGTACTGTCAATGAGCAGTAATATTTTCAAAGGAATGTTTTTTCTAGGCAGTAGGTCTCAATAGTGGGCTTAAAATATTCAGTAAACCATGTCATAAACAGATGTGCTGTCATCCAGGCTTTGTTGTTCCATTTATAGAGCACAGGCAGGGAAGATTTAGTGTAATTCTTAAGGGCCCTAGGATTTCCGGAATGGTAAATGAGCACTGGCTTCAACTTATCATTATCAGCTGTATTAGCCCCTGACAAGAGAGTCAGTCTGTCCTTTGAAGTTTTGAAACCAGGCACTGAGCCACTGTAATTATCTTAGCTAGATCTTCTGGACCTTGTGGGTAACTTGCTGCAGCTTCTACATCAGCACTTGCTTCTTCACCTTGCACTTTTACGTACGGAGACGGCTTCTTTCCTTAAATCTCATGAACCAACCTCTGCTAGCTTCAAACTTTTCTTCTGTAGCTTCCTCACCTCTATCAGCCTGCACCGAATTGAACAGAGTTAGGGCCTTGCTCAGGATTAGGCTTTGGCTTAAGGGAACGTTGCGGCTGGTTTGATCTTCTATCCACACCACTCAAACTTTCTCCATATCAGCAATAAGGCTGTTTTGCTTCCTTATCATCCATGTGTTCACTGGAGGATCTGTTTTAATATCCTTCAAGAACTCTTCCTTTACATTCACAATCTGGCTAACTGGCACAAGAAGCCTAGCTTTCAGTCTATCTCGGCTTCCTCTGTAAGCTTAATCACTTCTAGTTTATTTAAACTGAGAGACATGCAATTCTTCCTCTCACTTGGACACTTAGAGGCCACTGCCAGGTTATTAACTGGCCTAATTTCAGTATTGGTGTGTCTCAGGGAATAGGGAGGCACGAGGAAAGGGGGAGAGATGGGGGAAGGGCCAGTTGGTGTAAGTAGGAGCACACATTTACCAATTAAGTTCGCTATCTCATACAGGCATAGTTCAAGGCGCCCCAAAACAATTACAACAGTAACAAAGATAAATGATTACAGATCACCATAACAAATCTAACAATAATGAAAGAGTCTGAAATACTGCGAGCCAAAATGTGGCACAGAGACACAGAGTAAATGCTGTTGGAAAAATGGCACCAACAGACATGCTGGATGCCAGGCTGCCACAAAGCTTCAATGTGTAAAAGCAAAAACAAAAAAAGGCAACATCTGCGAAGCACAATAAAGTGAAGCACGAGAAAATGAGGTCTGCGAATACCTGAGGACACTCACTGGCAGACCTCCACTAGTACTGTGTCCAGACAGGAAGCCAGTGCTTCACAGCGTCATCTCATTAACCATTCACAACAACTCCGGGAGGTAGGTGGTGGTGTTACACTCACTTTAAAGAGTAATCTAGGGAATTCCCTGGCTGTCCAATGGTTAGGACCCCACACTCTCACTGCCAAGGACCTGGGTTCCATCTCTGGTCGGGGAGCTAAAATCCCATAAGCCGCGTGGCACAGCCAAATAAAAAAAAATGAAGAGTAATCTAAAACACAGAGAAGCTAACTTACCCAAAGCAGCTCAAAGACTCCACGGCAGATGAGCCTGAGCCCACGTGCTGTGCGAGACTCTACGGCCTACTTAATTACCCGGAATGACCACTTTTCATCCGGGTCGCCTAAACCGGTGTTAAGGGTCCTACGCTCTCCACTGGTCTCGAGCCTTTCTGATGAATTTTCCTTCTCTTCATTTGTCAGATTCCCATCTTTCAATTAACAGAGTATTTCCAGGCAGGCTCATTTTGTGCCCTTGGCTGTAATGCACTCTTTACAAGTATGACAAACTAGGCCCTGTAAATCAGACAAATCTGTGTTCAAATCTCAGCTAGCTTTCCATTGCTCAGAAGAACAAAAGATCAGAAATAACCCAGATGGCAATCAATCAAGAACTGTCTAAATTATAGTGAACACCCATACCATGTGGTCAGGGTAGGACTGTCAGTCACAGGCCTCCTCCTTCCCCAGATGCAGCCATGGCACATGAGACCCATGTGCCAGAGTAATTCATCCTCTGGGCCACAATGATTGGTTCAGGTTTGGACATGACAAGCCGAGCCAATCAGAATCATCACGAGAACTTCTATGCCAGGGCTAACAGGAGAGCTGGCTTCTCTTTCACTGAAGTGACTAAGTTAGGAGGCTGTCAACTTGAGGATACTGGGGGCCATCTTGCCTGCCACAAAGCAGAAACCTACCCAAGGCAGGAAAGCCTTCTAAGAGCTAGAGAGATAACGAACAATACTGACATTTTTTTTTTTTTTTTTTTTTTTTT
>NC_041231.1:92597535-92615021 GCF_002837175.3 Physeter macrocephalus
CTCTGGACGCACAGGCTCAGCGGCCATGGCTCACGGGCCCAGCCGCTCCGCGGCATGTGGGATCTTCCCGGACCGGGGCATGAACCCGTGTCCCCTGCATCGGCAGGTGGACTCTCAACCACTGCGCCACCAGGGAAGCCCAAATACTGACATTATTTGAGCAACTGGGTCCAACCAATGCCTGCAGCTAGATACAGCCCTGCCCTGCCCAGTCACGTGGGCTAGTAAATTCCCTCTGTGGCTCAAATTCATTTGAGTTGGGGTTTCTGTTCTCGCAAACAAGAGCCCTGGCCGACTCAGCAAACTATAGGTAAGGTGAAATGAACTCGGTTAGTCTTTCCCAAATTCATTCTATTTATTAACTATCAGTGAAGAAATAGTTCTGTGGTCAAATAAATTTGGGAAAGGCTGCCTCTTACAGGTTCCCAGTATGCATTAGTAGAGCAAGGACTGGGAAGAGCTGCGGTGAAGAAACTTAAACTCGCTGATCTTAAGAGTTTTCTTAAAATTAATTTCTCACAGAACTCCTCCTCATGAGGTACTGACGGTACTGAAAACAGAAGGCCTGAATGAAGCTGACCCTCAGATCCCCTCCCACATTCTGTACAGATGGATGACTTCATTCTCTTACCGGGAAATGGGTCTTTGCCCACATTAGCAATCTGTTACAATGAATGAACTGCCCAGCCCCCTTAGAACAATCCCTCTACTCTGACCTGCTCGAGCACAGAATTCCAGCCATGCTTCCTCTTCTTGCATCATCATTAATTGTCTCTTTACTGAATCATTACTATCTGGGTATAAACATACTGTTATTTCTCCCATTTGAAAAACAAAAACCTTATCCGGACCCCACTTCCTCTACCTACTATCTCCACCACATTTCTATCCTTTAAAAGAAAACTCCTTGCAAGAACTGTCTCCAATTCCCCCCTCCCATTCTCTACTAAACCGGGCTTTCACCCCGACCACTCCACCAAAACTGCTGTCCTGATTTCAGTGACTCACAACAGCGTACACGGCGGTCAATTCTCAGCCATCTCGCCTGACCCAGTCTGCAGCATCTGACACTATGGTCCATGCATTCCCTCCTAAAGCGATCTTCTTCACTGGCTTCTGGAACCCCACACTCTGAGTTCTCCTCCTACCATGTCAACCACTCCCCAGGTCTCCTTTCCTGGTTCCTCCTCATCTCTCCAACTTCTCAACATCGGAATGCCCCCAGGGCTCCATTACAGGACTTCTCTTCTCTAGTTACAGACACACCCTAGGTGATCTCATCCAGTCCCAAGGCCTTGCAATACCAACTGCATGCTTATATAACCAGCCCCAGTCCTCCCCTGAACTTCAGGCTCAGATGTCCAACTGCCTATTCAACACCCCTGCTTGAATGTCTAATAGTTATTTCAAAATTAAAAGGTCAAAAACAAAACTCTTGATCCTCTCCCCACCTTACCCCACCTGCAACCAACAACATCACACCAGATCCTCCCACAACCTTCCCCACCTCACTTAAAGGCAATCCCAACCTTCCACCCACTCAGGCCAAAAATCCTGGAACCATCCCTGACTCCTCTCTTTCCTTCACCCTAAATCCAATCCACCAACAAAAGCCTGCTGGCTTGACCTTCCAAATATATTCAGAATCTATTTCTGACCATACCCACTGTTACATTCTTGGTCCAAACCAACATTAACTCTTGCCTGGATTACTGTAATAGTCACCCTGCTTCTACCCTTAATTCCTGAAGGACACTTGCAGCACGTAAGCCAGGGATCCCTTTAAAACCTAAATTCTTCTCAAGCTTCTGATCAAAACCTTCCCTTGGTATTCCATCTCAGAGTAAAAAGCCCCAGAGTAAAAACTGCTACAAAGTTCTACAAGGACATAATCAGCTTCCTGTTACCTCTGTGACCCCACTTCCTACGGCTCTCCCCTCTCACTCCGCTCGGCCGCACGGGCACCCTGGCTGGTTCACACCCACCAGGAACACACTCATCTCAAGGTCTTCGTCTTGCCTGGAATGCCTTCAAGCCCTTTGGGACTTTGTTCAAATGTCACTAGTGAGGCCTTCCTGAGCAACTCCCACCTCACCACGTACACACACCTCCTATCCACCTTCCCCGCCTTGTTTCCTTACCACAGCACTTCACCACCTGCTTAGATATTACAGGGGAGCAAACTTGCCACCCCAAAATGTCTGCTTGCCACGCAGATTATTTTGAGCTGAAAACAATCAAGGACCAAAAGATTCAGGAAGAAACTGACCTTCCGAGTAAATGCCTAAAAGAATGTAAACAGAGCACCTGTTCCAGGGAAGGAATAATCACCACAGATAACTAAAGTATGAACTACGTGTGCAGACAGGGAGGAACCTAGCAAAGTCTGTTTGTTAAAACTCCTCTGTTACCAAACATTTGCTTTTCCATGGCATGGCAATTGCCTTCCTCCCCTCTGAGGTCCCAAACCACTACCCCCAAGATCCTCTTTCGTCTTTAGCTGAAGACAAAAGGGTTTAAGGCAAGGGTTTCAACCACTTGGGAGAGTTACTGTTTGCCTGGGTCTCTCCCATGTATACATGTTATTAAACTTTCGTTTGATTTGCCTCCTGTTAATCTGTCAGTTTAATTCTTAGACCAGCCAGAAGAACCTAGAAGGGTAGAGGAAAATTTCTTCCTCCATGAAAATATCTTCATTATTTTGTTACTATCTCTTTCTACTAGGATATATACTCTCGGGGGGATGGAGGGGGGGCGCGGGGGAGGTAAAGGCTTTTGGGTGCTTTGTTCACTGCTTTATCCCAGGCGGTGCCTAGAACTGTCTAGCACACTGCAGCTTCTCAATAAATACTTTTTACTGTACACTACCCAGTCTAACAAAATATGCCCCCTCTGCTACCTCCCACTCTACCCCAACTGTAATAATCTTTCAGACATTCTCTGAGCAGGCCAAACTAGCTTCTGACTCAGGGCCTTCACACTTGCTCTTCCTCTGCCTTGAATATCATCCCCAGATATTCGTATGCCTTGCTGCCTACTTCTCTACTCAAATGACACCTTTGAGAGGCCTTTTCCTCATCACCCTAAAACAAGGACACACTGATTAGGCATCCCACACATTCTCACCAGCCTCTAGCCCACTTTATGCTTCACTTTTCTTCATAACACTTACCTACCTGACTCCATATATATAACTGCATCTGTCTTTCTCACTACAGTGTAAGCTCCATAAGAACAAGGGTGTCATCTCTTTTTCACCACTATATCTACAACACCTGTAACAATGCCTAGCACACAGCAGGCGCAGAGTATCTGTTGAATGAATGGATAAATAAACACTTGCTTAAGCTGAATTTAGCTAGTCTTTCTATAACATAGGAGGAAATTCTTACAGTAGGTGGGAAGGTGAAATAAATACCTAACCCCTAAGGTTTCTTCTATAAACTATGACTCTAAGAAATAACATAGTTAAGTGAGAAAGGCTAAGACCAGGTAGTGTCTTTCAATGTTACTAAAGAACTACTGAAGGATTATAAATTGAATGACATATATTAATTTTTTTTAATTACACAATATTTACATCCCACACACAACTGCTTATGGATCCACTGAAGGGAAACAGTATGGAAGAAGAGAGATGAGAGGTGTCCACTGCAGTAGACATACAATATCAGAGTTAGGGAAGCAAGGAACACTGCAAAGCCTCTTATTTTACAGAACTGAAATCCAGAGGAGCTAAAAGATTTGTCCACTGATAGAGCTAAAATTAGAACCTAGGCCCTCTCTCAACACCAAGCTCTCCCCACATGGCTCTGCCTCATTGGCAAAGCACAAATAATGCAAGAGTCTACCGCAACCCTAAGAAAGAAAAACATTCCAGAAAAAAATGGGCAAAGGCAAAACCATCAACACACTTAAGAAATGCAAATACCCATTAAGCATAGGAAAGAATGCTCAAACACACTAAGGGCATGTGTTTAAACAAGGAGTTATTTTCCATCTACCCCACTGATAACAGACTGACAAACACCCAACTGTTAGCAGAAAGCATGGTAAAACTGACATACCCTTTCTGAAGGGCAATCTGGCAATACATATCAAACTTTAAAACTTATATCCTTTTGCCCAGCAATTCCAGTTCCAGAAATTCACTCTAGGGAGACAAAAGAGACAAATATATAATGCAGAGGTTCCTAAACCTGGCTGCATATAATAAGCACCTGAACAAACTCACTCATCACTATTAATTAGCTCAAGTTCTTACTGCCAACGAACTGGTAAATGGAATCGTTAGCCTTCAGAAATTATTAAATACGTGAATAATAATGAAAGTTTGAGAATAAAAGGAAAGCAAGATAGTAGTTAAATGAACCACAGGATTGTATAAAGTTTTTTCTCAAAGGTAGAGGAAATCAAGTTTAATAAAGGAAATAAATACAGTAAGTGAAAAAAGGAGATATTGAAAATGATGAAGAGAGAATAATAGAGTACTGGTTACTTACAGAGGTGATTTATTAGGAGACCTTTTATAATAGCAAATACCCAGGCCCCATTCTCCAGAGTGGAATTTAAGGATGTGAAGGTAAAACCTGCCCAGGTGATTCCACTATACACCTCTGATTGAGAACCACTGTTCTCCTACAGCAAAGGTTTTCAGTCTTGAGTGTTCATTATAGTCACCTGAGGAGCTATGGAAAATTACCGAAAACTGAGCCCTGCGCTAGTTGAATCAATCGCTAGAACGGAGCCTGGACATCAATATTTTTTAAAACTTTCCAGTAATTCTCATATGTGTTGCCACAGTTGTGAACCAAAGTCCTACACCAGTAGTTTTCACAGTGTGGTTCCCACACCAGCACAATTAGGGTCACTGGGGAACTTGTTAGAAATGAAAAGTCTGGGGTCCCACTCAAAATCTACTGAATCAGATACTGAGTAAAGCTCAGCAATCTTTAACAAGTCCTCCAGGTGATTTTGATGTGCACTAAAGTTTGAGAATCACTGTCCTAGAGTTATTCTTTCATAAAATCATCTAGAATGCTTGTCAAAAATATATTACCTGGTCAGCTTATTTTCAACAAGGGTGCCAAGAAAATTCAATGGGGAAAAGAGTAGTGTTTTCAACAAACGGTGCTGGGACAACTGGATAGCCACATGCAAAGAATGAAGTTGGATTCCTACTTCGCATCGCATACAAAAATTAACTCAAATTGATTGCAGACCTAAATTTAAGAACTAATGCTATAAAACTCTTGGAAGATAAGATAGGTATAAATGTTCATGACATTAGATTAAGCACTGGTCTCTTAGTTATGATACCAAAAGAATAAGCAACAAAAGAAAAAACAGACTGGACTTACGTTTAAGACTTTCATATTTAAGACTTTCATGCTTCAAAGGACACCATCAAGAAAGTGAAAAGAGAGCTCATACAATTGGAGAAAATATTTGCAAATCAAATGTCTGATAAAGGTCTGGTATCAGAACACATATAGAACACTTACAAATCAACAACAGAAAAATAACCCAAAGAAAAATATGAGCAAAGGGTTTGAACAGACATTTCTCCTAAGAAGATATACAAACGACCAATAACATGATGAGATGTCAACATCATTAGCTATCAAGAAAAAGCAAATCAAAACCACAATGAGACACCACTTCACACACACTAGGATGGCCAGAATAAAAAAGACAGAGAACAACAATGTTGATGAGGTTGTGCATTAGCTCACCCAGAGAAAGAGAACAGAATGTCTTCTAATTGGAAAGAGGACAGGACCAAGCCTTAAGGAGCTCCATATCTACCTGCCATACAGAGGAGAACCAGCCTATAACGGAGATCAAGAAGAAGCCACTAGAGAAGAAGAAAATCAGTGGGTCACAAAAGGAAAAGGAAGCGAGCATGTGAAAGAGGTGGACATGGTCAGTGCTGCTCAATGCAGGTAATGCAAAGTTAAGTAAAATGAATGGAAACGTTTCTTGGATTTAGTGATTGGGAGATCTTGGCGTTTCCAGATAATGATGGTGACAAAATCACTAAGAAATTAAAATTAGGCTACGTTTCTACACGTTATAATATGTAACACGTCACTCCAACATAAAAGGCTTAAAATAAATGAGTACCTTGATTATTCGCAATTAGTCTCAAATCTTCTTGAAAGATGAGTCTGGAAAATAAAAACTGATTAGAAAAAGCAAGCTCACAACAACTTCACCAAACCACAGTAAGGACTCTTTAAAACTACCTAAAAGGGATTAAACTCCATAAAAGGCTACTTTATACATCAGGGTTAATGATGTTCCATGCTACTCCCAATTTCTTTCTGATTAGGACAGGTGTGTTAACATCTGCCACATTTGCTATGACTGAGATCCAGCCTCTGGCCGTAGTTAATAAATACTATCCAGCACTACAACACGTCTGCGTGATTCAAGTAATACCGAGAACTACAAAACAGAAATATGGCAATGAAGTAAGTATCCACATCACCTGACACACGAAAGACACGTGTCGTCCCGAGATTCAGAAAGAGGTTTTATCAGTAAACAAGAAGGAAGAGTGAAAAATCAAGACACCTAATCTTCAGACCAACTTCAGTTTAAATTTCTGAGATACAGCTCTGTGAAAGCTAGGTAACTGTGAAAGCCTTGTTCCGTCCCACAAACTCACTAACGCAGAAAGTGGGAAAACTAATGAAGTTAGATTTGACAATAAGCAACGAGTTCCCTTAAATACTCCTCACAGCCCTGCAGCACCTAAGGCCAAAGACCCGTCCTCACTTCTGGCAGCGCTACCTGCCTCCCAATTCCCCCAGCCCAGCTGGTAAGTTCCCTTTTAACTGCGAAACAAACAAGCAAACCTCCCGAGAAAGACTAAAACTGGGGAAACGAGGCTCCGCCGTAAAAGGAACTCTGGCCAAACTCTGCCCCACACTGATCCACCCGCCACCCTTATCCAGCAGTCAGGAAATAACAAGCCAGCCAAAAGTAAGAGAACCTAAACGCCACTCTCCGGAAACTGCAGCGACTTTAGATGGAGCTCGCCATGACACATACGTCCCGCCACGTTTCTTTACGCATGCTCGGAGACGGTGGCCCGGAGAGATCAAATTACATCATCGCTGGAAGTGCGCGTTCAGGTTCAACTTGGTTTAGTAATGATTTCGTTTAACGATTCCTTTGGTTGCCAGAACGAAAATAAGACCTTCAAGACCTCGAGTTCTTAGAATCGTTTAATAGCTAACTTCTCCTGAGCTCTTACTACGTGTCGGGTACTGTGTTCAGAGCTTTCCATAAACATTATCTCCCCACTTATTTATTATTATACTTATTTTACAAAAGAGGAAACTGGGAGTTTAACTACGTGCCCAAAGTGATTCTGGTAGTAGTGACTGTCCTCTGTGCTAAACCCAACTCTGCCGGACTCCCAGATAATCTGTTCTTTTCATTACATTTTACCAGCTTCCTCGACCTTTTGTGAAAAGAGGTCGTATTAAAGAAAATGGAGAAGGGTAAAAAGATAACAGTTGGATTAAACTTAATATAGAACATTGACCACCAAGAAAGGTTTTTTGTTGTTGTTTTTTTGTTTGTTTTAATGCTTAGAAGGCAGTCTAGTAGAAGCAGTTTAGCAGAGAAAGACAACTTTCATGGAGTATATACAGATTCTGACCTGGTTACCTTACATGAGTTATCTCACCTTATTATTCTTTACCCCAGACACTGACCTTGTTTACCAGAAAAGCATTTCCACTTTAGAAAGTGAAGACAATAGCCATGAACAGGAAGTCGAAATTATGCGTGACTCTGGGTTTCACAGTGATTTGGGGCAATTGACTTATTTTGTAAATGACTTTCCTAGTGCATTTCCCTCTAGCTAAAATGGCACCCTTTGCTCATCCAAAAAAAAAAATCTGAACTGTGACCTGAGGTCCACAGCAGTCTTCACCCAGCTGAATTAGAATTGTGTGTTTATGTTGCCCCAGCTCTTTCACTAGGACCAAAAGTAGGCCCTGGGTCACCTTCTTCTTGGTGGTAATCCCACTGCCTAGCTCATAATCTTGCACTTAATAGCCTCGCAATAAACATGTTGAATCAATGAATGAGTGCACCCCTTCTCCCCAAGATCTGGTTAAGTTCAAACAAATTTCATTGAGTGCATACCATATGATATGCACTTGCTGGATGCTGGAGCTAGAAAAGAAGAAAGACACGCCCTACCACGGTTCCAGGCTACTGCAAGGATATAGCTTCAGTAGAGAAGAGCAGTCCCTATGGAAGATGAATGCAAGAGGCCTGTGGGGCACAACAGAGAGATCAGGACTTCCCCCAGGGGTGAAGTGAGGGAAATGGACAAAGGTATTCCACACTGGGGAGACAGTGAGGGCCAATGCATGGGGGCCTGAAACTATAAACTATTGTACATTATAAAAGCAAAAAAGAGTAATGTTGGATGATAGCAGAGAAGGCTGGAAAGGAAAGTGCAGGGATCAGATTAAGGTGAGTCTTGTTTGCTAAAATAAAGACATTAGACCTAATCCTGGATGTATCGGGTAGCATGAAAATGTCTGAGCAGAATATTCTCTCAGGAGGCTGGGTTTGAGGACAACATGAAGAAATAGTGAAAAGCCTAAATCAAGTTGTTGGCTGTGAGCAATGGGAAAATGAAAAGGGAGGACAGAAGAGACTGAGGAGGTAAAATCGGCAAGACTTAGAGATTGATAGGTGTAGACGAGGATACAAGGAAGTTTCCAAGTTTGGGGATAAAGCAACTGACACCAGTACTTCTCTGGTGAAATTAATTTAATTAATTAATTTTAATTAATCATTTAATTAAAATTAAATGATTTTAATCTGAATCATTTGAAAAGCCAGTGACACTACCTCTAGGAATTTAACTTATGGAAATGCTCACAGTTACACGAAATGACATACGTGCCAGGTTATTCTTTGAAAGTTTGCTTGCAATAGCAAAAGACTGAAAACTCTCTCTGGCTTCTCAATAGGGAATTGGTTAAATATCTTTATGGTGTCTACAGCTCCTGAAAAAGAAAAAGGTTGCATTTAATGCACTATCTATTCTTAAGTGGAAAAAGAAATTTGCAACATAGTGCATAGAGTGTATGACTATAGTTATAACTACAGTTTTATACATGTATAAAATCTGTGGCAGAATATATAAATAATTGGTAACGGCGTCATGTCTCTGTGAAAAGGAACTGAGTGGCTAAAGGAAGATTTGCTTTTCCCTGTATATCATTTTGTACCTTTTATTTTTGTACCATGCAGATGTATTATTTATTCAAAAAATAAATGGATGTACTTTATAAATAAAATGACATTTGATAATTTATAATTTACTGGCTTATCTGTTACACTGTAGTATTTTCTTTCATATGAATATTTAAATTTTAAATCTTTTTATTATGTTAAGATATACATAACGTAAAATTTACCATTTTAACCGTTTTTAAGTGAACAGTTCAGTAGCATCGAGTACATTCACATTTTTGCACAGCCATCCATCTCCAGAACATTTTCATCTCCCCAAACTTACACTCTCAACCTGTTAAACAATAAGTCCCTAATCCCCCTTTTCCCCAGCCCCTGATGACCACCATTCTACTTTCTGTCTGTATGAATCTGACTACTATAAGTTCCTCATATAAGGGGAATCATACAGTATTTGTCCTTTTGTTACTGGCTTATTTCACTTAGTATAATGTCTTTGAGGTTCATCCGTGTTGTAGCATGTCAAATATCCTTTCTTTTTAAGGCGAAATGATATTCCATGATATGTATATACCACATTTTGTTTACAAATTTTAAATATTTATGCTTTGTTTCTCAAATTAGATTGTAAACTTCATAAGAATAGACACTCCATATTGTTATTGTTTTTTTCAGCCAACAATATAATATTAAATGCCTTATAAATGTTGGTGGTAGACAAACCAATTCGTGTATACAAAGACATGCTAAAAATGCAAGTGAATCTATAAAATAATAGTAAAACCTAACATTTTTTGAGAACTTATATGTGTGTGCCAGTAACCATCCTTAGCCCTCTATGTGAATTATCAAATGTTTTCATCACAATGACTCTATAAGTTATCCTATAAATTAGGAGTACTATTATTATCCTCATTATCCCCTTTTTACAGAAGAGAAAACTGAAGCTTAAGCAGTCTGACTTCAGGGACTTTTTTTTTTTTTTTACTCTATACTTCAGAAGAAAGAAACTGTATACTTTCATTAAAAATGCAAAATTTCAAATAAAGAAAAACATTGGAGAGAAAAAAGAAAAGAATGATAAGGGAAATGTGCAATAAAATCTATAAACCTTCAGAGTAATTAACTCAATCTTTTCATATTCTTTACAGTGAAAATCAAAGAGAAAATGTGGGCAATAATGAAGTTAGAGAATTCTTACCATCTCAGCCACTAACCAAGAAAGAATAAAATTAAGTTATAAAAATTTAGGAGCACAGGGGCTTCCCTGGTGGTGCAATGGTTAAGAATCCGCCTGCCAGTGCAGGGGACACAGGTTCGAGCCCTGGTCCGGGAAGATCCCACATGCCACAGAGCAACTAAACCTGTGCTCCACAACTACTGAGCCTTTGTGCCACAACTACTGAAGCCCATGTGCCCTAGAGCCTGTGCTCTGCAACAAGAGAAGCCACCACAATGAGAAGCCTGCACACCACAACAAAGAACAGCCCCTGCTCGCCGCAACTAGAGAAAAGCCTGCATGCCGCGATGAAGACCCAATGCAAAAATAAAAAACAAATTAATTAATTAAAAAAAAATTTAGGAGTACATATCTTATTTTTGTTTGTTGTGTTTGTTTTTTGTTTTTAGGAGCACATATTTTAGATTTAGCTTATGATTTGAGTAATTAGCTAGTGTACTTATAAATGTGTTCCAATCAGTATCTTTTTATGATAAATAAATCATGCATTTAATTCACTCTTGAAAAGCGATAGTAAGTGTATATGAAATTTTCTGTGTAGAATATTAGATAAGTTTAGTAGAATGAAATTTAAAATGGATTAATCTATTATATATGAGATAAGTATGTGTTCTCAATTTTTAAAGTTCAGCAGGTCAACATGTATTATGCAAATATATTATTATTTATGTTAGCTTCCCACTGCATGTGGTGGAAAGCTAACTGGAATTTCTTAATTACAAAAGGATGAGGGGGCACATGAAAATTAATGCTAGACCCAGGAATTTTGATTGGATCTGGTAAATTGTCAGAGTAAATTCCCCAGCTCGACACCATACAACTCAAGCAGTTTTTAAGCAAGGCTTTTCAGGTGTTTGTTTTCGTAAAGGATTAAAAATAAGGAAATAAGTTAGGAGATTATCACAGTGGTCTAAATATGAAACGAAGAAGAAAGATGGTGATCGTAGAAATAGAGAAAAAAGAAAGGAGACAAGAACGGTCAAAAGAAAATTTGCCCCAAACAGGTGAATGCTTCAATGTAGAGGATAAAAGGGAAGGACACTGATGTTCTTAAATAAACTGAGAAAAGATTATATAAAACATGATGTGAAATAAATTAACCTGCTGTTGTCTTTGGGCTAATGCTGAATTTTCTCCATGTAATCTAACCACTAGAGGTCAGAGTGCTATACTTCTAATGTCAACTATTCTATCAATTTACACAAATTGGTTTGGCTCATTTCTGTAATTAATTGTACCTTTTCCTTCTCCCACTCTCACTATGGGTGGTTTGGGGGCTGTTTCTGTGGCCCGGGCCAAAGCCACGAGATCACCACATTCCCTTGCCTCACGGCAGGTAACCCATGCCAGGCCAGAGTGAATTCTGGGCTCTCAGTCAAGTGGGAGAATCTGTGGTTGGAGCTTCCAGGGCTGCCACGTGGAGAACACCTGCCTGAGACCCAGGCTATTTCGGAGGAAAGTAGAGCTGAGCGATGTAGGGAGAAATCAATAAGTTCTGAGGACAGCTGTAAGCCCCCTACATCCACATGCCTGGAGCTAGACTTACTTCTGAGCTCTTCAGTTCTGTAAACAAGTAAATCCCCCCTTTTTAATCCCTGAAGCTAATTTGAGTGGATTTCTTTCACTTGCAACCAAGAGTCCTGGCTCATCTTATTTTTACATATTCTCTTAGCTTTTAAACAATTTATAACAGTTGTCTAGCTCCCTGATTGGTAAAGAGACATATGATGTTTTCTCTGTCCTTCAGTAATATATGACTCAAATAACAAAATTACTGAGTTATATAATAATATATTTATTGAGTATATACAGTGCACCAAGGACGGTTTTAACACTCGGGGGAAAAAAAAAAAAAAAAACAGACCAAGATCTCAGCCCTCTTAACAGTTTATATGACAGCAGGTAGAGATAGATAATACATAATAAGTATGATATAAATAAAAATTATATATTGTGTTCAGAGGTGATAAAATGGCCAAAAATATGCTGCACATTAAGGAGAACCAAGAATGAAGAATGCAATTTTTTTTTTTTTTTTTTTTTTTTTGTGGTACGCGGGCCTCTCACTGTTGTGGCCTCTCCCGTTGCGGAGCACAGCTTCCGGACGCGCAGGCCCAGTGGCCGTGGCTCACGGGCCCAGCCGCTCCGCGGCATGTGGGATCCTCCCGGACCGGGGCACGAACCCTTATCCCCTGCACCGGCAGGCGGACTCCCAACCACTGTGCCACGAGCGAAGCCCGAATATTGCAATTTTTAAAGATGGACTTGCAATTTTTAAGCCTACATTGGTAGGCTCATTGAGAAAAAGACCTTTAGGCAAAAGCTTGAAAAAGATGAGAAGGTTAGCAAAGGAATGTGTGGGGAGAGAGCATTCAAGTAAAAGGGACCGGCCAATGGAAAGCCTCTAAGGGAAGAGCACACCTGCTGGGTTCAAGAGATAGCAGGGTCCATCAACAGATGAATGGATAAAGATGTGAGATATATATATATGATGGAATACAACTCAGCCATAAAAAAGAATGAAATTTTGCCATTTGCAACAACATGAATGGACCTGGAGAGTATTATGCTTAGTGAAATAAGTCAGACAGAGAAAGACAAATACTCTATATGATATCACTTACACGTGGACTCTAAAAAATAAAACTAGTGAATATAACAAAAAAGAAACAGACTCAGGTATTAGAGAACAAACTAGTGGTTACCAGTGGGGAGAGGGAAGTGGGGGAGGGGCAAGACAAGGGCAGGGTATTAAGAGGAACAAACTACACTGTATAAAATAAATAAGCGGGGCTTCCCTGGTGGCGCAGTGGTTGCGCGTCCGCCTGCCGATGCAGGGGACACGGGTTCGTGCCCCGGTCGGGGAGGATCCCACGTGCCGCGGAGCGGCTGGGCCCGTGAGCCACGGCCGCTGGGCCTGCGCGTCCGGAGCCTGTGCTCCGCGACGGGAGAGGCCACAACAGAGGGAGGCCCGCGTAAGCCTGTGCTCCGCAACGGGAGAGGCCACAACAGAGGGAGGCCCGCGTACCACAGAAAATAAATAAATAAATAAATAAATAAGCTACAAGGATATATCGTACAACACAGGGAATATAGCCCATATTTTATAACTATAAGTGGAGTATAACTTTAAAAATTGTGAATCAAAATTCTTGTATGTTGTACACCTG
The DNA here is from genome assembly GCF_002837175.3 of Physeter macrocephalus. Taxonomy (NCBI): domain Eukaryota; kingdom Metazoa; phylum Chordata; class Mammalia; order Artiodactyla; family Physeteridae; genus Physeter; species Physeter macrocephalus. Next base: position 92,611,180 of record NC_041231.1, read on the forward strand.
AAACTTACATAGTATTGTAAATCAACTGTACCACAAGAAAAATAAATAACTAAATAATTTTTTAAAAAAGAGAGAGAGACAGCAGAAAGAGCAGAGTAGTTGGAATGGAGTAAGTAACAGGAAAAGATGTCACAGAGTGAACAAAACCAGATCATGTGTGGCCTCATGGGCCATAGTCAGAACTTTGGCTTTTACTCTGGAAGAAATGGGAGGCTTCAGAAGGTTTTGAGAGAAGGGGTGGATCGAGGATGTCAGTTAGAAAGCTGTTGCAATAATCCAGGCAGGTACTGGCGGCATCCTGGACTAGGGAGGCAAGAGGAGGAGGTGATAGGAAGTGGTTAGATTCTGGACATATTTGAGGACACAACCCGTAGAACTCCCTGTAGCCTGGATTTAGGGTATGAAGGAAAAAAAGAGAAATGAAGGATGCTGACTTCCAAGTTTTGGGCCTGGACTATAAGAAGAATGAAAGTGCTACCAATGGAGATGGAACAGATTGCAGAAGGGGGAAATCAGGTTTCAGTATATTCTTAATTTGTTTGCCTTTTATTATTTTTTTCTTTTGAAGTAAATTTAGATTTTTTTAAGTTGCAAAATTATTACAATTAATTCGTGTATAACCTTCACCCAGCTTCCCCAGATGATAACATTTTACATAACCAAAGAATAATTATCAACACCAGGAAATTAACATTGCTATGATACCCAGTCTAGGACACTTCTTCATTCTTCCTTTGTCTTTCCTGACTTTGACACTTTTGAAGAATACAAATCCGTTATTTTGTAAAATGTCCCTCAATTTGAGTTGGTCTGATGTTTGCTGATGACTAAATTCAGGTTGCGAATTTTTGGCAATACTACTACAGAAGTGATGCTGTGCCCCTCTCAGCCCATCATATCAGGGAGGTACATGATGTTTATATGTCTCATTTACCAGTGATGTACTTTGAACATGGCCTCTGCAATGTAAAGTTACTATTTTTCCCATTATTATTAGTAAGTGTCTTGTGGTTAAGACACTTTGAGAGTATGTAAGTATCCTGTTTCCCAGAGTGTATTTGCCCGCCATTTTAGCATCCCTTAATGATTCTGGTAGACAAGAATTATTACTGTGCTATTTGACAAATGGTCATTTTCCATTTCCATTACTCCTTCTACTTTTATTATTAAATGAGCTTGGCCAAACCATTGGCCTTCATGTTAGCATCTGTGTTCTTTTGACATGTCTGCATTTTTTTTTTTTTTTTGGCTGCGCTGTGCGGCTTGTGGGATTTTAGTTCCCTGGCCAGGGATTGAACCTGGGCCCTTGGCAGTGAGAGTGCAGAGTCCTAACCACTGGACTGCCAGGGAATTCCTGCATTTTTTTTTTTTTTGCACTTCCTTATTTTCTGGCTCCACAAGATGCCCTAGGCTCATCTTGCACTTTCTCTGCCCTATCCCTGGAATCAGCCAGTTCTCCAAGGAGTAGTGGTTCCTTTTAGTGGGAAATGGTATTTAGAAACTGGACATGAGCTCATTGCTGTTGGGTGGCATTATTTCAGAAGCTCAGTTTTAAAACCTATTAAACTTGAGATATCTATGAGACATCCAATTGGACTGTTAACTTGGCAGTTATAATTATGATTCTGAAGTTTAGGTGAGAAATTTAGGCTAAAGATATAAATTTGGGAGTTACTGGTGTATAGATGATATATAAAGCCAAAATACTAAATGAGATTAGAATTGATATAAAAAGTGAAGAGGATCAAAGACTGAGACCTGGGGGCACTCCAATACTAAGATGAGGGAGAAGAAGAATCAGCAAAGAAAACTGAGAAGGAACAACTAGTGAGGTAGGAAGAAAACTAAGGGGCTTCCCTGGTGGCGCAGCGGTTGAGAGTCCGCCTGCCGGTGCAGGGGACGCGGGTTCGTGCCCCGGCCCGGGAAGATCCCATGTGCCGCGGAGCGGCTGGGCCCGTGAGCCATGGCCACTGAGCCTGCGCGTCCGGAGCCTGTGCTCCGCAAAGGGAGGGGCCACAACAGTCAGAGGCCCGCGTACTGCAAAAAAAAAAAAAAAGAAAAAGAAAACTAAGAATGTTGTATCCCAGAAGCCAAATGATAAAAGTATATCACGGAGGCTTCCCTGGTGGCACAGTGGTTGAGAATCTGCCTGCTAATGCAGGGGACACGGGTTCGAGCCCTGGTCTAGGAGGATCCCACATGCCGCGAAGCAACTAGGCCCATGAGCTACAACTACTGAGCCTGCGCGTCTGGAGCCTATGCTCCGCAACAAGAGAGGCCGCGATAGTGAGAGGCCCGCGCACCGCGATGAAGAGTGGCCCCTGCTCCCTGCAACTAGAGAAAGCCCTTGCACAGAAACGAAGACCCAACACAGCAAAAATAAATAAAATAAATTAAAAAAAAAAAAAGTATATCATGGAGGAAGGAATGATCAACTGTCAAATTATGCTGATAGGTCAAGTATGATGAAGACTGAGAATAAATCACTGAATTGAGCAACCTGAAAGGGTAGTTTTGGTGGAACGGAGTGAGTAAAAGTTGAATGAAGTGGATTCAAGGGGGAGGAAGGGAAGAGAACTGGAGATAGGACTTACAGACAACTTTGAAGATTTACTGCAAAGAGGAGTGAAAATATAGGACTGTAGCAGTGGAGAAAATGGGTTCAAAAGGAAGGAAAAATTTTTTTTAAGATAGGAAAAACAAGAGCATGATGATATGCTAAATGAGAACAATCCCTTGGAGATGGGGAAATTCACGGTATTGTACAGAGAGGGGGAAACTGCTGAAGTCATATTCCTGAGAAAGGACAGTGACTATTTTCTAAGCATTACATCATAGTAACTGAGATATAAATATTCGGAAAATAAATAAAGGCTGTTCACTTAGTTTAAAAAAATCAAATACATTTGGCTGTCCGCAACGGGAGAGGCCACAACAGTGAGAGGCCCGTGTACCGCAAAACAAACAAACAAACAAACAAAAACACACATTTAAAGAAACGTGACTTTTTAAAAACTAGAGCTTTCTAATAAGACATTAGCAGTGACCAAGAGTCAACTAAAATATTATACTGGAGATATATTTCACTGGCAAGCATTCAGAATGTCGTCACTGCCAGGAAAATGTGGAAACAGAAAATCCTTTTTTTCTTTTTCTTTTTTTTTCTTTTTAACCATAGGATACTCATGGCTTTTGTTTTTAAAAATGCATTCATTAAATGCTCTCTATTAGTCATATCTCTCACTGGCTTCTTTCCAAATACTTTCTTACAAGTGATAAATCTGTAGGGGAAATGCAGAGATTTGCAATTCCACAGAGAGAAAATCTCTTTGAGAGAGTGAGCGGTGGGAAAAATAAAGGCCACGGAGGGCTTTACTAGGCAGAAACTCTCTGCCAGATAACAGAACAACTCTTGCAGTAGCTGATTTCATGAGAATATACCCCCTGAAGCTACAGAGAAACCAGGTTTAAACTGCAACAGCTAGGAGGGGAGGAAGAAGATGGAGTGTCCAGTTTTGGATTATTTGGTTTATTTGGTTATTCTAAATTTCTCAAAGACCCCCTTGGGGTTGTTGTCCATTCAGTTGGAGAGTAATAGCAGAGATCAAAAGGAAAAGCAAGCCAGGAAAAAAATAAAGGAAACAAGACTTTTTGTCTTCTTTGTTGTGTTCTTATATTTACCTTCTTTAATTTCTCAATAAATGATTTGTAAGGAGGCAGAAAAAAATGTTCAGAAAAAAAGGCACTCACTGAGGGCTTCCCTGGTGGCGCAGTGGTTGAGAGCCCGCCTGCCAATGCAGGGGACGCGGGTTCGTGCCCCGGTCCGGGAAGATCCCACATGC
>NC_041231.1:92619465-92673951 GCF_002837175.3 Physeter macrocephalus
CATGCCGCGCAGCGGCTGGGCCCGTGAGCCATGGCCGCTGAGCCTGCGCGTCCGGAGCCTGTGCTCCGCAACGGGAGAGGCCACAACAGCGAGAGGCCCGCGTACCGAAAAAAAAAAAAAAAAAAAAAGGCACTCACTGAATAATTACAGCATTTATTTTCAAAGCATATATTTAATTACGTTATATGTAAACATGGGCAGAATTCATATCCTGAATGAATTTGCTCAGAGAAAAACTGTATTCCCTGAAGTTGACTTGTTTTGACAAAATTGTGATGTTTTATTAGACAAATGATACATATAAGTTTATTTAGTTGATTGCTGATTATCTTGGCTAATGGAGGGAAACAATGGTGTGGTTAATCCAAAATAATCTAAAGTCATTTATATTTGACTTTGAAAAAAATTTTTGACATTTGGCAATGAATGTGGATATTTTTAACATTCTAAGACTTTTAAAAAATAGATTTATTTATTTATTTATGGTTGCTTTGGGTCTTTGTTGCTGCACGCGGGCTTTCTCTAGTTGTGGTGAGCGGGGGCTACTCTTGTTGTGGTGCACAGGCTTCTCATTGCGGTGGCTTCTCTTGCTGGGGAGCACGGGCTCTAGGCGCGCGGGCTTCAGTAGTTGCAGCACTCGGGCTCTAGAGCGCAGGCTCAGTAGTTGCGGCACACAGGCTTAGTTGCTCCACGGCATGTGGGATCTTCCCGGACCAGGTCTCGAACCAGTGTGCCCTGCATTGGCAGGAGGATTCTTTTTTTCTTTTTTTTTGCGGTACACGGGCCTCTCACTGTTGTGGCCTCTCCCGTTGTGGAGCACAGGCTCCAGACGCGCAGGCTCAGCGGCCATGGCTCACGGGCCCAGCCGCTGCGCGGCATGTGGGATCTTCACAGACCAGGGCACGAACCCATGTCCCCTGCATTGGCAGGCAGACTCTCAACCACTGCGCCACCAGGGAAGCCCGGTAAGATTTTCTTTTTTACACTTCAAATAAAGCAACAAAAACATACTGAGTAAAAACTTACTCAGATCATAGCCTAGCCCTGCATATGTTAAACTTTCAATAAATAGATGCACCAGGAAGTTTCTCAGCTTCCTTATCTATCATTTAGCAACTACATCAGATAGTCACTGTTTTTCTCTATCCAGAAGAACCTACTCTAATTCTATGTGGTTCAGGTGGCCATGGACTACTTCAGCCTCTACTAATGGGAAAGTGACCAAGACCAGTTCAATCAGAACCTAGTATTCCTCTGACCACAATATGTACTGGATTTTACGGGTACATATAACTTGGGCGAGCTCTGTCACCATATCCTAATTCTGGCCATAAGTTCATGGATGAGCACATGGTAACAACTATCCCATGGTAACAACAGTCCCCAGCTGCCATTTTTATAAAACATGACCATGCCTTTCTGTCCCTAATTGATCAGTCTAGAGTTGACCTCTGACCAAAATTGGTCCAATCAGAGGTCTTTCCCTATGAATTCAAAATTGAGACTAAGAGAGTCCAATATCACTTTTGACATCTAACAGAAGAGTTGTTCATAAGGGAGCTTCCATGTAACTGTGGAGAAGAGAAAGCTGTTCCAAAGAGAGAGAATGCGAGAAGAAGGAACTGTTGGGCAGAGAAAAACAGAGATGAAAATGAAGAGAGAAGTCCTGGAGTGGGTACAAATGTTAATTTGTTAATTATGTTAATTCATGTTAATTTCCTTCCTTGAAGCTAGCTCCAGTTGGTTTCTCATTGTCAATCAAGAATCTTTACTGATTCTGCAGCCCCTGAAAGTAGTTGAATGAATGTCTTGACAGAGAAGGCAGATGAATGTATTGACCCAGGGTTGGGAATCTGTAGGACAGATATAATAGAAGGACAGCAAGGGAAGGAAATTGAAGGTACCAGTGAGAACAAAGTTGAAGTGGCTGAAAATGAGGGTCAAATTGGATTGAGAAGAATGAGAATCCAAAATAGGATAAATCCAACTGGAAGAAGGAAAAGAGCTGAGAGACTACAAGGCATGGTTAGATGAGTTTGTTGCTTTGTGGGAGCCTGGAATCAAGGGGAAGGATGTGGTCTGAGAGTGAGATGTCAAAGGTAGAGGAGCCCCAAACTGTAACAAGGTCCAGGATGTGGCCAGGAGAGTGGGCTGTTGAAAGGAAGTAAGAGTTGGAGTAGAGATTAAGGAACTCTGACACTAAGAAATAAAATGTATAATTTACCTGGAAAAGTGGCAGAAATTAGGTAGAGAACGTGAACCAAGTGTCAAAGCCCTGGTGTATATGCATTTGTTAGAAATACAGGCAATTGACAGAATCCAAATTATACTGGAGATTTTAATTCTCCATTGTCAATATGAGAGATTGAGTGGATGAGGTATTGTATAAAAGGTCCTGACATCTTCAAATACAGAATTAATTGATGTTTGTAATAAATTAAATGAGGTGCAGGAATTCTATTTATAGTGCATACATAATGTTCTCCAGGCCATCAGTTGTGATAAGAACAGAAATTAATAACAAAAATATAAAACCAAAAAACCCTAATTACATGAAAAAATTTAATTCTCCTAAACAATAGACTTATCAAGGAGAAAAGTAAGAACGCAATAAAAATCTATTTAAAAAAATAATAAAGTACTTCTCAAAAACTGTGAAATGCAGGTGAACTCTTCTTAGAAGAAAATATATGCTGGGAATTCCCTGGCAGTCCAGTGGTTAGGACTCCACGCTTCCACTGCAGGGAGAGGGGGTGAGGGGGTGTCCAGGTTTAATCCCTGGTTGGGGAACTAAGATCCCGCAAGCCATGCAGTGTGGCGAAAAAAAAAAAGTTAAAAACAAAGAAAATATGTGCTTTAAAATTATTGTATTACTAATAGTTAATTAAATAAACATTAAATTTAAGATCTTAGAAAATTTTTAAGCACTGGGTGAAAAAATATTAAAAGCATAGTAAAGTAAATTAGAAATTTAAAACACACGACAGGGGCTTCCCTGGTGGTGCAGTGGTTGAGAATCCACCTGTCAATGCAGAGGACAAGGGTTCAAGCCCTGGTCCGGGAAGTTCCCACATGCCGCGGGCGGAGCAATGAAGCCCATGCGCCACAACTACTGAGCTTGCGCTCTAGAGCCTGCGAGCCATAACTACGGAAGCCCGCGTGCCTAGAGCCCATGCTCCGCAACAAGAAAAGCCACTGCAAGGAGAAGCCCATGCACCACAACGAAGAGTAGACCCCGCTCGCCGCAACTAGAGAAAGCACGCGTGCATCAAGGAAGACCCAACGCAGCCAAAAATAAATTAAATAAATAAATAAATTTTTAAAAATGATATTAAAAAAAATCAAAAACACACGACAAGTAAAATCAACAGCTGATTTTTTAAAAAGAGACTACTATAACAAATGACAGATAAAACACAATAAAGAGAAAAAAACAATAATTAGAAACAGGAACAAAGACAGACATGGCAAGCAAATAAAAAGGAATATAAAATTATAAAGGAAAGAAATTAGTATCATAAAAGAATTTTTGTAGAAATCAGGAAATGTGTTTAAAATTCATTTTTTTAAATACCAGAAAAACCTGAAAACAACCCAATGTCTTTCAAGTAGTAAACAGTTGAACTTTGGTACATACATTTAATGGAATATTATTCAGCAAGAAAAATGAATGAACTCCTCAACATACACACAAATATGCTGCATGAAAAAAGACATAAATGGCTACATACTACATGATTCTATTTGTATGACATCCTGGAAAAGGTTAAACTATAAAAACAGAAAAAAGATCATCAACCGGCAGGAACTGGGGGTAAAGGAAGGGCTGACTATAGACGGGCATGAGGGAACATTTTAAGGTGTTAAAAATGTTCAATATCTTAATAGTGGTGGTTGTTATACGATTTTGTGCATTTGTCAAAATTCTTAGAATTGTATACACTAAACATGGTGAATCTTATTGTACGCATATTATACCTCAATAAACCTGGATTTAAAATTTTTTAATGGACAAAATATTAAAGAATAATGCTAAAAAGAACAGGTGAAAAGTGTTCTTATAAAAGAGTATTCCATAGACTAAAATTAAAATGATATGTTAATAGTATGAAAACAGACATCTAGAGCAAAAGAAAAAAATGAAAGAAACCAGACATAGACTTAAATATAGGTGGTACTTTACAACTATCTCTTCCTTTTCCTCTTTTCCTTCCCTTCCCTTGTCTCCCTCCCTTGCCCTGCCCTTCTTGAACAATTTGGTGAAAAAGCCATTAGACTATGAGAATGTAAAGTGGTAGAGCCACTCTGGAAAAGAGTCTGGTGGTTTCTTAAAAAACTAAACATGCTCTTATCAAATGACCCAACGATTGCATTCCTGGGCATTTATTCCAGAGAAATGAAGACCTATGTTAACACAGAAACATGTCCACAACTGTTCACAGCAGCTTTATTTGTAATACCCCACAGTGGAAATAACTAACATGTCCTTCAATAGGTAAATGATTAAACAAACAATGGTACATCCATACTGTGGATACTACCCAGCAGGGGGGACCCAGCTTAGGATGTCAGAGTGCGAGTTGGGTGAAGAGGATATCCGAGGATATCCGTATAGGACAGCACCAGTACCAGCCTGGCACAAAGTATCAGAGCCCTGGCAGCGTAAGAGTAGTGTCTGCCAAGCCTGAGGGTGGGGTGTCAGATTCCAAGTGGGGTGAGGAGGGTGTCTATGACAGGGGAAGAGGCATGGTGGCCACAGTGGGAGATTGGTGACATATAAGAGCATCAAGCAAATAATATATTGAGGACAGTGGGAGCCAAGTTACTCACTAACAAGAGAATTAGAAATAGGAAAACAGAGAAAATAAGGAAGAACCCTGTGGTACTGGATTTGAATTAGAGATGTCAGTGTGAACTCGTTTTTAATATATAGCAGTAGATATAGAAGAAAATAGAAATGGAACAGCATGTGTATATACATGTGTATATACATAATACATGTGTGGGCGTGATGTGTGTGTGTATACACACTAACTAGATTTTCTTAAGTAAAACAGGATGTTTAAATCTTAGGATGGTTCATGCTTCAGGCAAAAATGGATTTAGAGCCTCCAATAATTTCACCCAGGACCAATTTCTCCCTCCACATCTGGACTCTGTCATTCATCTTGACCTCATTTTCATTCTCAGACTCCATCATTAGTTTCCAGGCCAATTTCCAGATTCAAATCCAGAAGAAAAGAAAAATTACTTTTCACTCAACAATCTCAAAAAAAAAAAAAAAAGTCTCATTGCATATCATTGGCTCTGACTGGGTGCTGTGCCTCTCCTTAGAATCCCTCTGGCAGGGGGAATGCAGTGCATTGGTTGAGCCACACCCACCCCTGGAGGCAAGGGTGGAATAAGTTCTCTCTAAAGCACCTGGACTGGTGTGGGACAGGGTGGTCCCATAGAGGAAAACTGGAATGATGAATGGGTGCTGGGTAGAAAAACAGATTTTCACTACTCAGTTCACTCCTTTCAGCAGCTCAACATTCTCACACACCCTTCTTTCCATACATATACCTTAAAACATGCCCACACTTCTATGCAGGAATATCATATGCAGTCAAAACACAGCCACTCCAACCTTAAAATAAGACAACTCAAAGTTCTGTCTAGTTGCCCCATTGAAATACATGTCTAAGTTCTCTGGGTGACTCCATATAATCTAGCAAAGCCCAACTAAAATGATAAAAATAACACAAGCACACACACACACACATACACACACACACCCCCCAACATACCCAATATATAATAGTATTAACGGTAATGAGAGAACCAAACTGCCAGAATAGTCAAATCAACTGGTCATCACCCTGTGGCAACCATGGAAGGAGCAACCAGCAGGTCTGCTCTCAAGAAAGTACATGCTGTTTAGCTGGGAAGAGTGCAATTAGCTACAAGCTTCGGCGGCAGCACCTTCAGGACCCACCCCAGCTTCTCAGCTGAGGGGAGGCTCTTTCTTAGCAACCCCCCCAGGCAATAATTAAGCATGACAGCCTTATTCATGTGTAGCCATTTCAGTCCAACGCAGACTACTCTAACTGCAGTTTTTGCTACAGAGCTGTCCATGGCACCAGCCCAGATTTTGTATGATGGGTGTTGTCAACTGAAGGCTTTCACTACCCAGCTTGCTCCCCCTTCATCTTTTACAGACATTAGTCTGATAAACTAGAATCAACACAACACTCTATACCCAGGACCAAAGTACCTGGAGAAGAGAATCAGAAATAAAAGTGAAGTCATGATCTGTCAGTCATCTTCTGTCTTGGTTACCAAGCTTCCATCAACCTTTCTTTGGAAAAGGGAATAGTAGGAAAAAAAACGTACAGTGGTCTCCAGTCTATATATACCATACACTACTGGACAGGAACAGCAAGGTTTCCAATCCTGGCAATGGAGTGAGTTTCTTAATAGGCCAGAATGGTCCCTTTTCCTCCATGGCCACATTTGAGGTGGACATTGGGGAGGATTTCCCTTCCTGAGGTCACATCTCTTTAGCAACTAACAGTGTGGCAAGAGATTTAGACGTGAAATAGTCACTAGTCTTTGTTTGCCAGACTTGGAGTTTAGTTAGCTTTTGCTTCCATGCAATTCTCTGGGCTAATAAAAAGCCAAACAGCTAGTTGAGTCTAGAACTGGATCTATGGACTTCTGTTCCTTAGCAGCAGATTCCAGCGCTCTGTTGTTCTTCTACAAGCCTTAGCTTAGGGGTCTTCCTCTCCAAATCTGTCTTGAAGAGTTCAAAACGATGTTCTGGGGTAGGTAGGTGAGGCTATTCTGCTCCAGGCCTACATTCCAGCCACGTGTAAATGGTAATTGCCCACTTTCTCAGGCAGAAGACGTACATTAAGGGAGGTGGTTGGATAGAATCTGTGGGGTCAGGAGTGTTTTAAAAACATTGGTGCTGGCTCTTCGATTTCAGATGAACCATTTTCAACCTAAGCCCTCCTTTTTGGAGCATAAGAATGTAGGCCACAAGAAATAGCCAATACACTCTAAAATTCTGACATTGTTCTACTTTGTTCTCTAATGTTCCATCCTTTGTCAATAAACAGTCTGAGTCCCAAGATAAAATACACGACAGTCATTCGACCAGCTGTTTCCTACTTCATATGAAAGGTTAAGAGTTACCAACTTTCCAGCCCAGGAGAGAGGATCCTTCACTCTTCTTGAAACTACCCTTAACCTAGACGTTTCTACAGTTTAGTGTCCTTTACACCCCAATTCTGGTATAAATTTCTTCATCATTTAGAACTTCTTTTTAATTGCAAATAATAGAAAGCATAATCCAGATTGGCTTAAATAAAGAAAGATAAGTTATTGGCTTATGTGAGTGCAGTCTTGATTAAGATATCGCTTCAGTCAAGGCTGGACTGGGAGGAAGGTTAAACAAAATGTCATCAGGAAAAGCCATTTCAATTTCTTGTCTCAAAAAGGTTGGGCTTATTCTCTGGCTCCATGGGGGTAACAAGATGGCTGCCTGTAGAAACATCTTCCCATATTCAATACAAAAAAAAAAAAAAAAAAAATTTAAAGGTGTGCCTTTCAACAATCCCAGCGAAAGTCTCATTTCTTTTTATTAGCTTGATTAGGTTATGTAACTGTCCCTGAACAAATTCACGGTAGCCAGGAGAATGTAATATTCTAATTAGCCAGACTAAGTCGCATGAGTTCTATTTTTTAAATTACAGCTTTATTGAGAAAAAATTCACATGCCATAAAGTTCATCCCACATGAACTCTCTGGAAGTAGGACATGGAATGAACGCCACCTGCAGCACCTGGACTGAAGGCTGGGGAGGCAAGAATAAAATAAGCACTCTAAAAAGAAGGGTAAATGGATGCTGTCCATCAAAAGCTGAGTTTAGGGAGTATGAACTGATTTTCTAAGGCTCTCACCTGATATACTGACACTTTGTCCAGTTAACAATTATCCTCTGGGTTGCCCCCAAGATGCAACACTCTGTGAGACTTGTCCTAAGACAACTCAATCATTGCTTTTCTACAAATGTTGAAAAGGTCTTAGTCCTGGCTTATATTCACAGCCCCATCTGGCTCTGTGTTTTGCACAAAACTGACACAAAAGAAAAGTTTTCTGAATTTCCTTATTTAAAACACTTTATTTGTTTGAGTTGTCGTGTTAATTCTGTAATTCTCCAGCAACATCCTGGGAAGGCTGTGTGACTGATTGAGAAACAACTCACTCAGTGCTAGGGTCTGACAACACAGCACGGTTCACAGGTGCACAAAATGTAAGGCAGAAATCAAGAGCCCAGACGAGGAACCAGACAGCCCTAACTTCAAATCCTGGTTATCCCACTTCCTAACTCAGTGAATTTGGGAAAGTCGCCTAAACTCCCTGAACTTCAATTTCCTAATTGGAAAGTTGAGATAATAATATCCCAAATGACAGCCATGGGATTGTAAATGAGACGACCTACGTATAAGGAGAGAGAGGAGATAACATTCCCTTGAATTCCTCATATGATCTAGTACATGAGTTTGGAAGAAATACTTTGATGACTAAGATCCCAAGAGTCAAGCTCTGCCAACAAAATATACTGCCTTCTAGGGAGGGTGAATCCTACTGACTGAAGGCCCTTTGTCTTTCTGAATGTTGGAGAGGGTTTGGATACACCATGTTTGATGGTTAGGAGCTGAGAGACGGGGTAAATCTGTGAGGAAGAAGAAAAGAATCAATGTGGTTGGTACTGATGGGGTATTAGGGTGCTGGAGCTGATTCCTATTGGCTCCCAAGGGCTGATTGTTGGCATTTATTCCTAACTGCGTGTTCAGTGACATCATGTTCATAGTGTAAAATCAACCATGGTGGGAATATTTACACCACAGCAGTTGGCAACTCTACAAATAGGTCCTTCCCACCCCCGAAAGAGCTGGCTGGTAAAAACACAACATTGGATAAAATATATCAGTTGCTTTGGAACAGAGATACCTAAGAGAGATTTATTTGCAGATTGTTTTCTTCTCATTCTTCCCTTGACATTTCAATAAAGTCCCTTTTATTCACTCCTTTTTTTATGAATTCTTGAAGGAGATGAGGACAAGGGTACAACTGCTCTCTAAGTACTGACAAATGGTACCAATAATTGTCTTTATCATCTTTCATAATAACAAGAAAAATAGTGCCTTTTCTTCCCCATGTGGGTGCTAATGGAGCTGCCTTCCTCACGCAGAGTAGATTTCTTTTCACCTGCTTCATGGCAGAATGTGGTTCAGGGCCGCCAGTTATGAGAGGCCATTTCTCCATCTGAATCCCGCGTGAGCAGGAAAGTTCTCTCTGTGGTAGTGACGTGTAAACTGAAGCCTAGAATAAGAAGCCAGAGGAGAGGGAGAGTGTGAGGAAGCAAGGGAAAAAATTCTAGGCAGAGAGAGCTGCAAATTCAAAGGCTCCAAGGTGGGGAAAAGGGCCAGTGAAACTGGAATGTATGAATGGGAAGAGAGTGGCCTGAGAGGAGGTGGGCAGAGATCAGCTATGCTAGCCCTTCTATACCGTTAGCCACCAAGAGAGGTTCATTGGCCTCAAGGAACCTGTCAGCGATTACAGTGTCAAATTTCCTGATGCTCAACATTGACTAAAGCTTGGTTGACAGATTCAATATAAATAAAGGATTGCCTTAAGGGTATGGAGTGCATGCTTGTCTCTAAAAATCTATCTGTGGGTTAAGTCAGATGAGCTGAGAGCTAGATTGCACTGCTGAAAGGTACTATGGCATAATGCCACAAGGCCAGGTTAAGAACATATGGCAGCCAGCGTCCAAGATGACCCCCATGAGGCTCAACTTTATATAGCTCCCTCTCACATTGAATCCGGCTGATCTGTATAACCACTAGGTTATTAAGGAAATGACCGAGTGTGATTTCTAAGGCTTGGACATAAAAAACAATGTAGCTTCCATTCTTTGTCTTTCTTGGATCATTCACCCTGGGGAGGTCAGTGGCCATGTGATAAGGACACTCGAGCAAACCTATGAAGAGGTTCACATGGGAAGGATTGAGGCCTCCTGCCAAAAGCCAGCACCAACATACTGACCATGAGTGAGCTAACTTGAAGTGAATCCTCTGGTCTCAGTCCAGCCTTCAGATGACTGCCGCCCTGGCTGACATCTTTACTGCAGCCTCATGAGACCCCTGAAGCCAGATCCACCTAACAAAGTTGCTCCCCACTTCCTGATCCACAGAAACTGTACGAGATAATAAATGTTTATTGTTGTTTTGAGCCAATAGGTTTTGTTTTTGTTTTTTTGTGGTACGCGGGCCTCTCACTGTTGTGGCCTCTCCCGTTGCGGAGCACAGGCTCCGGACGCGCAGGCTCAGCGGCCATGGCTCACGGGCCCGGCCGCTCCGCGGCACGTGGGATCTTCCCGGACCGGGGCACGAACCCGCGTCCCCTGCATTGGCAGGCGGATTCTCAACCACTGCGCCACCGGGGAAGCCCAAGCCAATAGGTTTTGGTATTTGGTTATGTGGCAATAGATTAAAGCAGACATTAAAAGAAACAACCCTAATAAACTAGTTGCTACAATAACAGTTACACTGTTTATTAAGGGTATTGTCTGTGAGTTTTGGCAAGTTACTTAACCTTCCTACCCCTCAGTTTCCTCATCTGTCAAAGGGGACTAATTAATAGTGTCCATCTTTCAGACTGTCTGTAGCATTAACTCTAATAATAGATGTAGATATTTTAAAGAATAAAATGGAATCATAGAGACATAGTAGGAACTCATTAAATGTCATCCATCTTTATTATTATTTGCTGTTATTATGACTATTATTTTTTTAATTTTAATTTTAACCAAATCTGTTTCTCCTCCTGTTTTTTCCAAATCAGTTAGTAACATAATGATCCAGACAGTCAAAATACCAGAAAACTGGATATTATCCTTGACTGATTTTATTCTTACTCGTTACATCCAATCAGTCATTATGTTCTAATGATTATATATAGTAAGTACTTTCAGACGATTTTCTTTTATTTCTACTCCCACTACCTTAGTTCAGGCCTCCATCAACTCCCATCTGGACTATTAACTAGTTTCCTGCCTCTAACCTTATTCCCCTCGAACCTGTTTTTCACACGGCAGCCCGTGACCTGTCTACAACACAAATATGAGAAGCCCTTCCCTGGTGAAACTTCCACTGGCCCCCTGACAGCTACATAGAGTCCAGTCTCCTTAGCATGACCAGCACGGCCCGTCAGGATATGGCTGTCGCCTGTCTCTCCTCTAATGAACACAGTGTAACCTAGTGTTAATTCCCTTATTTGTTGCCTTTGGTGCCTGTCTTTCAGTGTTGATTTTCCTCAGATGTTTGGTGGTTCTTGCTTTGTTTTACTTTTTTCTTTCCTGTTAATATTTGCTGTGTGGACCTAGGTTAAACATCTTATTTCCATGCCCAAATAAGACTCTCTGGTTACCTATCAGTGGGTTCAAGTTTTGATCACAGAAAACTATTTTTGATGATGGCAGGTGAGAGCTGGGTCATGTGGCAAAAGGAGCATTCACACTCTGACACATGGGCCTAAAAGACTCTGCACAAAAATAAATTATTAAAGAAAATACAGGTGCCTTTCCCACTCAGGCTAGGCACTCAGTCCTGGCCCAGCGACATTGGCATCCCTAAACATCTGCTGTCATGCTAACACTGTTCAAGGCCCAGAGAAACACCTTTCCTTATGTCCATGACCTTGAAACAAAAAGGGGCAATCCTGTCCAAATGTCCTGAATGTTTGTGAGTTGTGCCCTATCGATTTCGGAATTGGGTATTGTTTCAGTAGGGAGAATTTGAGAGGCAGAAACACTGAAGAAAGAAGAGATACAAGTTAGTAATTGTGACAAATCCTCTCAAGATGAATGCAGTAGATTCTTGCATGATGAAGGATTATTCTCTAAGAGGGCTCAGCATCCATTTTCTTGCTTGCCTTTGTGAATCTGAATGTTCTCTTAAATTAGCTCAACATTTGAAACAATTGTACACGACAGGTGAATAAAATTTCCCAATATTAAATAATTCATATTACTCTTAAATTTGCATATACACACATGTTTAGACATAATAGGCATGTCGCATGATGCTGATTCTTTCTATTGGCAACGAGATGGACCATGAAAACTAAATATGTGACTAGCTTTTAGTGTATTTTATTTTAAAACTAATAACATTAAACAAATTTTTTTAAAATTATATTTAAATTTCAGCTTTAAAAATAATTTGATTTTAACATTCAATATTCATTAACTTTAATTTGTAGTTTGTCATTAATTTTAATAATTTAAAACACTTTAGAAAAAATAACATTTGGGCTTCCCTGGTGGCACAGTGGTTAAGAATCTGCCTGCCAACGTAGGGGACACGGGTTTGAGCCCTGGTCTGGGACGATCCCACATGCCACGAGGCAGCTAAGCCCGTGCGCCACAACTAGTGAGCCTGTGCTCTAGAACCCATTAGGCACAACTACTGCAGCCCATGCGCCCAGAGCCCGTGTTCTGCAGCAAGAGAAGCCACCGCAATCAGAAGCCCGTGTAGAGCAACAAAGAGCAGCCCCCGCTCACCGCGACTAGAAGAAAGCCCACGTGCAGCAATGAGGACCCAACACAGCCAAAAATAAATTTAAAAAATAATAAAAAAAGAAGAAAAAAAGAAAAAAGAACATTTGAAACCTTATATAAAAATTAATTTTCATATTTACTTTAATTTACACATTTTGATTGAAATAATTGAAATTCTGTACATTTCAAATATAATTATATTTTATTTTAACCCCTCAGATAATAACTGTCAATAGAACACAAATTATGTGAAAATATTGATTATAATCTGAAATGGTCAAGAAAAAGAAATGTTATGGGATAAATACATAATCATTTATGAATTACAGATTTTTCTTACACATTTAAGCATGATTGGTCCATCAACTGAGTATCCAGACAGATGCAATACTATTAAAGTCAGACACCTTTGATATTTTGCAAAACCATGGCTTTGCATACTTTAAAAAGTTTTGTTATGAAGGAGTATTTGTCATTTAGAAAGATAATACCTACATAACATATATGCATGTATGTATGTATTTGTTTATATACAAAGAGAGAGAGAGAGAGATTGAGGGTGACTTGTGGTTTTGGAGACACCTTCCTCTTACCTGGTGCCTTCTACCTATCTTTTGAAATACAATTCTCTCTTTAGAGAGCCATGCTCATGACCTTAATTTGGAATCTTTCACCCTCTATAGTCTTGGCCAAAGTCTAGAGTTACCTCTGGCGCCTTGTTGCTTTGCTCTCTGACCCAAATAGCCATGATAATTCTAACTCTAACCCTAACCCTTCCTTGCCATGCTTCAAGAAAAACATTCTCAGGCCTTTTATTCTGGGAACAAAGTTTGCTAGCACATGGGGAGGGGAGGGAGATCCAACAGATCCTGCTGTCCCAAGTCAGATCTTTCAGTAATTGTCATTATGATGTGTCCAGGCTCTTTTCTTTTTTTCTATTTATGGACAACAAACTTGGGGTTTCCCTAGGAAAATCCATTCTCACCCTTGAAATGTCACTGAAGTGACTTTCTCCTCTTTGTGTTTTGGCTACAGCTTCTCCATTTTGTTGCTTTGCTAATGTGATGCTATAAATGTTCTGTTTTCCAGGAATTCCTCCTTTTATCTGCTGCCTACAGCCCTTCTACATTTCTAGTGTCATTATGAATTACTGTTGTTAAAATATCTTTCCTGACATTCCAATAGGCGTATGCACGGGATGGAAAATCATCGTGTTAGCATATCATCTGAATCCCCAAACGTTTCCTGACATTTTAAATCTCATTGCCTGTACTGGTGAGCTGGGTGATGCCAAAATGCTTGAGTTCCCTTCTCGTCGTACACTGCTGTGTCATGCTTCTGTGCCTTTAGTCCTCTTGTTTTTCTTTCTCACTCAAATACTCTTCCTGCCTTTCTTCCCCTGGTGAACTCCTACATATCCTTCCAAACTCAACCCTAGCATTCTTTCTACAGAAAAGAACTAACCACGCAGATAAATAAATAAATAAGATTTCTGAGATACCCTAGTTTGGGTTAAGCGCCCCTAAAATGTGTTCATTGTTTATCTGAAATTCAAATTTCAGCAGGCATTCCTGCTTTTGTTTTCGTTTTCTAAATCTGGTAACACAAAGTATCTCCTCACTTACTATACCATGTAGACTTTATCTGCTTATGTGTATACCTCTCCCCTGGGTACTGGAGGTTCCATGCAGGAAGGGACTTTTTTTTTGGTGGGGAGTTGTGCAGTGGTGGGATGAGAACCATACCTTTTTTTTTTTTTTTTTTTAATCTCTATATCCCTAGTGGCTGACAAACTGTCTGACATGCTAGGTTATTATATTAGATAAGATCTTCTGGTTGCAAGTAATACAAACAAACTAAAGCCCAATTAAGCAATGAAGAATTTATTACAAGGAGAATTTCAGGGCCAGAGTGCTGCTGGCTTCAGGAAGCATGTGGAACTCACTGCTCTCTCTTTGTCTCTTATCTTCATTTCTCTTAACACTTGGAGTTCCTTTTTCTTTAATTGCCACGGCTTCCTCTGCTAC
Organism: Physeter macrocephalus; assembly: GCF_002837175.3. Taxonomy (NCBI): domain Eukaryota; kingdom Metazoa; phylum Chordata; class Mammalia; order Artiodactyla; family Physeteridae; genus Physeter; species Physeter macrocephalus. The sequence continues at coordinate 92,634,106 of NC_041231.1, forward strand.
TTAATTCATGTAGAAGACGGCTACACAACACTTCTGAGTGGTTACATCTCTTCCATTCAAGAAATAGACATGAATTCCTCTTAACCCCAATTCCAATTCCTGGACAAGAGACTGCATTCAGCCAGCTGAGTCTAGGAAATGAGGGGTCACATACTAATAATCAGAGGACCCACCTGTGACCCTATGGTCTGATATTGGAGGAAGCACAGACACGATTGCTACTACACAGATGCTACGTTAGTCGAGTTCTCCAGAAAACAGAACCCATAGGATGTGTATATGTATATATATACACACAGACCACTCTTTTATGAAAGTCATCGTATGATCTGATTCCCACATCCCTTCCATTCCGGCCTTCCTGTTTACAGTTTCAAAAGAAACTCAGCACTTACCCTCAATCTCTTACCACTCACAGCGTAATGAAAGCCAAGTGCTCAACACCGCAGTGTGTTGTCAAAACACCTCCAGGCATTTTTTTTTTTTAAACCAGCTTAAACTACTCTCCTCCAATCATTTTAAAATGTAGACTGTCTCAGATCTACAAATATGTTGATTTCTAAGCCCTCTGTTTAGTGGCGCTAGAGCTAAAAAGTGAGGTAAAGTAAGAGAGTTGCCGAGATCAAGAAGAGAACCAAGAGAAGGGAATTATAGCTGAATCTGTTCAATAACCATGGCTGGTGTTAGAATTTTCCTGAACCATCTGGAAAGTCTCCTTAATTACACCGCTATATAATTAAGTTTGGGAGGTTACATTGAAACCACTATATTTTTGATAACTGAAGCAACAGGAACATTATTATGTCCTTAATGCTAAGAGTTGAGGCTTTCTTTTTAAAATTTTTTGATGTGGACCATTTTTTTAAAGTCTGTATTGAATTTGTTACAATATTGCTTCTGTTTTATGTTTTGGTTTTTTTGGCTGCAAAGCATGTGGGACCTTAGCTCCCCAACCAGGGATCGAACCTTCACCCCCCTGCACTGGAAGGTGAAGTCTTAACCACTGGACCGCCAGGGAAGTCCCAAGAGTTGAGGCTTTCTATGTGATGTTCATTCAGTATCCCTCAAGCAGTCCTGAGCATGGCAGCTCTAAGTGGTACAGACCACTTAGAAGAGGGAAGAGGCCAGAGAGTGGTCTCCATTTCTTTTTCTATTGTCATGTCACCTTCTTGCCCTGGTAAGACAAACAGTCATTCTAAAACAAAAGCTTTCATAAATGACATAGCGTTAGTACTATCTATTTCAGTTATGTCAAATAATCGCCAAAAGAAATATAAGAAGACAAAACTGGTGATTTCACCAGGAAGAGAATACCTTTGTAATTTTTTGAGGCTAAGCAGCTGGGGCAGTGGAGGAGCCTGGCGAGTCGGGGTTTCAAGCCACAGCTGGGCTTTCCCCATCCTTGTTCCCAGGCCGTGGGGCGCTGCAAAGGGCGGGGAGTCAGCTCAGCGGAAACCTGGATTTCACTTAAGAGCCGCAGGGTTGAGAAAGGGCGACCGGAAGTGATCTTGGGATGACCGGAAGAGAGGCCTGGAGGGAATAGGAGAACGGACCCGGGAGGGAGGGGGCTTCCAGCAGAAGGGGGCAGGGAAAGGTGCGAAAGCGGCCTGGGAGCGCCGGGACGGCGGCGGGTCGCTGCCCTGGTCTGCTTGGAAAGCAGCGAGTGACCACCACGAGCTCAAAGGGGGAGCCCAGCGAGTGGGATATGCGGGGAGTCCGGAGGGCTTCCGGGCGGTCGGGAAGACTCAAGCCAAAGGGGCCTCGCGCGGCTGCGGAGAACTGGGGAGACGGATTTTGGAAGTCAGGGCAGCCAAGAGCAAGGAGCCAAGGGTGCGGGCAGTGAGGGTCGGCCTTGGGGGTGGCTCGCTGGTGGGTACTGCGTGGGAGATCTTGGTTTAGAGTTTTCTAGTCTTGGCCCCATTGGGTAGAACCACAGTACTTGCCTTTGTACAAGAAACGGTGTCTCTGGGGTATGGAAGGAGCCAGGATGGCCAGGGCTCTGCAGCTGCCTTTGGTGGATGAGGTGACTGAATACGGCCGGTGAAGGACTTTGATGCTCTTCTGTCCTGGGTCCACCAGTAGCTGCGTGCTGGTACGTATAGCATGAGGTGAGTGAGATTTTACCAGGCCCTGTGCTTTCTGAATAATAAAGGCAGGGTACAGAATAAGCGGGGGCGAGGGCTGGGGTGGAATAGAGTAGTTAAAGAAGCTGTTTCGTCTGCGGTTAGGGAAAAGGAACTTGTTTCTTTTGTTGTTTTGAGCAGTGAGTATTGTGGGAGAAATGGAAAAAGAGATAGTAGGCAGTGTCAAAAAGAATGGCCCTTGATTAGCAACCAGATGAATGTTGAGAGGGTGTTGTGCATTGTGGCTGTGACTTGGAGACGAGGTGTGTGTGTTATGTGTGGATTGGTTGCACTGGACTTGTGTGTATAAGAGGCCACATTGAACATGTGAGAGATGGCTAGGGAATTGGGGCTTAATGATGAATATTGGTTGACTGCTTGGGAGGAAACGTGAGACCTTAGTGAAGAAATCCACACACCTGTATCTTAACCTGCTTTAAGGCTTTACTCAATTATAGAAGGGTTTCTGATTTTTGAAACATAATCACTGAAATGAAAAAGTCAAAAATAACTTTTGGTTTCTTCTAGACCTTCATGTATCAAGCCAAATGTTGATAATAAATAAAAATCTCTTTTGAAAGCAAAAAAAAAAAAAAAGCTAAACAAAGGATGAAAAGAGTATGTATAGATTATGTAGCATTTCCCCCAAAGTACAATAAATGGGAAAAAAAAAAAAAGAGGAGAGGCCCAAAGAATATTGTAAACTGAGGCTCAGAAAGCCCAGAAGGGCTTTCTTACTCTGTTTTTTTGCCTATTATGTTCATGAAATTACTACGAAAGGGGCAGGGCATACAACATAGTACCAGTGGTGCTTCCTGCCCCTCAGCTCTTCCTGCTCTCACCAGCCTCTACCCTGTTAGCACCTATCCACAAGCAAGTTGTGCCTGGGGCCTTTGAAAGGTAACTGAACTCAGCTGGACAAGGGGCCTGGAGGAAAAGCAGTTTTTATCAAGGGCAGTTCTTGGCACTCTGCACACATCAGCACTTCAAAGAAGGGCTAAGCAGAGCACACCACTGTCCTGCTGAGGTAAAACTTTAGTTTTTTCTGTCTCCTTGCTTCTCTTCTAAATATTCTGTTTCTGATTTAACTCTTGGCTTTTTAAAAAAATAATGAATTGTAAAGCCTTGCCTTTCTCTTAATTCTGCCCAATTCCCTATTTTTACCTATCTATCAGAAGTCTTTATTGCAGTGCACAGCACAGAAAAAAAAGATGAACTCAATCTATGGTGTGTCAGCTATATATCAGGTAATGATCTATCACATTTGGTACTCTAAAGACCAGTTGGTTGTCACAGTTGCCAATCCCTTACCTTTATCCTTCTGACATTTTGAGGCCCAACCTCAAAATTAAAAAAAAAATTGTGTAATAATTTTACGTACAAAAATATTATGTGCATGGCCTTCCCTGGTGGCGCAGTGGTTAAGAATCCGCCAGCCAATGCAGGGGACACGGGTTCGAGCCCTGGTCCGGGAAGATCCCACATGCCACGGAGCAACTAAGCTTGTGCTCCACAACTACTGAGCCTTCGCTCTGGAGCCCGCGAGCCACAACTCTTGAGCCCGTGTGCCACAACTACTGAAGCTCACGCGCCTAGAGCCTGTGCTCTGCAACAAGAGAAACCACTGCTCTGAGAAGCCCGCGCACCACAATAAAGAGTAGCCCCCGCTCACTGCAACTAGAGAAAGCCTGTGTGTAGCAATGAAGACCTGATGCAGCCAATAAATAAATAAATAAATTCATTAAAAAAAATTATGTGCAGCATGAATGTAAGTTTTGATGCTTAATAATTAAATGAGTACCTGTGAACTCACTACATAATTTTAAGAATAAGGCACCAGTACCATTATATCAAACTGTGTCCAACTTATCAATATTGTTTTCACAGATCATGCTTTTGGTGTTGTATCTCAAAGTCATCACCAAACCAAAGGGGACCTAGATTTTCTTCTCTTCTATCTTGTAGAAGTTTCATGGATTTGTGTTTTACATTTAGGCCTATGATTAATTTGGAGTTAATTTTTGTGAAAGAGGTAAAGACTGTGTCTAGAATCTTTTTTTTTTTTTTTTTTTTTGCATGTGGACGTCCAATTGTTCTAGCACCATTTGTTGAAAAGACTATCCTTTCTCCATCGAATTGTCTTTGTTACTTTCTCAACGATCAGTTGACTGTATTTTTGTGGGTCTATTTCTGGACTCTCTTTTCTGTTCCACAGGTCAATTTGTCTATTCTTTCACCAGTGTCATACTGACTTGATCACTATAGCTTTGTAGTAAGTCTGCAAGTTGAGTAGTGTCTTCCAGCTTTGTTCTTCAGTTTTGTGTTGGCTGTGCTGGGGATCTTCCCTTTCCATATAAAATTTACAATCTCTTTGTTGATATCCACAAAATAACTTGCTGGGATTTTAATTAGGATTGGGTTGAATCTAGACGTCAAATTGGAGAGAACTGATATCTTCACAATTTTTAGTCTTCCTATCTATGGACATGAAATAGCTTTCCATTTATATAGATCTTTGATTTCTTTCATCAGAGCTTCATAGTTTTCCTCATGTAGATCTCACACATATTGTATTAGGTTTATGCCTAAGTGTTTGCTTTTTTTGGCACTAATGCAAATGGTATTGCTCTGTCTGAAATTAATATAACGACTCCACTTTGTTTTGGTTAGTATTTGCATGGTATATCTTTCTCCATTCCTTTACTTTTAATCTAGCTGTCTTTATATTTAAAGTGGATTTCTCATAAGTAACACAGTTGACTCCTGTTTTTTATTTCACTGTGACAGTTTCTGTTTTCAACTGTATTTACACCATTGATATTTAAAGTGATTATTGAAAATAGGTGGATCAATAAATATCTACTGTATTTGTTACTGTTGTCTATGCCCCCCCCCTTTTTTGTCTTCCACTTTTTTTCTCTCTTCTCTGGTTTTAAGTGAGTATTCTGTAAGATTCTATTTTTCTCCTCTCTTATTATATCAATTATACTTCTTTATAAAAAGTTTTTAGTTGTTGCCATAGAATTTGCAGTAATCTAAGTCCATTTTCAAATAGCACTGTTCTGCTTCACATGTAGTACAGGTATCTCCTAACAGTATCTCAATTCCTCTCTTCCATGCCTTATAACATTTCTGTCATTCATTTCACTTATCCATAAGCTATGATCATCTAACATATTGTTGCCATTGTTATTTTGAACAAACTATTATCTGTTAGCTCAATTATGAGTAAGAAAAATAAAATATTTTATTTTACCTTCATTTGTTACTTCTCTAACAAATCCCCTTTCTTTAGGTAGATCTGAGTTTCTGACCTCTGTCCCATCTCTCTGAAGAATTTGTTTTAACATATCTTGCAAGGCAGGTCTGCTGGAAACAAATCCCCTTAATGTTTATTTTTCTGAGAAAGTTTTCATTTCTCTTTGATTTTTGAAGGATAATTTCTCTGGATATAGAATTATAGATTGGTCATTTTTTTTCTTTTAACACTTTAAATATTTCACTCCACTCTCATCTTGCTTACGTGGTTTTTCTGAAAAGTCCAATGTAATCCTTATCCTTGCTCCTTTATAGATAAGGTGTCCTCTCCACCCCTAGCTTCTTTCAAGGTTTCTTCTTTGACTTTCTGCAGTTTGAATATGATATGCCTAGATCTAGACCTTTTATCCTCCTTGGTTTCTGGTGAGCTTCCTGGATCTGCGTTTTGGTGTTTGTCATTACTTTTGGAAAATTCTCAGCCATTATTATGTAAATGGTTTTTTTTGTTTGTTTCATTCTTTCTTTCTTCTCCTTCTGGTATTCCCATTAAGTTCATATTATACCTTTTGTAATTTCCCCACTGTTCTAGGATAGTCTGTTATTGTTTTCATTCTCTTTTCTCTTTATTTTTCAGTTTAGGAAGTTTCTAGTGACATATCTTCAAACTTATTGATTCTTTCCTTGGCCATGTCCAATCTACTAATGAATGCATCAAAGATGGTCTTCATTTCTGTTTCTGTGTTTTTAAGTTCTAGTATTTTCCTTTTGATTCTCTTTTAGAGTGTCCACCTGTCTGCTTACATTGCCCATCTGTTCTTGCATGAAGTCAATTTTTTCCATTAGAGCCCTTAGTATCTTAATCACAGTTATTTTAAATTCTCAGTCTCATAGTTCTCAAACCTCTACCATACCTGAGTCTGGTTCTGGACCCTAGTTCCCCAACCAGGGATCAAACCCAGGCCCCCACAGCAAAAGTGCCAAGTCCTAACCACTGGACCACCAGGGAATTCCCAGCCTTGTAATTTCTGGCTGGAATTCAGACATTATATATTGGAAATATATATTTATATTTATATTATTATTATATATTATATTTTATATATTTAAATATTTTAAAATATTTTAAAAAATATTTTTAAATATTTAAAATATTTTATATATTATATTTCTATTATATTTCTATTTTATATTTTATATTATATTATTTATATTATTTTATTATTATATTATTTATATTTATTTATATAAATATTTCTATATTGTATAAAAGGAACTACAGTAGATAGGCCTTTAGTGTGAGGTTTAAGTTTATCTGGCTAGGAGGTAGGCTGTGTGTACTATTTGCTGTAGCTGTTGTGTCAGTAGCTAAAATTTTCTCTAGCGTCATTGTTTTTGCTTTTCCTGTTGTCTTTGGGTTTTACTAGAAACTCCTTTTTAAAAAGAGTCTGAGGCTTGCAGTTCTTTCCACTGTAGTCCCCTATGATTATACACAGCCCTATTAATGTGGTGGTAAGGTGTGGACAATGGTAAGCATTCTGTAATCCCATGATTAGGTCTCAGTCTTTTATTGCCTCTGGCTGTGACCTTCGCAAGCTTCTCAGCTTTTTTTTCCCCCTTAGATGGGACAGGAAGGCTAGAAAGGGCTGGAATTGGGTATTTCCTTTCCCCCACATCAGTAAGACTCCGGCAAAATCCACCTGGGGTAGACTCTGGCAAAATGGTTTTCCTTGAAGACAGGCCTTTAGTAAGGAGAACAGAATGGTCTGAGCATATTTCAAAATAGTTATTTTCCCTTCCCCCTACCAGAAACATGAGGGAGATTTTCTCAGATCTTCACCCTGAGGTCCTTCTCCTGATGGCCCACAATGCCTAAAACGTTTATTATCTGGCTCTTTACAGAAGAAAAAAAGAAAATCCAATCCTTGCTCCCCATCTCTGTTTCCCTATTTCCCACCTGGAGGGAAAACTAGTGAAGGTGTAAGGAGTCCTAAGAATGGGTCCTCCGGAGATTCCATTTCTCAAGCTAGTCTACACCCAGACCCCAACAACTAGTCAATTACCCTTGAGGTTTTCATACCAGTTGCTGGTTCCAGTGGCTGTTTCTGCTCTGGGTAAGCTCTGGTTCTCTGGATTTGCCTGTTTCTCCGGTTTTCAGGGTGGTAGTTTGTCCTGGACCTCAATTCTCTCATAGATCTAAGGAGAGTTGTTGATTTTCACATTGTTCAGCTTTTTTCTTTGTTATGAGGACAGGTGTGACAACTTCCACCCTCCACATGTTGGACCAGAAACTGCTCACCACCTCTTTTTGTACAACCTGTGAGCTAAAAAACAATTTTTACTCTTAAAATGGTCAGGAAAAGTCAAAAGAAGAATATTATTTCATGACAAGTGAAAATTACATGAAAACCAAATTTTAGCATCCATAATTTTTATTGGAACACAGCCACGCTCATTTATTTGCTGACTGGTTATGGCTGCTTTCATGCTACAGAGGCAGAGTTAAGTATATAGTTTTGACAGAGACCTTATGGCCACAATGCCTAAAATATTTATTATCTGGATTTTTTACAGAAAAAATTCTTCAGTCCCTGCTCCCTATTTCTTAAAATTTATTTGTATTTTCTACCTCCTTTTCTTTCTGTGCTACATTCTGGGTAATTTTGTCAGATTTACCACACCCGTTTATTATGATCTTTTTAGCTGTATCTAACCTGCTGGTTTAGCCATCATTTTTTTCTTTTCTTCAACAATTATATTTTTAATTTCTAACATTTTATTCTATTTCTAATCTGTGCAGCAGGTTTTGATTATCTCTTCTTGACCACTCGTTTTGTGTTATCATCTTTTATTTCTTTAAGCATTTCATACATATTTATTTTATATACTGTACCTGATAGTTCCATTATTTGAATTCTTTGAGGTCTAAATCTGATGTTTCCTGCTTCTGCTATTAATGCTGGTTTGTTTCCTTATATATTTGTTGATCTGTGACTGTGATCTTGTATTTGGTAGATACAGTCTGTGGTCCTACGTTAAGGAGGTCTTGTCCAGAAAGGATATGTGTTTGCTCTGCTGAAAGCCAAATGACTCTGACCTGGAGCACTAGAGCCTTCTTCCAATTTCTCTGGTTTAATCTGAGTCTTAGGTTCAGTACTTCACTCTTTCTTTGTTGGCCTAAGACTTTTTTTCTCAGTTCCAGTAACAGTATTAGAAATCAAATTGGTTTCAACCTAAGGTTTACCTGTCTTTCCCATTTACAGGCTCTTCAACCTTTCTATTCAGCTCAGTTTTCTTTTTTATTCTTCTGGCCCTGAGGAATTCCCTGTAATCTCAGCAATACAATAAAAATTAAAAAGGTTTTTTTTTCCTCTGTGCAATCTAGGTTTTTTGTAACAAGAGGGTTTCCTGGCCATCTAATCAGCCATATTGCCAGAGCTGGAGTCTTATCCAATTCTTTCTTCTTCACTTATAACTAATTTTTCCCCCCAGTTGCTGGTTTATCTCCTTCCCAGGACCAGGTAAAGGAATTATTTCCACACTTTCTATTGTCTCCTTTCCTTCATTACACCCCTATGCCTGCCCCTGTCTTTAGCAGCCACTTTATTCCCTTGATAGATAACCAAACTTTGAATCAGTGGTGATGGTACCTTCTCTTTGACGAAAGGAACAGCCGTTCTTTGGTTTCTTGTCAAGGATAGGATTTAGCTGTGGCTCTTTTCAAGCATCTTGGGTCTTTCTGTCTCCTCCCATTTCTAAGCACATACAACCTCTGTTCCCATCCCTAACCCATTTAAACATGCTCTCTTTATTGACATGGTTTAATTTTTATTTACTGACGTCATTATTTCAGGTCTCTCCTGTAGAATTTCAGTGTTCTTTCTTGCGCCTTGGTCTCCAGAGTATGGCTTAAAGCTAAATGCTTTTCATCCTTTGTTTATATCACTGCCCACATACTGTTGGTCATTTTTCAATTGATTAGTTACTTCTGCAGCTGTTGCCATCAGTTACAAATGGCTTTAGATGCAGAGACAAGGCAGACAAAAATACTTTGTAAACTGTAAAGCCTTGTACAATGCTAAGGACTATTCAAGGATGAGAGAGGCACAGTATAGTTTAGGCTTCAGCTGAGGCAACTGCCCCTGAATTTGATGATACAGAAAAACTGTCTTAAAGGCTTCTAACGCTGAAAAGTAGCCTGTACAGGAAGAGAAGTCGGAGTCTTTCAAGGGGGAGATGGAACATCCTATTTAGGAGCTTTTGCCAATTTGATTCTTCCTCTGTTTAAACAGAGCAAATCCATTTTTATCAAAGACTGAGGACAAAAGAACCACTGAGAAGTCCTCCAACTTGGCCTTCCAATGGTTTCCATCTCTCCCAATTTGTTACTGTGCACAGAGACACAGAGAATAATGATAGCATCCACCCATGAAACATGGTGGGGGAGAGTAGAAGAAGTTACAGTACCAGTGCATAATATGGACACATATCTTCCAGAAGCTTATGTTAATTTAGAAGGATGAATTAACCATGTCATCCAGGCTGTGGTTCCAAGACTAAAACAGGGAAGAGGCAGTTTCTGATGTGCCTGTTTGAGGAGGGGAACTAGCAGACCTTATAGATATCACAGAAAGGGCATTGGACTAGGATTCTGGAGATTGTTTTCTTGATGAACAAAAACGTGATCGCTGAATTGTCACATGATGAAACCAGCTCCTCATTAGGGATAAGGTTGCCTTCCAACTCAAATTCTGTGATTCTGTGGTCATTACCAGTTGACATGGCTTTGTCTGAGTTGAAAAAAACTAGGCCTTGATTAATGTTTTTGGTTTGTTTATCTGAATTCCCTGGTTAAATTAAATTAAAAAATGGTTCTAATGCCCATGTTTCTGCATTCCTGACTTGGGTGCAGTCAGCCACTGAAATTGATGTAGGAAAGAGAAACCACATGCATCCTCCCTTTCCCCTAGGTACTAACTCTGTCTTTTCTATTATATGGTATATACTCAAGTCCTAAAACAGCCCAACAGAAGCCCTACATGCAGGAGTTTCCAGTGTTGTTTCTAAAGCACATGATGACGTAGGACTTTGTCCCTTCTGTTTGCCACAGCACTTCCCAGATCCCCCAGCATAAGGAACTCCAGAACCTTTTGACAGTACTCTTCACACAACAAAGCATAGTAGTAATTTCTAGTGTTACAGACATTCCAGAGTATTTTAAGAAATTGTCCTGTTTGTCTTTCAGTCTTCAAGTCCCAGACTTAAGGGCACAATGAAAACCTTGCTCTTTGCATTCTGTGGATAACTGCAACTTCCTGCTATTAATGGTATTTCTTTTTAAAAAAATTTTTTTTAAAAATATTTATTTTTAAAAATTAATTAATTTTTGGCTGCGTTGGGTCTTCGTCGCTGCGCGGGCTTTCTCTAGTTGTGGCGAGCGGGGGCTACTACAACCCGGATACCATGAAGGAAAATGACGAGATTAAATGGTGGGCCATGCCTTGGGATAAGAATGAGAATCCCTGCCCTGGCTACTTAGAATTAATCAGCTAGGAGTCAATCAGAAGTTAACAGAAATACCATCGCAATGAGAAGCCCGAGCACCGCAATGGTATTTCTTTTAACTTCTGATTGACTCCTAGCTGATTAATTCTAAGTAGCCAGGGTAGGGATTCACCTTCATATCCCAAGGCATGACCTACCATTTAATCTCGTCATTTTCCTTCATGGTATCCGGGTTGTAGTCCAGATTGGATTGAGGCTCCCCAGCTCCCTAGATCCTAGAAAATGAATCCATTGGCTTATTCACGTTTGAGCTGTGCCTACCTGGGCAGTCTTCTGCAAAAGCCCTCCTGCATCCAGATGCACAGGTCTCTAATCACCCTGGATCAGAAGCTTTCCTGCTTTTTTCCTGTAGATTTTCTGCTCTCCAGCAGAAAGTCTACATCTTCATTTCCATTTCTGCCTCTAACCATCTATCCTTCCAAGTCTTCCAAATATGGCTTTGGAAGGAAAAATCACTTAAGACCTGGCCCTCAGAACTTACTTCTCCTAGCTAAAACTCGTTCCTCTCTCCACTAGACTATAAGCTTCCTCTTGCTAATAGGATCTATGTCTTTTTCCATTTGGACTCCAACACCTACAACAGTGTCTGGCATATAGTAATCACTTTATGCTCTTTCAAAGAGTGACCGAATGAATAAATGAATAACTATTGATATTTCTCTTAATGGACATTAAATGAGTGAATACAATTAACTTTTTTTTTTTTTTTTTTTTTTGTGGTATGCGGGCCTCCCTCTGTCAGCGGCCATGGCTCACGGGCCCAGCCGCTCCGCGGCATGTGGGATCCTCCCAGACCGGGGCGCGAACCCGGTTCCCCTGCATCGGCAGGCGGACGCGCAACCTCTGCGCCACCAGGGAAGCCCTACAATTAACTTTTTAATAATGGTTTTATTTTCTATCTCAATATTACAGACTGATTTCTAAATTCTCCCCAGAGTAGAGTGAGACCATTTTAAAACAATACTCAGGTAAGTTTCTGAATTATAAACCGTTTACACATCCCTGTCATATATTCACCTTTTGAAAAGATGCAGCTCTACACAATTGCTTCAAATTCATCTTGTCTACATTTTTCAACTGTGTATGGACAATTCTTGTTTTATTTGCTAGCTCCTCCCACCGCCCCCCCCCTTCAGTAGTCTACCAGGAAGAAGGGATCCATTTTTGTATCACTTGGTTCAACTTTCATCACTGACTTGACTATAGAGTACCTGCTGACCAAAGATGCACACCCCTGGATATGACAGCGGCTATGCTGGATGACAGAAATCAGGTGCCTCAACTCTGGGAAAACAGGACTCCAGGCAGAACTAAAAATAAAACGCAAAAATGTGAAAAACAACGTCCAGTATAAGGTACAAAATGAGGTGAGAAAGCCTTTGAGCTCATTATATCACTGTTTTGCCTTTTAATTAACATTCTTAAACCTCACACTCATCTGCTAAATACAAATAACTCATTTAAATATGTATTAGGTGCTTATTATGTGCCAGGCACTATTTTAGGCACTAGGGGCACAATAGTGAGTAACACAAAGTACCTCTCCTCACTGAGCTCACATACTAGAAGAAGAGGAGCGATAACGTATATAGGATTAGCTAGTGATGTGTGCTGTGAAAAACCACAGAGCACTCATATGAAGCACTTAAAATAGTACCTGGCATTCCAATAGCCAAAAAGTGGAAACAACCCAAATGTCTATCAGCTGATGGACAGATAATGGAAATGTGGTATATCCATGCAATGGGATATTATTCAGGCATAAAAAGGAAGGAGGTACTGATACGTGCTTCCACATGAATGAACCTTGAGGACATAATGCTAAGTGAAAAAAAGCAGACACGAAAGGTCACATATTGTATGAGTCCATTTATAGGAAATAACCAAAATAGGAAAATCCACAGGGACAGAAAAGGGATTAGGGGTTGTCAGGGGCTGGGACTAGAAGAGGATGGGGGGGTGACTGCTTAATGGGTGTGCGGTTTCCTTTTTGGATGATGACAATGTTCTGGAACCAGAGTGGTGATCATTGCACAACATGGTGCATGTATTAAATGTCACTAATGGTAAATTTTATGCTATGTGTATTTTACCATATTAAAAAAAAATAGTACCTGGCATAGTATAAGCATTCAATAAAACATATTTTCTATTTCAAAAATATCTTCAAACAGGAAATTAGCTAGGTAAATAAATTATTAAATAAAACTTTAATCATTGGAATGCTATGCAGCCTTTGAAGGGAGTGAACATGATCTGTAAGTACAAACATGGAAAGATGTCCAAGATGCTATTTAGTGGAAAAAAATAAAAGCTAAACATCAACATTTATGTATTAAGTACGATTTATGTTAAAAATTATATGCTTACACACGTTTATATATGCCTAGAAAACACCTAGACCAGAAGGATACACACAGGAAAAATGAAAATAGTGGTTACCTCTGGGGTGAATAGACGGGGGCGGGGGGGGGGGGCGGCAGGGAATGTTTCTTTTTTGTACATTAACTCTTGTGTATTGATTGTGTGCCTGTGTGTGTATACGATATACATTTTGAAGTTTTTACATGATGAGCTCTGAGTTAGGAGTGACATGGCGGTCCAAAAAACCCGAAGTTGTTCATAGGTGGCATTACAAGAAATACAGAATCTAGTACAAGGAAGGTAATTACCAATCTTGAGAAATAGAATCTACTGGCTTCATACTCCTTATGAGGAATAAAACGTGACTTGTCACTTTCTTAGTGTAAAAATCCTTCTCCATACCTGGTAGCAGTTTCTGCCAAGTGATCAGGGACATGGCAAGTTCTTCTGCTTCCCAAAGTGGCAAGCATAACACAGGCGCTCAAAAAATTTTTTGCTTAATGTTCCCCAAATCCCAACTAAATGGTACGACATACGATGTTTTGAGTTTTTGTTCAAACGCTCCCCTTAACTTGCTAAGCATGTCTTTAAAAATAAAATTAATGTACGAGCATAAGACTATAGTAAGAAAATCCATCCACAAGTCTAAACTCTTTAAAAAAAAATCATTTTATTGATCCTTTACCATACAAAATTTATTCAAATTACACCCATTTGAAGTGGTAAGATCACAGCTAGAGAACAGGTTACCCTGTAACAAATCTATTTACAAAATCCATCATAAAAGCTTTTTTTTTTTTTTTTTTTACATTATATTACATATTTTCTTTTTTTAACTAGCATACAACACAAAGCTAAACTGATTAGTAGTTTGCCTACTCCCAATTTTGGGAGAAATACTTCCTTTAGACAAAATCACGTACCCCATAGGAAAAGAAATTCCCGCAATCTGCCAATTGCCACCCGACTCACTCTGCAAGGCATCTTCCTTCAAATCCCTCCTCTTGTACACACGAGTTGTCATGCACATGCCGAGTTCTTTCTTTTTCCTGAAAGCTAAAGCTTTAAATACTGCAATTGTATTTACAGATCTACACTTACAACAAAAATGAACACAAGAACACAACAACAACAAAAACAAAAACAAAATAACACTCTTAAAAAATTACAAACCAGCTAGAAAATATTCTGGCAGTGTTTACAAATTAATTGCTATTTTTGTACAAAACTGCTAGATAATGAAAATATGAGTAGGCTGCGTATCAACTTAAATAAAACGATTGCTACGCACAAATCTGTACATATAAACACACACCTAACACTGTTTGACAGCTCATGTGTTGCTCTTTATACAGTTTACTTTCTAAGGCTCACGCAGTCATAATTCGCACACTTGTAACTTTTAGCCATTTCATGTGTGAGCTTTAATAGCAGCAACTCAATGGTACCAGGAAACCTGCATACTCAGTACTTAAAGTAACACAAATACTGTAGTACTAACCCACTTTGTGTGCCAGATACTATGTAAAAAATAAAATGACTAATGCAAACAGAATATAGTGTGGACGTCTAATTAATGTACACCAGTTAAGCCCATTAACTGGGAAAACCTTATGCGTGAAGGAACTTTTAAGACTTATTAGGATTCCTTTCATTTTTCAAACAATAAATACGGCATCACGTTACGAAAAGGTTTAACGAGAAATTCAACCAAACACACAAACACCTAGTCAGGTGAGCTCAGTCTTTAGACTTTGGGAAAAAAATCAGCTTTTGTGCAGCTGGCAAAGAGAATTACACAAAGCTGGAAGCAGAGGCAGCTAACCAGATGAGATAAATATGGGAAATGGGGAAAAGCTTGGCATAAATGGTTTCCCATACAGGAAAACACCCCACAGTGCATTTCCAGTAGGCACTTGACACAGAGCTCCCCCTTCCCCCCCCTCCCCCCAATGTTTCATCTCGGACCAAGTCCAGTGTGTGTGTGAGGGGACGGGGGTGAGGATGGAGGCCGAAGAAAAGGGAGGACGATCTGCACCTTTGTTTTTCTTCTCAAACATACACCCACGCATACCTACACAAACAGTTTAAAGTGCTGGTGTCATTGTTTTGACCCGACCACCACTTTGCATATTGTGGAAATCTACCTAGACTAACCCGGCTAGGGCTTTCGCGGGTTTGTTTTGTGTTTTTCCTAAGGGATATATTTGCCATTGAACACGTGAATCGAGTGCCTACTATGTGCCTACCGCTGTGTTGGGCACATAGCATTTCAATTTAACTGTTCTTTGTGTTGAGGTTTGTTTTTTAGATGACTCCCTCATTCCCACAGTCTTTAGCATCCAAGGAATGGATGTGAGGTACTCTGCCACATTCCCAGCGGGAGAGGGCCGTCTCCCCCTGGCCAATGGGAAAGCCATTCTTGGACAGAACTGGTATTTGCAGCTGTCACGAAGCCTCCACCTGGGGACACCATTCCTGAAGAGTTAAGGGGAAGACGCCCTGGCATCCTGTCCTGCTTTTTCTACATCCCCGACTTCCCTTGGTCCAGCTCACCCCTTCGTAGCGGAAGGGGAATGGGAGCTCCCTGTTCCACCAGCGGAAGTAAATGCCACCGACAGAACGCTACTCACACGGAGGATGTCTTTCTCCCCAGAGGCCTCTCCATCCGACCCCATCCTGAGAAGTGGTCTCCCTGAGTGCAGTATAAGAGAGCCCTTTCCCCGGTCACGGGGGCCCGGGAAGCCCAAGGACGGAGGGATCCACACCCGCTGCTCCTTCGGGCTGCCACGTCATCTGACCTGGTGCTCCTTCCAAATGCGCCGCCCCTGTCAGCGAGCTCCGCTGGCTCCAAGCGCCCCCTCCTGGGAAAGGAAGCAAGATGGGGCAAAGCTTCTTGCAGAGGCTGTTAAACCTTAGATCACACACGTTTAGATGCTCTGATCGATAGAGGTTCTCTACCTCTGCTTAAATAATTTGAATTAGCAAAAACTGCTTCAAAGTAAACAATTAAATTGAAATGGTGATGGGTGCCACAGGAATGCTTAAATGGCAGCTTAAAAAAAAAACCTAAAATAATCCACAAAGAACTCCAAAGTAGGCATTTGCTACAAATCAACTTCAAACTTAACAAATACATTGGGGGCAGGGGAGTGGAAGTGGTTTATGGAGACAGGAAAAAAATCCACAACAGCTCAGAGGGGCAGAACTCAACTATTCTTCTGTATCTGCGACAAATACTTGAAAACAGTTTCTTCATCTGAAAGGCTGTGGAGGATCTCTTGACCTCCTAGTGGGACACGCGGTCCATAGCTTAAACTGAATTATGACAGTAATTTAAATATTCCTAAGAAGAGCTGAAGAAATCCATTTCATACTTTTGCATGACTTCAAGTTTACAGTTCCTGCAGTTCCATTCCAAATTAGCAGACCCCAAAGACATGCATTCTGCGAAGAAGGCACGGCTTGAAATGCTATTAAGGAAGATTGCTGTCTTCGAGTGGGCCAGGTGGCCAGACCCCAGTCTACAGCCCATCCGTCAGGCACAGCAAGCCAATCCACGAGGGAGGGAGGAAAAGGACGGGTGAGAGACACCTGATTGCACATTTTCTCACTTGCTGACTCATCCAGGAGATTTTGGAGCCTGGGGCAAGGCAGGGCTTTCCCAAGGGAGCCCGCAACTGTGCGTTTAGACATTTTTTTTTTTTTTTTAATTCATTAAAATGTCAGCTTTGTTCTGAAGTTTGTAGTTTACTTCATGATACTATCTTGGAGGAAGAAGGTAGGAAGGGACAACACTGCATGACAGATGTTCGGTTTCATAATAAAAAAATATTGGTTTATAAGGGAAGAGTCCACACAAAGCATAATCAGCTACACATAAAGTCTTCCACCAGTGGGAGCTTTTCCAAATCGTAAGCATCAAAGAGATCGCTGATGCCTTCTTCCTCCCCAAGGCTTAGGAGATAGTCTTCTTGGAGCAGGGGGGGCAGTAAGTTCACAAATGGTCCTTCTAGGTTGGAAGGAATTTGGTCCTCAGTCTGCTGTAAAAGGTTGGCTGGGGAGGCCAAAGGAGAAAGGTTTGCCATAGAAATCGAGCAATCACTATGTCCTGAGTTGGTTGAAGCCAAGTCTGAAAGGAAAAAGTTGGTGGAAACAAGAAAATAAGTTAGGCAAAAATCAAATTAATTTTGGGGACGCATGTACGTGTGCTGTTATAAAAGCATGCACTCTTTGCTAAGGACAATTAGATGACGTTACGGTATAGATCAGCACATGCTAACAGGTGCTGTGAGCAGTGACTCTGGAAAGCCTTTCTGTGTTCTTGTCTACTCACTCATCTTTTAAAATACCAACGGTTAGCAAACAAGAATACACGTAGCTTCAAAGATTAGAGGCTAACAAGCTAAAACATGTCCTGCTATCAATTAGTCATTCTGTAAAGAAAAACAAAAGAAAACAAAACCTACAGACTGAAAAGTTGGCTCCCTAGTAGAGATCACTGATTTTAACTTAGTCTTTTTTTTGAACAACTAGCTTATTAAAGATACTTCTAAAACTACAAATAAAAAGACACATCCTGGGCTTCCCTGGTGGCGCAGTGGTTAAGAATCCGCCTGCCAATGCAGGGGACACGGGTTCAAGCCCTGGTCCGGAAAGATCCCACCTGCCACGGAGCAACTAAGCTCGTGCGCCACAACTGCTGAGCCTGCGCTCTAGAGCCCGCGAGTCACAACTACTGAAGCCCGCGTGCCACAACTACTGAAGCCCGCATGCCTAGAGCTCTTGCTCCGAAACAAGAGAAGCCACCGCAATGAGAAGCCCGCGCACCGCGACGAAGAGTAGCCCCCGCTCGCCGCAACTAGAGAAAGCCCGTGTGCAGCAACGAAGACCCAATGCAGCCAAAAATAAAATAAATAAAAAATAAAAATAAATAAATAAAAAAAAGACACATCCACTTTGAAGTTCTAGGGTGGAAAAAAAAAGTGGTCTTTTGTTTTACCACTTGAGGTAGCATTTTTTTCTCCCCCTCAATATTAAGTCAGACCTGATCACTTAAATCATTCCTATTCTTGCTCCAATATTGGGAGGTAGTAGAAGAAAATTAAATGCATATCTCCAATCTGAAAAAACAAAAAGACTGCAAAAAGCTTTCCTTGCTGTGTGGACAGTGGAGGGATGCATTAGATTTATTTTCCTGGGGTTTCCCTCCCTTATTCTCTCCCCATCACATTGCGGGGGAAATTAGGATAAAACTTCTTTGGCAAAAGGCTTTTCTCTCCTAACTTTTTTCAGTTCCCTCTCTAATGATCTCTGCGGTATCAGTCAGAGGTGTGCGGCCAAGTGTAGCTGGTGATTCACCCAGACAGCTTACAGCTTCACTCCTCACTCCCGCTGGTTTTCCAAAACACTGTAAAGAAATGGTTTCTGCTGATGGCAGAAGCCCGTAGGGGCTCCATTAAGTGGGTGGAGGAGCTATTTGCCCTGAAGAAGATCATTATTTTCTTCTGCAAACTATTCAGAATGCCTTTTTAAAAAAATGTTACCTTAATAACATTAATAACAGAAATTTTTGTTTCTTGCCTAGACTTGTGATTCTGATACAGGATCCTTCTAGCCACATTCATTTTTAACATAGTTTCCAAATGACAAAAGTGGAATTTTTACCTTTGGAAGTGGGTTTAGAGATATTCCCATTGTGGTCTTGGTTGTTTGTTTTCATTGGACTGTGTGTTTCAGTCTCTTCTGGACACAAATAAACCTCAATGGGTCCTTGGGTACTTGCCAAATGTATTTGTAGGCTCTATGAACAGAAGAAGTGAGAGAAGTCCAAACTGAAAGTTCTTTTGGAAATGAGAGCTATAGTAATTTTCATCAAAAAATGGAAAGTAAGGGTAGTTTTCATTGTTCCTTTTGTTTCTCTACTGGTAGTCCAGCTCAATCAATGACTGTCATCCTCTAGAGCAGGCGTCTGCAAACTGCAGCCCGAGGGTCAATCCTGTCCACTAACTGGCTTTGTAAATAAAGTTTTATTGGCAGAGTCACTCCCATTCCCATTGTTTACGTGTAGCCTCTGGCTGATTTTTTTTTTTTTTTTCTTTTCTTTTTTTTCATGCTATGATGGCAGAGCTGGGCAGTTGAATAGTCCCAACAGACTGTAGGGCTCACACAGCCAAAAACATTTACCGTCTGGCTCTTTAAAGAAAAAGTTTGCTGACCCTTGCCAAGAGGAGGTGAATTTAAAAAAAAAAAATATATATATATATATATATTCCTTTTATGCAAACTGTTAGAAGGTCTTTTAAGTGTTCCAAATACAGTGTTCCCATGTTATTATTCCTTAACAGTAGGGTTTTTTTTATGTTGAACTTTAACAGCCACTGGAGGAATAGTACTCTTAAGTGCTAGGAACTGAGTTTAATAAGAGAATGCAGCACACTAATATTTAAAATTCTTCTTTATCTAGGTCATAGAGCTATTATTATCATTTAAGGTGAGAACTCTACCCTAGATGGGAGCTTGCAAATTTCATTCTCTTTTTATTTTCTACGCATTCTTTTACTACATTTCTTTATCTTACAGTTATAGTCTAGGCCTATATTTTCAAAGTATATCTGAAAGCAATCACAAAAATATGCTCCTTATTTTCTTACACTATTCTAGTCTATCAATTAACCCGAAGCCCCATTGGATGTCTTAAAAGTAAATGTGTTATAAATGATAAATTCTTAAAATGTCCTAAGGTAGGTTAGGGAGCTACTTTAAAACAGTTATGTCTCTGTTCACGGTGGGGACCACATCCAGGGTAATCAACGTGAAATTCCCCACCGGTTCAAATGGATCGGAACTACCATATAACAAATTACGAAAAAGAGAAAACACAGGAGGGACAGGGCCCCATGTACCACTTTGCGTTGAATGCCCTGCTCTGTTAACATTAGACTTTTTGGACACTCAATACATATCAAACTGTTGAAATGTTTTCAAAGTTAGGATTAAGTAAAACAGATGGGGAAGAACTATCAAGCTTTTAGGAGAATACAGACTTTACCCAGGAGTCAATGATTCTTTAACACCAGGCATTCCAAAAAGATCTCTACAGATGAACAAAGACGTTATCTCCTTACCTCTATTGGGTCAGGCACTTCAAGTCTTGTTTCTGGAGGGGCTTTCACAACTATAACAGTTTGGTCTTTAAGGCCACTAATTTTTCGAATATCTTGATATGTAACATAAGCTAACGTAATGAGTGTTAAGGAAATCTTCCAACTAATCGTGTCGGATGTAACCATTTTGAAGATGACAAAATAGATGCATGGAAAAATTTTTAAGTATTTTATTTCTTAGAAGAATATATCTGTCTCTCCTTCTAGATCTTTAAATATATGGGATCTTCCATGAATCTTCTTTTCTGGTTGTTATTCTAAACAACAAAAGAAGTGTCTAGCTTTTTTCTTTCCATTTCTAAGTTCATGGCTACTTAGGATATTAACATAAACACAGAAACAGAATAGTTAGAATAAACTCTCAAAAGAAAAGTGAAACCCAATTTGGTCAGGGATTTTCAAACCAGGTTCCTCTGGAGCACAGGTATTGCATGAACTCCAGTGAAGTACTCTGTCACTCAAATTGAATGATGGCAGATCCCAATTCACAGAAAAAATTTAAGCCCTATTAACCATAATTTTGTAGAAGCACCGGTAACTTCTATCTGCTGCTTGATTATTAAAAAGTGTCAGCAGCCACCCAGATGAATGAATGAAATCTGTGTATCCGTGGAAGAACTCCGGGTACTGCTCAGGCAGACAGCTTGTTTTCTTAAGTGTACCTGGGCTGGTTGTGATTATATATTGCCTACTGATAAGAGTGTCATTACTTCTCTGTTGGAAAAATTACCCTTTGTATGATATTATTAACTGCAATATTTCAGTGTTCACAAGGAGGAAAGCAGCTTCCAGATGATCTGCAACCTAAATGATTTAGGAAAAGAGAGTAAAATAATATTTCAGTACTCTTGGTAGTTACTTCCGAGCACTGAACGATTCTTTAAAGTGCCCTGACAGTTAAACCTAAGAGGATATTACGAAAGAACATGGTACTTATTATATGATAAAGTATTCACGCTGGCTTGCTTAGAGAGACAGGCTTTGACTTGGTCCTACAAGAGAATAGGTCGCATAGCTTTCTTTTATAAGGGACGTGGAGTACCATAATTAACATACAATGTCTTTAGCCAGCTGCTTTTCATATTAACTTACAAAAAGTGCCTAGGGTAAAACAGCAAATCACAACCCAACAAAGGCATTTCTGGAGGTAATATAATGTAGTGAATAGAGTCTGTGATCTAACATGTTAAATACAGAAATAGGACTTAGAAAGCCTAAAGGAAATGATGTCCCTTAGATTAGTAGCTTTTTATTAGAAATTGAAGGAAGCTATGAACCTGCTGTCCAGAAAAAAGCACATTCACCCAAAATCTGCATGTACATTTAGGGGCATCTATCACAGACTATCATCTTTAAGTCCCAGTAGTTCAGACAACAGCTATTTCAGTGTTGAGCTTGACGGGACAGCTCACGCAGGATTCTGGGTTTTAGGTCATCATCTGTTTCACCAAGGAAGCCAACTGCTGTCTTTATAGAAGACTTGACAGTTACGAATTTTTACTGAGAACAGTGGGGAAACTGATAACTAGGTACTTACTCCACAGCCCACTGTCAAAAAGCTATTTGACAACCACTTATTGAAATAACACCTCATCTACAATTACCCAACATGCTGCAGGAAGGAAAATTTCAACACATTTGTGAACAAGCTGTACCAAATTCGGAACTGGATGGCAAATTGAAATAAATTGTGCAAACATATTCTCTAATCTCACAAACTTAAAAGTGCTTCCATTGTGGCTCCCTCCTGAATTTGCTTCTTGGGTTAGCAGCCCCCTGCAAGGAAGCTTTCATTTTCTGCAACAAAGGCACCAGAGAAAGCTAATGTAGGTGACAAGGCTATAAGCTGCCAATCACATGTAACAGCCACATCTCCTCCCCGAAGGGGCTCCCGAGTAAACAATGTATGAAGCAGCCCAACTAGAGCTACTCTTATTTCTTCCAGTGTAAGCCCACTCTGGCCACCACGGGGAGGGGGGATGGGGCGGCGTCAAATCATCACACCTCTTCTCCAGCTCACTGATCATCAGCTGACAAGGTTAATCCTTTGGCCAACAGGAAATGAACAATCAGAGTTTCAAAAAACTGCTTAAATTGGAAAATAAATGTCCCCATAACTCCAAGGGAAAGCCTACTAGAGATGAGACACTAGAAGAAACCAGGCAGGTCACATTTTATTTTCTGTCTAACGAAGATAAATCGGAAACTAAAATTAGAGATGGGATTATTTAAAATACTGGTTTTGTTTTCTACTAATAACTGAGAAAATTGCAAAATCTTCTCGTCAACACAATGAAGCAATCTCTCTCCTCTATAGTCTGAAGTGAGGTGATGAACAGTAAGTTTTCCTCAGGTGGTCAACAGATTGTCAGCCAGTTAAGAACAAGAGTTGGCTTTTTATACTTTTACTTCCAAGGACTAATGTTTGTGGATGAATGGATAAGCTGAGATTTCTTAGAAGGCCCCTTGAGGTGTTTCTGAAACCAGTTTTTGGTGTTGTGATTCAGCATAACGTGCTTTAAAAATTATAGAACGATTCTTCTATACTCTTTCAGTTCCTTCAACTATAGTTCAATTGCAGATTCAACAAATTCCACTTGCCCCCAATATGTGATGAAAAGAAAATAGAATATGAGAACCCCAACAGTGACGGCTAACACCCACCTAAAACCTGGGAAGCCCAAGATGAATCTGCTGATTGTTACCATTAATATGAATACTGACACCTTACATATCTCATTAATAGTGTTGCCTTAGGCTCTGAGTGTATCCGTTTGTCCCAACCACACATGAATACAATACCTTAAAAAACAGTTCCCACCTGGCTATCAAAAGAGATACGATAGGATGCAGTCTAATGACTATCATTACATAAACGCTGAACACACACAGACACACACACACGCACACGCTTACTTGTATGAAACTAGAGTAAAATTCTACCTTGTGCATAAAAGTCAGATCATCATCTCTGGAAATAGTCTAGAAGGCACTAACCCCCTCCAAACAGGTGGCACAAAGGATATCTTTGATTCTCTGAATCCTCGGTTAACAGTTTGAGGTCCAGGGTGCAGCTTTGGATCAGTTCATCTAATTTCTTCTCTTCCTGACTGAGCTCGGTCACTTCTTTAGACAGGCCTTGACACTGGGCCAGCATGCCCCCGTCCTCAGACAGACTGCAGCCCCTGGAAACCCAAACACAGACTCTGCATGGCTGCTCGACAGACCAAAGGGGAGAGGGCGAGAGGGAGGGCTGGGAGAAACGGTCCTTGGGGTAAATGTCCCCTCTTGATGCACGAGGTCACACTGTTTGTTAGCCAAGTGTTAAAATGAGAACGTTTATACATATTTTTTCATACATAAAGTCCTTCACTTTTCACACCATAGAAATTAAGTGAAAAAACACTGCTATTTTCAGGTTTCTTTCCTCCAGAGGAGCCTGTTTCTTCAGAAGACTCACATTCAAAGGGCAAAAGGAGGTGGCTCCTTCCTGCCACATGCCTCCCAGCGAGGGGAAGAAACAGGGGAAAAAGGATAGAAAGACATAGCAAGATAGAAAAACTTGAAGAAAAAGATGGAAAGGTTCAAAATTCAACCAAACGTCATCCAAAAAAAAAAAGCATGAAAGACCTAGGTAATTTCTGAGGGTCTTATACCAACAACTAAAAAGGAAAAGGAGGTGAAAAAAACAGGTGTATGTGCTGGATGCAAGAACAAAACCCAGTTCCCAACAGGTCTGTCTCAACCACAGGCTAAAATGGGTCACTGAATTGTCATAAAATTCCAAAAAGGTACATGTTCATTTTATCACGTTTGAAGTAATATTTTTTTCAAAGCCAACCCACAACAGATTTATTCCTTCCAATAATGCTTTCATAGTTCCTTCTGATATACTGGGTGTTCAGATGCTCTGTCCATAATTCACAAATGACATTATCATACATTTAATCATACATGTGGGTGTGTAGATGACAAGTATTATCATCCCGGTTTTCCAGAAGGAACCTTGACTTAACTTACACAGAAAGTGAGTTAATCGGCAATGAGAACCATCAATAAAGATACCTGACAACTGTGCGTACACACGGATGTGCTGATACACAGCCACAGACAGTTTCTAAACTCCTATTAGAGATGAGCCACAGACCTGTGTGAGCATCTATTAGATTACACATGTGAGCACACACGTAGATATCACGGTGACAGAGGAACAGCGTTTTACTTTACAGATGCAGGGCTCCATTTAATCCCAGGATCCCCTTGCTTGAGGCTAATTGAATGTAAACCCTTTTATCTCTGACAGCATCTAAACAGAAGGTCTCTTTGTAAAGAGACTTTGAACTTCTGGCTAAGGAGTTGAGGAGGGAAGAGAGAAGAGAGAAGTAGGAGAGAAAAGGAATGAAGTGTGGGCATGGGCGTGAAAGTTGGGCCTGGGAGAAACCCCCCCGCAGTTTGCAAGGACCCCAGAGCCAGTGAATGCAGGCACCGTGACCCATACTCACATCCACTGCACGTTGTTTTTAGACTTCTTCTTAATGAGGTGGATGCCTTCCAGTACATTGGTGATGTCATAAATCCTTCTCTTTTGCACCTTCAGCACCTCTGCTGCCTTGTTCAAATCCAAGACCCCATCAGGTGATTGGCTCAGTAGCTGAATGAACTTCTTGGTGAGCAGACCAAGTGATGTATCATACCGTGTTTTTTCTGAGGGAGATTTTGGAGCTTAAAGAAAAACAAAAGCCGAGCGGGTGGGGGGATAGGGGGAAAGGTAAAGAAATGAAGGGTTTCTTTGCAGTCAAGCAAGCCCCCATTCCCCCAGCAGCCCAGGTATTAGTGTTGGAAGCAAAGCTGTTGTCGCTGATGTTTTTGGTGAGTTATGGAAAGCTATGAAATTGCTTTATTAGAAAAGGAAGGGACAGTAAAAACTCCTGTTTGATTAAAGCGTTTTACTGTGAATTTCTCAGTAGTTTCTACTTTGGCTTACCCTACTCCCTGGGTCTAGTGAAGTATCTCACACATAGTAGGTGCTCAAAAATATCTGTTGAATGAATGAAAAGGTGCTGTAGCCTCATGGCATCAGCACATGTGGAGCCTAATTTGATGGGGTTCGGCTATGAATCTCTCCAACATTTGATGATGGGGCCCAGACAGACCCATCCTAACTGCCCTTTCAGACTCCAGTGTCTCTGTGCGTATATAACTTGTTCACCAACTCTTCAAATAATGTAGATGAAGAATACCTGGAAAAGTCGTTCAATCCAGTCTCCCCATCCCTCTGGAATGAACTGTCCTCATTTAATATTGCATTTATTCTTTTATAGGTGCACAGGTCAAGGGTTTAACTGAGTACGACACACAATTTGTGGACTGCCTAATTCATAAACTACAGGATAGGAGAGGACAAAGTCTAAATTAATTTAGCCTTTGCATTAAATGCCAAAGATGTAAAGGACTATTTAACTATTTCCAACCTACTTTTCTCTCTCTCCCCAAAGAAACAACGATTGTGTTTGATGGAAATGGAAACTAGCTGCAATTTACTGGTCTCAATCAATTCTTACGCTGCCATATGCTGAGCTAGAGATTTAGGCTGGCATAGACATCACCTACACCCAGCTAGCCCTGGTCCCTGAAGTAAGGTCCATGAAGGAAAGTTAAAGTTAGATTTGACTATGAAACAGTGCCAAAGAGCTTGTATTCTGAGTTGAAAAATGAAACTGCACACATCAAAAGAGGCCTCCCCTGAAGTCAGTATTCAGGTATCGGAGTGACTCTGTAAACCTCTCACTGGGTGTCTGCAGACATCATATTTATTTTTTGGATAGGCACAGGCAGAAATGAAAAAGAACCAAACATGCCAAAATTATCCACACCTTGGCATCCCTTCAGCCACAAGCTCTGAAAGTTGGGAAGCTCACACCCAAGACAGGAAGAGATGATGGAATCCTTACTTTTTGGACTATCTGGACTTCGGAGCGCAGCTCTTCCTTTGCCCTTGGGGGTTTTTAAACCATCTGAGAGGTACTGCTGACCGCTTTCTCCTAGCTCCAGCCTGCGCTTTGCCTGGAATAAGAGAGTACAGTCGTTGGTTGCTGGTCAGGTGGACGATCACAAGTGAAGCCAAACGCCACAGGCTCGCGCCAGCCCCCGCTGGCCCCCTCCAT
This sequence comes from Physeter macrocephalus, assembly GCF_002837175.3. NCBI lineage: Eukaryota > Metazoa > Chordata > Mammalia > Artiodactyla > Physeteridae > Physeter > Physeter macrocephalus. The sequence continues at coordinate 92,660,743 of NC_041231.1, forward strand.
TTCACTCAGGGTCAAGGTTCCCTCCAGCCGGGGCTCCGGAGGCGGAGCTCTCGCCACCTGGGCTCAGATGCACAAATCCAACCATCCTTCAAGGGTTAGGCTCTGGAGCCACTTTGTTCATTTACTCATTGATTCAACATACGTGCCAGGCACGGGGCTGGAGACTAAGAATACCGCAGGCATCGTGGGGCTTAAATTCACTTTTCCCCAGCAAACCTCTGCTTCTGTCTCCATCTCTGACCTGGGTTGAACCCCCTTCCTTGTGCTCCCCAAACACTCTGTGTTTATTGGTGTCGTAACACTTGCTGGATGTAAGAGTTATTTTATTTATCTGCTTCTCATTTCCTTTAAGGCAGGGACTGCTTCCCATTTATCTTTGTACACCCAGGGCTTGGTACAGAGCCTGGGTTTTTGGAGGTATTCAGTCACACACACTCTCTGTCTGTCTCTCTCTCTCTCTCTCTCTCTATATATATATATTCAACGAAAGAAAGCGTGATTGAATAGTAACACAACTGGTCACAGACTACAAATGCTCATTCATCAGAATAACAAACACCGCAAATGCTCAATCCTGGGTTTCAACTAGGATTACTTTCCCCATTTGGTCATCAAACTGGGCAAATGAGAAGCTCTCACCCAAGTTTTTAATCTGATTTTTCATATAAAAATATGCCCTTCATGTCTTTGATGTACTGGGCTCTGGGCGAAGGGAACAGAGGAAAGCAAGACAGATAAGAGTCGCTTGGTTCCTAGTGCATAGAGTCCGGGCGAGAAGCCAGGTAATTAAATAAGTAACTGCTGAGTCCTGACTGCATGGGTGTGAAGGGTGCTCAGACAGGGGTGGTACCAACTAGACACCCACATGACAATGTGCATTTAGGCTGATTTCAGGGCGGATGCTTCTAATGAGGAGATTCACAATTTCAAAGTAACTCCCCATGACACAGAAACTGAAGTAACAACTTATCAGCTGAACTTGTTCTGTTCACTAAGAAGCCATGAGCCACAGGCAGCTCATCCGACCCGACACGTGCTGTCCGTGTAAAACACACACTGGATTTCAAAACTTAGCACGAGAAAGGCTGAAAGAGCTCATGAATAATTTTTATGTTGATTACATGTTAAAATGATGCTGTTTTGGCTTTATAAAATATTACTAAATAAGATGCTATTCAAATGATCATTTCACCTTTTTCCGTATATATATATATATATATATATATATATATGGAAAATATATGTATCTTTTTACTATGTGGCTTGCATTTGTGGCACACATTATCTTTCTGCTGAGCAGTGCATCACCACTCCAAAGGCCTAGGAATGACAATTAGCAAATTAACTTTCTTAATTTCATTGTCTTCTCCCGAACACTTGTCAAATCCTTGTGTGGGCCTGTTGCTTTGGTTGGCCCAGTGAACATTCCCGCTTCATCAGGCAAAACTCCCTGCTTGTTCTTTGGGGAGCATCCCTTCCCTCTCACAGACTAAGAGTGCCCTGGTGCACACAGGTGACCCAGGCCGGGCTGGTCTTTATGCTCCATCCTCCCCCTCGCCCAGTGATGGCAGTCCTTCCGGCACAGGACCAAAGCTGGGTGAACGAAGGCAACCCCAGGAATTTTTCTGGAGCTACCGGTAGGAAGGGGTGTGCCTTCTTAGTAAGGTTGATAAGCTGGTAGCCGGAAGCTACCTGGAAATGAGGCCTCCCCAGGGGAAAGCAGAGTGGAGAAACAGAGAGAAAGGGGTCTGAGGCCATCATTCAAAACTCTGGGTCAGCTCATGCAGTTGGCCTTCCCCAGACTTTTGAATTACGTCAGTTGCACTAGCCAATAAAGTCTCCTTTTAGCTCAAAGCACTTTGAGTTGGGCTCCTGAAAGTGTGGGGAGGATGTGACAACCTGTGGAAATGGCTGAGTCAAGACGGGCTCCAGTGAAATGGGGAGCTGGCATGCCTTGCGAACAAGGGGCCAGGTGTGTTGGTCACTTCTTTCCTGTGGCCTGCAGGAAATTACTACTGATAGAGACAAGCTTTGTAGAGGCCCACCTAAAAGTAGAGAAGGAGAAAACAGCTTTGCTCTTTGGAGGCTTTTTCTCAGTAGAAAGCAATCCAAGAAGATACACAGCTGTATTCTCTGCCCCTGCTAAAGTCCACAGAAGGAAGGCAAAATGGGAAAAGGGCTTGGGCCCCTGAGCTCCTGGCCCCTTGAGGCCGCACTCTCCCTGAACCCTCAATAAAGAACCACCCACTGGCCAGCAGCCTGGGGGCATAGTTGTTTGTGCCTCCCCATCCTCAGCTACTGTTGCAAATTGCTTTGAGGCTAAGGCCTGTGGAAGCAGTGAGCGGTAGGCTGGGGAAATTCCAAGATCTGTTGCTAAGAAACTGAGATCTAACTTCAAGGACCAGGACGAGTCAGGTTGTGTGACTTTGGTAACCAAGCACCAAACCATAGAGTTGACAAATCTCAATACGAGATAGAAAATCTACTGCATTTGAAAGGCACCAGAGGAAGCAAAGGCCTATGAGACCTCAGTCTTTTAAGTGAATCAATCCCTAAACCTATAAAACTCACACCGAAAAGAAATGAGCTGTGAAAGAAAGGCAGCCCCAGAAAATCCTCCCAGAGGGTAGAAATCGAGGTGGCCATCTTGGAGCCACAAGCAAGCCACATCTCCAGCAAGTCTCCAAGTGCCTGCTATTCCTGTTGCGGGGGACATGACATGCTCCGGGAGGTGACCACCGTGTGTGATTTCCTCTTTTCCAAATGGATGTTTCTGTTGGGTTATCCTGTTACCTTAGTTTTATTTTTTCTGAAAACATGTCATCTTCATCTGTGAAGGATATTTTCAATGGATACAGAATTTTGGGTTGATTTTTTTTTTTTCCTGTCGGCACGTTCAAGAGAATGTTCCATGTACACTTAAAACTAATATAATATTGTAAATCAAACACAATAAAAAAATCAAATCGGGGCTTCCCTAGTGGCGCAGTGGTTGAGAGTCCGCCTGCCGATGCAGGGGACACGGGCTCGTGCCCCGGTCTGGGAGGATCCCACATGTCGCGAAGCGGCTGGGCCCGTGAGCCATGGCCGCTGAGGCTGCGCGTCTGGAGCCTGTGCTCCGCAACGGGAGAGGCCACAACAGTGAGAGGCCCGCGTACCGCAAAAGGAAAAAAAAAAAAAAAAAAAAATCTCCTCTTGGTCATCTCAATTTTTGTTTGCTCTTAGTGTGAACATCTTGCTGAACGGAGAGCTGTCCTGTTTATAAACAGATCTTCATATTACATGGCCCCTACCAGTAAAGCAACTAATATATCTGGTGCTTAACAGGAGGCCCAGCCATTTGGTCCTAAAGCAGGAGTAAAAGCCGAACATGAGTGATGCTATATAGATCACCCACACGGCATCTGCCTGAGCTATTATCAAGGGTGGCTTTTACTAGAAAGGAAGTATGTGCTAACTATAGGACCTCAGCCCCAACTATGACAACGTGCCTCTGCAAGGAACAGTTGCACTGTTACGCATTTCAGAAAATGTACGTGTGAAAATAATAGGAGTAACTGTCAGGCAGCCAAGCAGCGGGCCGAGGGGAACATCCATGGTTTCTGTCTACCTGGCATTTGTTGCCTCTAATTTTTCATTTGGGGAACTTCTCCACAGTTCTTAGTTCAGGTGGTTTCTCTGTCTCCAGGCTTGAAAACAAAAGGCCTGACGCTGTTCAACATCTTAGGCTGGCCCTTACTATCTAGGTTACAGAGGTGAGTACCTTAATCTGGGCCCACCAATCAGTGTAGTCCAGTCAGCTGGCGAATGTGACTGGTTTACGGGTGGTTTACCCGTGACCAAAGCAGGATGAATCACTCAATGATGGGACTTTCGTTGGAAAGTACAGGGTTCTTTTCACTGGGAGTTATCAGGCTGGTAGGATGTAAGCCTGGAGCTACCTGGGAACTGAGCCCACAGAGAAGAAAGCAGAGTTAAGAGCTAGAGAGACACTGAGTCCCAGTGCCTTCAAGGGAGGTACGAGATCTTACCAGTCCCAAAGACAGATCTACTAGACTTTTCATTTGTGTGAGCTGAAGAATTCCCTTTTTTGGTAGGAGATTACTACCACTTGCAACCAAGAGTCCTAGATATAGCCTTTTAGTATTAACCATAATGCACTCAACATTTGAGTGCTTACAATAGGTCATATGCCAGGTTAATTGCTTTCCACTTGACTGTGTTATCTTATTTTTTTTGTTTGTTTGTTTTGTTTTTGTTTTTTTTGAGGTACGCGGGCCTCACACTGTTGTGGTCTCTCCCGTTGCGGAGCACAGGCTCTGGACGCGCAGGCTCAGCGGCCATGGCTCACGGGCCCAGCCGCTCCGCGGCATGTGGGATCCTCCCAAACCGGGGCGCGAACCCGGTTCCCCTGCATCGGCAGGCGGACGCGCAACCACTGCGCCACCAGGGAAGCCCTGTGTTATCTTATTTTTACAACAACCCCATAAGATAGTTGTTATTATTATTTCCTATTTTACAGGAGAAAATGGAGGTTTAGAGCTCTGAAATAACTTTTCCAAGATCCCCACAGCCAGTAAATAAGCCTATTCCAAAGTCCGTGCTTATAACCACTCCATAAAATGATTGTGAAAGATTGCCATATAAAAATATTTGAAAAGTTATATTAAATTGATACCATCTTACTTTATGATAAACTTAAGTTTTATTTTATTCATGACTTAAAAAAAAAACTTTCCTTTACATCAAATGCACATGGTAATTCAAACAGCACAAATGGATATACATGGGTAGCAAAGCTTTCTCCCAGGGACTTCCCTGGTGGTGCAGTGGTTAAGAATCCACCTGCCAATGCAGGGGACACGGGTTCGATCCCTGGTCCAGGAAGATCCCACATGCCGCGGAGCAACTAAGCCCGTGCGCCACAACTATTGAGCCTGTGCTCTAGAGCCCGCGAGCCACAACTACTGAGCCCCCGTGCCACAACTACTGAAGCCCGCACGCCTAGAGCCCGTGCTCTGCAACAAGAGAAGCCACCGCAATGAGAAGCTCGCACACCACAACGAAGAGTAGCCCCCCATCTCTGCAACTAGAGAAAGCCTGTAAGCAGCAACAAAGACCCAGTGCAGCCAAAAATAAATAAATAAATAAATAAATAACATAAAAATAAAAAACCAGACTGTGTGTTTCATAACCATTAAAAAAATACTTTCTCCCACTCTTTTTAGTCTTTTTAAAATTTTTATTGGAGTATAGTTGATTTACAATGTGTCTTTCTCTCACTCTTGATCCCCAGTTCCTTTCCTCAAAGGCAAGCACTACTAAGTTACTTAGATATCCTTTTAGATAGTCTAGGTAAATACAAGTATATATATATATATATATATATATATACATATACTTTTATACCACCACACCTTATAAAATTTTTTTTACACAAATGGTAGCAAACTGCACACTATTAATAACATGTCTCGGAGTTTGGTCCCTATCCGTACACATAGAATGAACTTGTTTTCTGGAGCTTCCTACTACTGTATTCATTAATATACCATGATTTGTTTACTTAGCCAGACACCTACTAATGGACATTCAACACTCCTCTGCTATAACCACTTTCCCAATAAACATTCATGACGGCACCGTGGGGTAGGCATTCCTATACCCATCTTGCACTGAGGCAGAGAAGTTAAGGATTTATGTAAAGTCTCAGTTAATAAGTCACAGATACCAGGATTGAACCCAGGTCTGTTCAAATAATTTGTCAGTGACCACGACTTCCCTGGACTGACTGAGATGTCCCTCCTTTGCTGCCAAAGCAATTTCTGGGCTGCTGGGGCATGATTTCACCATCATAACACATATATACTCCAGGTTTCTGCACTGGACCTGAGTGCAGTCTCAGGTCTTAAGCAACTTAGTTTTCGCAGAGCCTTGCATATGGCATGCGCTCAGTCAAATTGACTTATTTATTTTGAATGAACCAAGGAATAAATTCCCGAAGTCTCTTGGCAGGTAAATCACAAAGCTCCGACATTACCAACCTGTAAAGGGGATACTTAAATATATATATATATATATATATATTTACACATGCTGGAGATTAATCTACATGTTTGGAAAGATTTTCAAGAAATATAAAGGGGGAGAAATTAAGGTTGCAGAAGGCTATGTATAATATGATCTCATAGGGGGAAAAAACTATAAAACTATATAGATCTCAATATGAAATTTTCCATGTATCCATGAGGAAAAAGGTCTGGAAAGATCCACATCAAATGTTAATGGAGATTATCTCTGAGAAGTAAAATTAAATATGAGGTAATGAATTCATGTTTATACCTGTATAATATTTGGTTGGGTTTTACAAAGTGATATGTCTATATACACATTAAATTTATATCTTTCAAACTAACACTTCCACTTTTTGGAATACATTCTGAGAACATTTATGTTGCTTCTAGGGTTTGTCTATTAAAAACAGCCAGTTTCTTGAATATTTATACTTTTTTTACTTATGTCCAACATAAATGCCTAATCTCAGAAGAAAAATTCAGTAAGTTATTGTACATTTATATAATGGAATGTGATGCAATTAATAATGATGTACTTCTATATATGAGTTTTTAAAAAAAGTGTGAATAGTAAAATTTTATTTCTGTGGGGAAACTATATGCATAGAAAGAAAGTAAGTCAGGATATATAACACACGGTTGAAGAGTGTTAATCTTTGGGTGGTAGGGTTATGGTGATTTTATTTCTTCTTCTTAACTTTTAATATTACTAAGTCACTTTAAAGTGAGTGTGGGTTTCTTGCATAACAAGAAAAACAAAAATCTTTTCCATTTGGAGTTCAGCAAAAGAGGTCTGGTGGTTTATACCCATTCAATGCGCACAGGTATGGGTTCAAAACATAAATGGGGTATGTTACCAGAACGCGCATCCTATTTTCACGGTGGGAAGGGAAGTGGTGTTCTTATCTGCCATTCACCTGAGTCACAGGAAAAAATTAAATCAAGAAAAAGGCATGCTGGCTGTAGGTTAACAAATTGTCAACGCTAAAATAAACTCCCTTTACCCCAGTTAATAGATCTGGGCAAGGGAAAGAACTAGATATACGATACATTTTGTCTCAAAGCCAAGGGTGAGACAGGGTATTCTGAACAGAGGAAGAAGGGAAATAGAGGAAAATGGAGATTAAATCAGTAGAATGAGGACCAGATTAAAGACAATACTGAAATAACCCAAAGGAGGGGATCTCCAGCCTGAGACTAGACCACAGATGAACCCCACCTGGATTCTGGCCATTAGGTCAGTGGGTTAGGGCACCCGGATTTTAAGAAAAGAATACTTAGTTTCCAGCTGTGACTATATATTAACTCAATCCGGTTAACCATTTAAAAAGGGAGCGGGAGTTGGGGGCCTTAAGCAGGCTGTCCAAGCACAACCAGAAGCACAGAGACTTGGAAGGGCCCCAGTTTGGAGGTGCTGGTGGCAGGGAGGGGGGCTCTGATGCAGAGGATAAAGAAGGGGCCAAATCATGGTCACTTACATGCCAGGCGAATGACCGCACTCCCAGCATCAACCTCTCATTGATATAAGGTTACGTAAGATGAAGAGCTCTGAGGTCTCCTCTGGAGTTGCCGTCGTTGTTGTTTTCCCCCCCGGCAATAGGTAAGTTCAGAACCTATCAAGAGCAGCGTCTCTATGAGCTGTTAGGTGGGGGGCTTAATCAGAAACCAATATATCTCAGAGAACTGATGAACTGAACAGCACGCCGGAAGCTCAGACGGAGGTACCTGGCACCAGGAGTAGCTAGTATGCATTTTACCTCGGTGGAGATTTCCCCTTACATTCCACATCCCAGCCACCAGCAGCTGGTGGGCTGAATATTCTCCCTTCTCAGAGGTGTCCCTCTCCACGCCTGCCCCACTGTCCCAGCCAGATGTCCCATCATTTCTCACTGGATTACTAGAATGGATCCCAAACTTGACCATTTTTCTCCTTTTGATTTTTAAACTACAGCTCTAGGCGTTTTAACTTCACTCTAACTTGTATTTGTGGACTGGTTTGGGAATCTAACCACATACATATGAGTGTTTCTAAAGGAAAAGGAATCTCAAACTGATGTGTAACTTTGGAATAGAAGCCATTTACTTAGGAACTGGTGACTGCCTTCCTCTTTATATCATTAAAAAAAATAATTTAAAACAATTTAAAAATAAATAGATGCACATGATTTTTTTAAAAATCCACGAGTTCAGGGATCTACCTCGCCAAGGGAACTAATTTTACTATTTTTCCTGGAGGTCACCTCCATATTTCTAAGTAAAATAAGCTTACACAGACATTTCTTGGTTTAGCCATTTTAGTTATTATGAAGACTTCCTTCAATGATAAGACAGCCACCTTTCTTCCACCCTTTCTCCCAATAGTGACATCATTATTTTTGTTTAAATTAAAAGCCAGTGCTGTGCATTTTGACTATTGTTCCCTCAGAGTCAAACAGTATACTGAGCATGCGTTTCCTTTTTGTAAAGTTCGTTTGTTTTCTTTGGAGCTCCCGATTGTCTTTCCCGCTTGCTGGCACCATCTGCCATCACCACATCTTCGACTTTTTCCAACTCTCCATCATATCAGATATTCTATCAAGTCCCCACTTTTTCTCCCTGAAGCTCTTGGACCTCCTGCTGTCTAGACCCTACACGGTTCTCCAGGTCATTGCATGGCTGTCATGCTGCAGTTTTCCCTCACCATATACAGTGTTGAAGCCTGAGGTGGACATTTGTCATTTTATTTCACTGCCCAGCCTCTGAACCTTCCCTTCCCTCCTGTGGGTTAGGAAATTCCCCACTTTGTCAGTCTTGGTGGGAGGCATAGCCACCTTCTTACTGTTGGGCCCCAGGGCAGGCCACCCCAAAATATGCCTCAATAACACAATGATTATTTTGAATTAAACTTGAGAAACAGCTGGGAAAAAAAAGATTTTAAAAAACCCAAAATACTTTGACTCCCCATCCCCCATGAAAGTGGGAAATAAATCTCCCATGTGAAGGTATAAAAAGCATCCTTATCATCGGAATTAGGGAATTCAAGGCTAAGGGAGCCGTATAAACAAACTTTGTTACTTCTTCATTAGTCTGCTACCCCAAGTACAAGCCTCTTTGTTTTGTTAAATCTTCACAAATAATTGTTTCTTCGTCTAAAAATAATATATAAACAGTCTGCTTTGGTCACTTTGGGGGTCCCATTTCTCTGAGACCTCCGTGCACATGAATTAAATTGGTTTTTTTCCTCCTCTGTTAATCTGTCTTGTGTCAATTTAATCATCAGACTAGCCAAAAGAACTCAAGAGGGGTGGGGCAAGAATTCCCCCCTCTTGAATCAACCATAGAACTTGAAGACTCCCAATCCTCTCTCCCAGCTTCCCTGGAACCTGGGCTAGGGCTACCTAGGCTGGGACAGGCAGTCACAGCCACCCTAGATTTGGAGTCTGGAGTTGCTCCTGCAAAACAGGAGACCGGAGGTGATGGCTGTGGTTCTGGCTAGGGATACTTCCTTGTTCCTGCCTGTTTGCCAAGCCTAGCTCTCTAATCTTCCTGACAATTCAGCAAGTTATCCAATATCCTTTCAATAAACATCTTTTCTGCTTCAGTTGGCCAGAGTTGTGTTCAATTGCTTGCGATAGAGTCAGTTTCCTGATCCCGCTGTTATAATCCATTGTTTTCCTGGAACATATCCGAACAGTAGTATGGAAGAGAAAATTTGAGCCCTCATATATCTGAAATGCGTATTTCACCCTCACATTTGATAGTCCGTCTAAGAATTTAAGGCTGAACATCTGTTGCCCTCAGAACTCTGAAGGCACTGCTCCTGGGGTTTGGATATCCAGCGTTGATGATGAGAAACCTGCAGCCACAGATTCTCATTCCTTTGAAGCTATTCGATTTTTAACCTCCCTGAAAGCTTCCAGGCCTGTCTTAACATTTATTGTAAAATTTCATAACACGTATTCAGGTGTGCATCTTTTTCTCACTCACTGCATGGGGAAATCATGGGCTTCTAGAAACTACGTGCTTGGCCTTCAGCTGTGAGAAACATTTATGTTGTAAACCATTCCCTCTCATCGTCTTGGTCTAATCTTTGTGGAATTCCTAATTCCGCTTGGATTGATCCTCTAAAGCTTTTATTTTCTATTTTCCATGTCTTTTGTGGTTGTTGTTCTACTTACTGACATCAAATTTACTTACTTGCTTAAATCAAATTTAGCTTTTACTTGACTTATAAAAAAAATGGGCAACTAGATTTTTAATGTCCAAGAACATTTGTTTTGCTCCCTGATCAACCTATTTTTATAGCATCTTGTTCTTGTTTTATGAATAGCATAGCCTCTCCAACGCCACTAATTATTTCTTTGAAAGTCTTTTGTTTCCTGTTTCATTTGTTTTCTCCATAGTCACAATTACCTACCCACACCCCCGCCACAAAAAAAATCTTGGTCTCACTCTGTAGTGTAGTCTTTTCTCAGATGTCTTACCAAGCTTTATGTCTTTAAGACACATATTTGAGAATAAAACAGGACAGTGACAACTGGGAGCTGTACGATTCAAGTTGAGGTGATGCCCTTAAGTGCCAGAATGGAGCCAATCTATTTATTTTGCGATTTCTCAAAAAATTATTTGTCTGGGGAAAACTCTCCTGGTTTCTGGACGTTAATTCTGCATGAAGACCTTGATGAAAATCCCCTTTTATCTCTGGTTTTGTCACACGAGCTTCTGTGACTCTCCAGAGCCGACCGATACCCTCTTTGGTCATGGCTTCCTCTGTTCTACGTAATGATCGCCGCTCCTCTACCAGTTCTCTGTGTTCCAGAGATCTGTTGGATTATCTTGGCCACGAAAAGCCCCCCTCTCATTTTCTTTTATTTTTTAAATTAATTTTTATTGGAGTATATAGTTGCTTTACAATGTTGTGTTGTTAGTTTCTACTGTACAGCAAAGTGAATCAGCTATACATATACATATATCCCCTCTTTTTTTGGATTTCCTTCCCATTTAGGTCACCACAGATCATTGAGTAGAGTTCTCTGTGCTATAGAGTAGGTTCTCATTAGTTGCCCCCCTCTTATTTTCAATGACTAAAAAAATTGTTTACTGTTGTTTTCATAGGGTTTCAAGAGAAAGAAGATAAATACGTGTGACAATCTGCCTTTCTGAACCGTAAGTGTCCCTCTATGTGCTTAATTCTCATTCATCAGCAAGTGGTATCGATGGGTCTCTAAGTATAAGGCACTGTGCCTAGCACTTTATATCAGTAAATGAACTCAAATAATAGAGGCAATTGTTTCTTTTGCAAATGCTGAAGCCCTAATATCTTTCCTACCTAAGTCTCTACCCCAATAATTAGATGTTGATCTTAAAAAGCCAACACCTCTGAAAACCTTTTACAGATTAATTCTCTATCTATCTATCTATCTACCTATCTATCTATACCAAACTAAAAGTAAATGGGTAAGAAGCTTAAGAGAAAGGCCTGATTAATCAGTGACATAGACCTAACGTTACTCAGATGAAATAAGAAAAAATGAGTAATACTTTTAATAATAAGAAACACTATGATGATCCTTTTTATCTGTGAGTCATAGAGGTCTCTAAATCAGAGTGGGCAAAAGGTTTTTATCCCCCATGCAATGCTTAAGCTTTATTATTCCCTTAGAAGTCTGAATTTTCTATGCTTTTACAGAAAAATAAATGGCAGGGAAAATTGTACAGTCAAATCACTAACTTAAAAGACAGTTTTACATTTGTTCATATGTTCATAATTGTTCTTCTGTAATTTAAATGATTGCTAGCCTTAAATATGTAGTTATTGTCCATAAAATGGAATTTAAGAATTCTTCTCTTCAGACATCTGAATTTCCAATTTGGAGGTTGGCAAAAGTATTTAAAAGATATTCAGTGATGGGCAGTTAGGAAGCTTAGGCTCTCATTCTGCTGCTCAGATGTCTCCCTGCAACAGTGTACTTGAATCCCCCACTCGAGTACTATTTAATCTCTACTTCCCTCTCCAATTCCTAGTTTTGGTCTGAAGATTTTACCTCACTTCAACAGCAATGCAATAAACCAGGAAGTTGGCAAACGTTTTCTGTAAAAGACCAGGTAGTAAATATTTTAGACCTTGTGGGACACAGCTCTGTTGTAGCCTCTCAACTCTGCTATTGTAACAAGAAAGCAGCCAGAACCCACACATGAACGGGTTTGGCTGTGTTCCAATAAAACTTTATTTAAAAACAGGCAGTGGACCAGATATGGCCCGCAGGCCACAGTTTGTAGACTCATGGGATAAATCATTATCCTCTTACAAATTTTCATTATGTTTTATCAAAGGACATCTATGTTGCTCATACCAAACACTAAAATTTTATGCAGTGAGAAAGCCAATCATCTTTTGGGTTAACGAAATTACATCTCTGTCATGCTTTGTGTTATATGTGAGGACTTGAAACAAGTACTAAAAACAAAAGCAAATTTGAGTTATCCATTTGAATAGCTGGACCTAATACCATCCATGGAAAACAATGATAATTTAACACACGAGGACACCCCTTTTTATGTCCTCAACCGTTCATCGCTAAAAAGAGAGTTTATAGGTGCAATAAAGGGCTATAAACAAATTCTTACTATGGGTTTGACAGATCAGTTTTAGAGAGTATTAATTCAACTGCTTCATAACTAGCACCAAAAAAATCTGTCCGTAAACTCTCTCCCACTGAGTTACTGTTAACACATGAGGGTAACTGTTCTGAATCTAAACTGGTTGAGTTCACAGAAGCTTACTTCAGAACGTAGTTGCTAAAATGGCTTGCAGCACAGCAGCTGGTACCTTAAATCTCAGAAAAAGAGCATGTGTTTATCACTCAGGCTCCAAAGGACAGGGCACTTGGCTCCAGAGGACATAGTTTCACAAACTATCTCCTGGTGCAGGAGCATGATCAATGGACTTCAAGAAGTAAGAATGGTTTTGGAAGACTTATGACCCTAAGAACCAATTGAAGAACTCCCCCTTAAAGTAGTAGAATGTTACTTTAAGAAATACAAAGGGGCTTCCCTGGTGGCGCAGTGGTTGAGAGTCCGCCTGCCGATGCAGGGGACGCGGGTTCGTGCCCCGGTCCGGGAAGATCCCACATGCCGCGGAGCGGCTGGGCCCGTG
>NC_041231.1:92674067-92681564 GCF_002837175.3 Physeter macrocephalus
TGAGCCTGCGCGTCCGGAGCCTGTGCTCCGCAACGGGAGAGGCCACAACAGCGAGAGGCCTGCATACCGCAAAATTAAAAAAATTTAAAAAATTAAATAAAAAAAAAAGAAATACAAAGAACTGAAAGCTGACATCTGCTACTGTCATATCATGTCAGGAATATCCAATACTTGTACAATTGACCTGATGGCCAAAAAGTTCTGCTTTCCTGCTCACTCAACTTTCATTTAGTGGCAAACTCTAATCCTGTATTTGAGGTCTGGGAGTTTCCAGGCTGCAGTACAGTAAGGAGGAACCCAGGTAGAGGCTGATACACTCCCTGAGTTGAGAAGATTTTGCTGAGAGTCTGGGGAGATCAAAATCGCTAGAATTTGGACAGAGGACCAAAAAGGAAAGAATATTCAGAGACAGAAACTTGGAAATCCGCAGAAGGCACCCTGGATTCAGTAGACCCCTGATCAGTGCAAGCATGTGAAGAAACTACCCAAGGCGAGGAAAAACAAACTCCTGAAAGGAATAGAAAACAGTGCCTAGAGCTCCCACAGGGCCTGAAACTGCAGGCACAGTGTTCCTACGATTGTTCTCAGACTGAAAAAAAAAAAAAAAAAAAATCCTCATAATTCATGAGGCATAGGGTAGAATACTCAGAAGGGTGTTGTCTCATTGGTGAGGCAAAATTAGCCCTTGAATAAACACTGCTCTGGTCCCACCCAACAAAGCAAGACCTGAAAGATCAAACTGTTTCTAAGAAACTTAACGGCATCTCAGAATAAAATTCAAGAATATTTACAGAAGTACAAAAATGTCTAGCACCCAACAATGATTATCATCTAACCAGAGATTACCGGGGTTCCAAGGAAGCATGAAAATCCCACCCATATTCAGGAGAAAAAAAAAAAAAAATCCATCAACAGAAACTGACCTAGAACTAACACAAATATTAGAATTACTAGATAGATAAAAGTTAATGTAACTATATTCCATATGTTCAAAAAGTTATGTAGAGACATGAATGACATAAACCTACAGATTCAAGCTCAATAAATCTCAAACACAAGAAATATAAAGATAATATAAATATAATATATATATTATACAATATATATATTATATATTATATATATAATATATATAATATATAATATATATTATATATAATATATATAAGATAATATATATAAGATAATATAAATATAAATATACCAAGGCACATCACAATCGAACTGCTCAAAATCAGTGACAAAGAGAGAAAAACCTTAAAAGCAGCCAGAGTGGTAAAAAAGAAAAAAAAAGACATGTTACAAACAGAGAAATAAATGGATGGGAGGTTTCTCATTTGTAACTATGTAGTCAGAAGATAATGGAGCAACATCTTTAAAAGCATTGAAAGAGGGCTTCCCTGGTGGCACAATGGTTGAGGGTCCGCCTGCCGATGCAGGGGACGCTTGTTCGTGTGCCGGTCCCGGAGGATCCCACGTGCCGCGGAGCGGCTGGGCCCGTGGGCCATGGCTGCTGAGCCTGCGTGTCTGGAGCCTGCGCTCCGCAACGGGAGAGGCCACAACAGTGAGAGGCCCGCGTACCGCCCAAAAAAAAAAAAAGCATTGAAAGAAACTGTCAAACCAGAATTCCATACCCAGAAAAAATATGTTTCAAAATCCAAAGGCAAAACAGAGACTTTTTCAGAGACACAAAAGCCAAAAAAAATTTTCACCAGTAGGCTTGCACTAAAAGAAATATTAAAAGAAGTCCCTTGAGCAGAAGGAAATTATGCCAGATGGAAATATGGATCTAGACAAAGCAATTAAGAGTATCAGAAATGGTAGCTACCTGGGTAAACATAGGTTTTCCCTCCATTATATTATATTTAGATCCCTTTAAAAGACAATTGACTGTCTAAACAAAAAGAGTAAATTGTATCATGTATATGTATAAGTAAAATACATGACAATACTAGCAAAAAAGGCCAGGAGGGAAGAAATGGAAGTATATTATTATCATAAGGTACATGGTATAATTTTAAGTAGGACTAAGGAATGAGTAGGGGTAAGTGCAAAGAGCCAAGAAAAAAAAAGACTATTGGAGAGGGAAACAAAAGAGTATTCAACTGCATTGTTAATGTCAATATATAGGGCTATTCTTTCTGCCCCTTGTATCTGAAACATTTTATAATAAATTTTGAAAAATTAAACAATGAATAGGAGTCAGCTAGTGAGAGAAGAGTAGGTACGTGACCAACAATTTGGAGGGTAATCTGGCAGTATGATCAACATTTTAAACATACACATCCTTTTGATCCTACAATTGTACTTCTGGGGACCAGTTTATCCTCGAGAAATACTAAAAACATGTACACAGAGAGGCAAGTACCATCATTTTGTTACAGCACTATATTTAACAGGGGGAAGTTAAAAAAAAAAACACCAAACCTAAATGTCCGTTGTCCATTAATTGGGGAATGGTTAAGTAAACCACTCAATATTATACACCCACATTATAGAACATCACGTAGCTGCATTATTTTACGGTGAGGTCCACCTTTGGCTTTACCTGGTTAGAAAAAAAACCAACTTAGAACGGTATTTGCCCTATGATCTCCTATGTAAAGGCAAAAATAACCACTGTCGAAAATACACAGAAAAGGCCTCAAAGGAAGCCCATCGATGAGGAGGAAGGTGAAGGGTCCAGGAGGTGATACGCTTTATAGACTTCTGCTAGAAGGTGTGTGAGAATATACTAGCTCTGTGATTCATCTCAAAAACTGGTGAAGATAGGGTATCAACAGAGGAAACATGTTGTAAACAAAAATGCCTAGGGACCAGGGATTGGCCAAATGACAAATCTGAGGACCCAGAAGTTAAAGGGGAGGAGAGTGGGGGCCAGTGAACATGAGGAGTTCAGAGATGGCTGGGCTTCTGGGAGATGGAGTGCACAGAAGCCTCCGTGAAGAATGACAAAGAACTAAGTGTCATGAAAGAATGGACTGATGAGAGGGAGGAAGGCAGGAAGGAAAGAAGGAAGGAGGGGGGGATGGGAGACTTTAGGTTTTAGGATTACTGACCATTTCTACAATATCACCTTTCCACTTCCCTATAGTTAGGTAACTCCGAAATTTCCAGAAAGGAAACTAACATTTATCCAATGCCTACCATGTACTTTCAAACAGATTATTTTAATTAAGGAAAGGTGGGTCCTCTAACACACTTAATTCGTTAAGATGAAAATTTCTTTGTATTTAAAAGAAAATCAGTGTAAACATAGTGATGTCAATTCTCAGATACACTGACTATTCAGAAGCACGATATTAAACATAACACATTGCAACAGGAGAACTTCAGAACACCATTGTCCCTTGGCATCCACAGGGGATTGGTTCCAGGACCACCCCCACCCCCAACTAGGGTACCCAAATCAGAGCATGCTCAAGTCCCTTATAAAATGGCGTAGTATTTTCATACAATCTATGCACATCCTCCGGTATACTTCAAATAATCTCAGATTACTTATAATATCTAATATGCTATGTAAATAGTTGTAAATACAATGTAAATGCTATGTAAGTAGTTGCTGGTGCACATGGCAAATTCCAGCTTTGCTTTTGGGAACTTTCTGGAATTTTTTTCCCTGAATATTTTCGATCTGAGGTTGGTTGAACCTGTGAATGCGGAAGCCGCAGACAGAAAAGGGCAGACTGTGGCCTCCTCATCTAACGGTATAAGGGAGCCTTGGTTTTCACAGGTTATCCTGGGATTAATAAGTCTCTTCGGATAATCCCTGTAAAGTTCATTCCTCCCACTGCTGCTCTTCCTGGCTAGATCACTAAAGAGCAAACAACTGTGGGAAATATAACATAAATCCCAATTCACAGGATCCCCATGTCTACAAAGTAGACATGGTATTAAACAACTTTTGAGATGAGAGAATCACCCTAAAACACCCAGATGGGGGGCAGATGGTGGAAGAGCCTCCGTTATTCTAATTATTTTTTTTCCCAGTAACTTCCACAGAAGCTTCTTGTTTCTGTGGAATGGATTATTTAAAATGCACTACCCACCCACAAAAAAGGCAAGTTTACCCCCTTTGTAACGACAGTTTTACCAACAGGCCTACCTATTTTTGAGAAATCTCCTAGAGTTTAAAAGATAGAATGGATTCTTTGGAAAGTGAATAAAGTAATACTGATAAGACATGTATTGGCTCTGAGATGAGAATTCAACATTTTTTTTTCTATCACAGAAGCTTTATTTATTTATTTATTTTAACATCTTTATTGGAGTATAATTGCTTTACACAATGGTGTGTTAGTTTCTACTTTATAACAAAGTGAATCAGCTAAACATATACATATATCCCCATATCTCCTCCCTCTTGCGTCTCCCTCCCTCCCACCCTCCCTATCCCACCCCTCTAGGTGGTCACAAAGCACCGAGCTGATCTCCCTGTGCTATGTGGCTGCTTTGCACTAGCTATCTATTTTATATATTTATTTTTAAATTTTTTGGAGTACAGTTGATTTACAATGTTGTGTTTCAGGTGTACAGCAAAGTGAATCAGTTATAGATATACATGTATCCAACATTTTTGGCAAATTAAAAAGAAATGATAATGTTAGGAGAAATTGGGGGCTTCCTCCTTTCTCTTTTTTCTTTTTTTTTACTTTTGAAGAAGAATATTCTTTTATTTTCTCTTCTTGTGCCAATGCTCTTCTCTTTTTATTTAATTTTTAAATTTTATTTATTTTTTTATACAGCAGGTGAGAATTCAACATTCTTAAAAGAAACAATAGAGAACAGAAATTTCTCACCAAATAGGACCACTAGTGAGCTTTCTAAGGCTGAGGAAATGGAGAAATGGTCTGGGCGGGGGGTTCCAGAGGAGCCCGGCTGGGTGAGTAGGGGTCCTGTTAATGGGCTGCTTTAGCAGCAGAGCGATTCCTGCTATTAGGTACCGCCTGCCCTAGGATTTAAAGACCCCTCAATCTGGAGAACACAAAGTATGGATCCTCTCTTTTTAGATCGACAGGGCAAAACAATGCAGCCATCAAAACAGAAAAAATACAGCTCTTTGAAAGGAGTCAAATTCTTCCACTCATTTTCGCAGTTTTGACTCCCCAGGTTCTAACACACGAAATGGACTTTAACTCCCCGTTATACTAATGTGGGCAAACATTTTGATAGAGATCATGATTCAGAAGCCTCTCACTTACCCAATAAAGGTTCAGAACAAGGTCTTAGCTTTTTTCTAAGGTACAGAAGAAAATCTGTACCTACCTTTGAGGTACAGAAGAAAAATCAAAAGAAAGGCCTACGGCAGTGATTGCTAATGAATACATATGAAATCATGTTCATTTCCCAAATGCACATAAAAAGATCTAGAAAACATTCTAGGAAAAAATACTATGAAAAATGTGGGATGGGGACTTCCCTGGTGGTCCAGTGGTTGAGAATCCACCTTCCAGTGCAGGGGACACGGGTTCGATCCCTGGTCGGGGAACTAAGATCCCACACGCCCCGGGGCAACTAAGCCCGTGGGCCGCAACTACTGAGGCTCGAGCGCTCCGTAGCTGGCGTGCGGCAACAAAGATCCCGCGTGCCACAACTAAGGCCCAACACAGCCAAATAAATCATAAATAAATAAACTTAAAAAAAAAATGTGGGATGGAATAGGGGTGATACAATAGCTCTAAAACTGTACAAACTTGATAATACTGAATTCAAAGAACACGTAGACAAAGAAAAATGTTTTTCATCTAAACGAGTTTTGAAAGAAAGAATGCTAGTGTGTTGTATAGGAGATGACGATAAATGCTAACCTTTATTAATGATGAAAATCAATAACAAACTATAAAGTTTATCAAGGACCTAGCTCTATTCAGCAGCTTGGTAATTACAGGAAAAGCAGCGATTTATCTGAACAGGGCTTAAGCTCCGGTGGAACAAATCAGGCTTTCTTTAGGGGGCAATATAGCTTGTCTCCTTTTTCTACAAGTGAGTGTTTTTCTAACCCATTTATCTTTTCACTACCTCTAGCCTATATACCTTACAACAATTCTAGGCACTGGATGGTACCTCAATAGACGTTATGTTAATTGGGAGACTAAAGAGAGATTACAAAAAGTACTCAAGTTGAACCTGACAATTTGGAGAAGAAGAATTTCTCCCCTTGTCTACATACAGTACGCCCTCCAGCCCTCCATCTCAGTGGGTTCCGCGTCCACGGATTTTCGTATCCGCGTGGGTCCTGGACCCAATCCCGCCGGGAAATCGAGGAACGACTGAACTTTGTAGGCAAGGTGGGCGCACGAAGCCCAAGCACGCTCTTCATCTCTGAAGCTGCACCTGCACAAACCTGAAATGCATTGCTTTCCTTGATGGGCGACCCCAAGCGGAACGTCAAAGAACTGCCTGAGGTCTCACCCTGGCAATTCATCCAGAGGTTCCTATTACCTGTGTTAACTTTTTCACAATTGGTCATTACAAATGCAAAATAAGTACCTGATTTTTAAAAATAATAACAAACAACTTATCTGTGTGGTAAATATAAAACTTCCTGATCTCTACAAATCGGTTAAAGTTTACCAATCTGAGGATGTTAAAGAGTCTTATAGAATAAAACGAACCAATCCAAAAAACCCTGAGAGTGTTATTAAACATATGATTAATGAATCTTGTAATTACTCTGATACTTTTTTCAACTCCTGGACTGATGACATTAATTTTCACAAAATCTTTTTCTATTTGCACTCACACATTGCATTTGCTCACTAAAAGACGTGTGGGTGTAGGCAGTTGCTTCATAAAAAGTAGGGAGGAAAAGAGACAGGGCTATTTGAATCACATTGCAATTTAGGAGAACGCTCTTTATGATGATATGCTCGGAGCGGTTTATAAAGGTGAATAAAATAAGAAACTACAAGAACCGATACATTACAGTGAGTGTTATTTCCACCATGTTACTATATCATTCTTTTCGTCAGTTCACAAAATATAACTTAAAAAAAATTTTTTTTTAAACTGTGAGACTGTGGAGCGACAGCAAGAATGTTGGCCAAGTTGTACAGCCTCCGTTTCTTTGTTTGTACATAGTGAAGAGAGGACTGGAAAAATCCCTGGAGTACTTTCCAGAGCCTCAAGGCCCGTGAGCATCTCTGAAACCTCTCTACTAACAAGTTCACCTCTTTTGTTCACTTGCATTTACATTTCTGACCAAGAGCCCCTGTGTGAGTGTTCTAACCAGAACCTGGCAAGTGCTAAATTCACCAGAAATTTTTACTAGATGAGTTACGAACATAAGGTAAAGAAAATATAATTCAAAAACCACCCTAGAACCTAAGCAGAAATTTAAGAATACCTAAAGTCTCTTGATTGTGACTTAGTTTGTAGCCAAACACACAAGGCTTGCTCTCTCCCCAGCTCCTTCAACCGTTAAACTTGAGGAGTGGCCAAGGGGTGTGTGTATGTGTGTGTGTGTGTGTGTGTGTGTGTGTGTGTGTGTGTGTG
>NC_041231.1:92681590-92683772 GCF_002837175.3 Physeter macrocephalus
TGTGTGTGTGTGTGTGTGTGTGTGTGTGTGTGTGTGTGTGTGTGAGAGAGAGACAGAGAGAGAGGCTGAGGGACGTCTCTCAGACGTCAGAGCCAATGGGAAAGTCCAAAGTGACCCACCTGGCACTTTGTCACTGCCAACAAAATCAGCAACACTATTACAACAAAATACAGAGGATTCGGAGAGAAACACACGCTACAACCTGGAATCTTCGAAAGATGAGAAAGTCATCCAAAAAGCAGGTGATTTGGACTTCCCTGGTGGCGCAGTGGTTAAGAATCCGCCTGCCAAAGCAGGGGACGTGGGTTTGAGCCCTGGTCTGGGAAGATACCACATGACGCGGACCAACTAAGCCCATGTGCCACAACTACTGAGCCTGCGAGCCACAACTACTGAAGCCTGCGAGCCACAACTATGAAGCCTGCACACCTAGAGCCCGTGCTCTGCAACAAGAGAAGCCACCACAATGAGAAGTCCGTGCACTGCAATGAAGAGTAGCCCCTGCTCGCCGCAACTAGAGAAAGACCGGGTGAAGCAACGAAGACCCAACGCAGCCAAAATAAAAACAACAACAACAACAACAACAACAAAAGCAGCTGATTTAAGTTTCAATCAAGTTGCTATTTCTTGTTCAGAATGTATTTGGTATTTTCAGGATCATTTTCTTGCATGTGACATCTGGTCACCATTACAGTCCTTGTGGTACCGAAATCACTATAAAATAAATGCACAAATTCTGGTTCCCAAACTTGGATATACATTGGAATCAACTGGAACATTCAAAAATTTCTGATGCCTGGGTCCCACCTGAGATACTGATTAGGTATATGGGTGTGGTCTGGGTGACAAGACTTTTAAAAATTTTAATATTTGTTTATTTAAACCTGTTTTAAAAAACTGAAGTATAGTTAATTTACAATGCTGTGTTAGTCTCAGGTGTACAGCAAAGTGATTCAGATATATATATATTTTTTATTCTTTTCCATTGTAGGCTATTACATGATATTGAATATAGTTCCCTGTGTTATACGATAAATCTCTGTTGCTTATCTATTTTACATACAGTAGTATGTATCTGTTAATCCCATACTCCTAATTTATCCCTCCCCCCGCCACTTCTCCTTTGGTAACCATTAAGTTTATTTTCTATGTCTGTGAGTCCGTTTCTGTTTTGTAAATAAGTTCAGTTGTACTATTTTTTAGTTTCCACGTATCAGTGATATCATACATTTGTCTTTCTCTTCTGACTTACTTCACTTAGAATGATAATCGCTAATTCCATCCATGGTGCTGCACATGGCATTATTTCATTCTTTTTTATGGCTGATACTCCATTGTGTGTGTGTGTACATGCATATATAGTGGGTGTGTATCTTCTATATATTAGTGTGTGTATGTTAATCCCAAACTCCTAATTTATCCCCACCCCCTCACCCCCCCGCCACCCCCTTTGGTAACTATGTTTGTTTTCTATGTCTGAGTCTATTTCTGTTTTGTAAATCAGCTCATTTGCATCATTTTTTAGATCCCACATATAAGTGATATCATATGATATCTGCCTTTCTCTGTCTGATTTACTTCACTTAATGTGATCATCTCTAGGTCCATCCATGTTGCTGCATGGGTGGCAAGATTTTTAAAAGCCATAAGTTTATTTTCTGTCTGTGAGTCCATTTCTGTTTTGTAAATAAGTTCATTTGTACTATTTTTTAGTTTCCACATATCAGTGATATCATATATTTGTCTTTCTCTGTCTGACTTACTTCACTTAGAATGATAATCACTAATTCCATCCATGTTGCTGCATATGGCATTATTTCATTCTTTTTTATGGTTAATACTCCATTGTGTGTGTGTGTGTGTGTGTACATGCATATATAGTGTGTGTGTATATATTTGTGTGTATATATATTCCTTTTCAGATTCTTTTCCATGATAAGTTATTATAAGATATTGAATACCGTTCCCTGTGCTATACAGTAGGTCCTTGTTGTTTATCTATCTTCTATATATTAGTGTGTGTATGTTAATCCCAAACTCCTAATTTATCCCCACCCCCTCACCCCCCCGCCACCCCCTTTGGTAACTATGTTTGTTTTCTATGTCTGAGTCTATTTCTGTTTTGTAAATCAGCTCATTTGCATCATTTTTTAGATCCCACATATAAGTGATATCATATGAT
>NC_041231.1:92683864-92711564 GCF_002837175.3 Physeter macrocephalus
CTTTCTCTGTCTGATTTACTTCACTTAATGTGATCATCTCTAGGTCCATCCATGTTGCTGCATGGGTGGCAAGATTTTTAAAAGCCATGTAACTGAGTCTAACGTCTAGCAAAGTTTTAGAACTATGGCTCTACGGTAAACCCTGGTTGGCAATTAGGCTCAGAAGTTACTGCCGTTTATGGGAAGTCTGCCTTACCTTGCCAAATACAAGCACAATTATGGTGTGGTGAACACTCATCGGGGGAAATATGTATTCTGTTCTGACACCAAATTATTTTTAAAGGCAGAAGGGCAAGAGACAAGAAGGAACAATGATGCTTTTGTAGCAGTAAGACAAGTCTTCAATGCTACAAAACTTCCTAGCGTATTATGGAAACCAGTTTTGCTGGTTTTTTATTATATGACAAAGGGAAGCACTGACCCAGTCGGCTGAATTTTGGATGTAAGATGTACTAGTCCAAAGCACTAGTGACGTATCTCTATGACGTCCGGAAAAAAAATCCAGAGAAGCTTTCTACTCTAAGAATATCACTGTCAAAGAACAGATGTTGTAATTTCCTACCAGTCTTTACATTTTTCTGTGGCGAGAAGATAAGGACCAAACCTGTCCACCTAAAAGGCAGTGCCATAAGGTTGCAATTTTCCATTAAGAGATTAGATATAATTTCTAAGGCCGTGGGTCCCAAACTTGAGCATGCTCAGAATCACCCAGGGGGCTTGTCAAATGCAGTCAGATGGCTGGGCCCCACGGCACAGGTCTGTGATTCTCTAGGTCGAGGGGGGGAATTTGTGTTTCCGACAAGTTCCCAGGTGATGCGCGTGTTGAGGACCCCTGTTCCAAGCGCTCACAAATGGCACTCCTGGAGTAACAAATGTGCCTGTCTTGCTTCAGGCTTTGTGATAAAGAGAAAACTCACTTTGAATGAAAAGAGACATTGCCTTCAGATAAATCTTGAGATTTATGCCAAGAGGTAAAATTTTATCATTCCCTTAGAGAGGAACAGAGGGGTTCCGTTAACTTCATTCATTCACTCGTGAGCAAATGTTACCCATGGAGGAGAAGATGAAAGAGCTGTCTTAAGTTAAAAGAGAAAGACCTTAACATTTTCCCCCCCAAAAAACGCTGACCCATGGTTTCGTGTTTCAGAAAGGAATATTGGCTATTTTTCATTTACAAAATGTTTATTTCATAATGTGGCATTTAAGTGGGAGTAAAGGTGGGCTTTTTAACTAAGCGGTCAGGGCCATAGAGTAATATCTGGAAAAAAAAATTGACTCTGTACTTTGTAGAAGAGCAGGATAAACCTCAAATGGAGCAAATATTGAAATGTAAAACAAACAAACAAACAAACAAAAAACCGCTACATAATTCTGCAAAAAAATATGGGTCAATTTCGTACATGTGTGTGGAAGGTAGATAGAGGAGGATGCTTTCTGTGACTCAAAATCTGGAAGCCACAAAGGAAAGAATGGAAAAAAATATGCTTTATAAAAATTAACTTCTGTATGTGGCAAACCAAAACCTCAAAGATTCAAGAAAATGATAAACTGAGAAAAATACTTGGAGATCATATCATGGTCTCAGAGCTAATTAATCTCCCTATTACATAAAGTGCTCTGTAAATCAATAAGACAAAGACCAACAACCCAGTAGAAGAATAAGTCAAGTACAGGAAGACACAGTTTGCAAAAAAAGAAATACAAATGGCCTTTAAACAGATAAGATGTCTGATCTCACACTCTTTAAAAAAAGGCATGCAAATATAAACCATATTGAGGTATAGTTTGCATATCAGATTGGCAACAATTCCAAAGTGTGGAAACTTACTCTGTTGGTGAAGCTCTCATAAGTTGAGCAAAATGAAACAATCCGGTGGAAGGGCGATCACACCATCGCCAGTAAGTAGGAACTTATCCTCTGCAGTTACAGTTGCATGTGCATAAAGTTGATACCCGTGCAACTTTGTTTGTAACAGCAGAAGACTGACAGAACCTATGAGACTATTCATAGGAGACTGGTTTAATAACTGACACATCCATACAATGGAATAGTATTTAGCTCTAAAAATCGTGACGTGGCGCTGTATGTTCTGACACGGAAGGCTCGTTGAAGTATATCATTAAATGTGAAAACAAGGTGCAGAATAACATAACAGTTGTCCTCTTTTCTAAGAAAAGGAGGAAAATAAATATATTTAATCTTTTGAGTTTGCACAAACAATGGAAGAATTCACAAGGAACTAATGGAAATAGGAGGGTAGAGTGGATGGGAACAGGCCTGAGAGCAAGATTTTCAAGCAAGCCTTCTTAAAAAAGTTCCTTTATAAGGGTGATTGAAATCAAATTGTAGTATTATTTAAAACATGAGAAAACTTTGGTGTCCGAATATTTTTTCTTTACATGTTTTCAGCACCATTCAAAGCCCCGCCCCTGCACCCCCCTCAAAAAAAGTACTTAGTAAATACAAGTCAAGTGATACGGCTAGGCCAAAATTACTGACCTCTAGAAGGCCAGATGTTAGATGGCAAAGTCCACTTTGCAGGCAAGTGCTTTTCGGAAGAGCATTTACTACAACAGGTCTCTGAAGATGAAGGAAGCCAGGCTTTTAGTTTTACTGTATCATTCAATTTCTATAAATACTCTCCTCCAATTAAGCCAATGAATTTACGTTTCTTTGCAGCCCATGCTTTAAAGCCACGCTCAGATGTTTGCCATAGAATGTTTGTTTTTCACTCCGTGGCACTCTCCCCACTTTTGTTTTAATAAATAAACCACCAACAGAAGCACCTAATTATAGACTTCAGGAATATGAAATTCCCCAGATCAGACAAGAACTACATACACTCTACCCTCCCCCCAGCCCTCAAATCTGTCCTTTCTCTAACGCAAAACCAGGAAGCACCTTTAGATACTGTACAAAGTACACCACATAGAGTATTCAAATGAGGCAAAGTAACCAAATTTTTAGTACCTCTATGTCTCCCTGAAGAGATGCCAGTTTTTACAGTCCCTAAAATATCATATTTTAAAATCATCCTCTGTGTTCAGACTGCTGCTACATAAAATTTATAATGTAAACCTTATATAAATGTTATATAAAACTTTTTTAAAAAAATAAAGACAAACACATTTAACTTACTCTGGGCACATGTCAAGACACCAGAGTTATAGTTCTATGACTTTCTGTCATGATTCAATCAATGAAAGAAAGCAAGTCAGCTGACCTTTCCTCAGCAGCAGGAACTGACTGGACGGTATATGCCAGCAGGAACGAACCTGCCATCGCACTAGCACTTGCTGGAGAGCCGGTTATCATTTCTCTGGAGATGTTTCTAGGTTATGCACGGAGAGCACTCATGACAACCAAACTAACCAAAAAAAAAAAAAAAAACCCACTCCACAAACTAGCTTTCCAGCATCCCTTGCTCAGTTTCTAAAATTACCACCTGTAATCCACCTGGAAAAAGAGAACGGGTTTGAACAAGAGAAAATCCTTTCACATCAACCCCCAGGAATGAAATTTGAGTAAAATCCTATCCGCTGTGTCACCAGGAAGTGGAATAGAAAGACCCAAGGACAGAGTATCAAGAATCGCCTGTTGGGGGCTTCCCTGGTGGCGCAGTGGTTGAGGGTCCGCCTGCCGATGCAGGGGATACGGGTTCGTGCCCCGGTCCGGGAAGATCCCACATGCCGCGGAGCGGCTGCGCCCGTGAACCACGGCCGCTGAGCCTGCGCGTCCGGAGCCTGTGCTCCGCATTGGGAGAGGCCACAGCGGTGAGAGGCCCGCGTACCGCAAAAAAAAAAAAAAAAAAAAAAAGAATCACCTGTTTTCTAGTCCTTGATAGGGCCTTAACTCACTTTGTGACCCTGGGCAAGTCACTGTCCCTCTCTGGGCCTCCATTTACTCATCTGAATGCGGTGGTGATACCTGAGGTCTCACAGAGGTCTTTCCCAGCACTCATGAACAGAGACTGGAACTCCAGGTTGCTTAATTCCGCTAGCTTACTCTGTCACTAGAACACCCAATTTACTGGCAAGAATAAATTATGGGGACGACAGTGGCTTCTTCTGTTGGTGACTGCTTACAATGAATGAACGTGTTGTAACCCAACTCGTGGGCAAAATGACTTCACAGTCTAATCCTTTCGATTTCTGACTCCTGATTATGTAGCAGTCTCTGCACGAGATGACATAATATAAAAATAAATTCTCTATTTCATTCTGTCCCTTCCCCGTGGAGTCTGGATCAGTGCAAATCACTGACATTCAGAAAAAAAAGAATCCCAGAAGATCACTGTGGGTCTCCGTCTGGGGCAGTGGGGAACCGCCTTGTTGAGAGGCCCAAGCAGAGAAGGCAGTGGCTTGGCTTGTCAGATGTAAAGCAAAATGGCAAGACTTATCAGCTCTGCCAGTGTGCGGTTCTCTCCCGCCCCCGCCCCCCCCCCCCCCGCGCGCGCGCGCGCGCGCACACACACACACACACACACAACCAATAATGCAGTACTGCTTAACTCATCTGTCCCTTGGGCAACAGAAAAAAACAAAACAAAACCTCACAAGAGAGGCCGGGCCCTTTCCCCAAGTCTGTCAAAAGCTGTAGAACACGAGGCAGTGGCTGGTCCTATTCCCCTTCCAAACGACATTCAACAAGATAACGTGGCGGTTCCTCTCTCCTCTGTGCTCTGAGGACCTACCTATTTTCCCTGACAAGAAGCCACAGCTAATATAATATGTTAATCTAACTTACTACATTGAATCCCGATATTATCCAAGGAAGACATTTAAAAAAACTAACATCTTCTGGGTCCAAGGTGGCTGCATTTCTTTATAAAGCTACAGTAAAACAGTGACATTTTAGGAAGCTGCTTTTTTGGCATTGAGATTTATTTGTTCTTACTTTTAACTTTCTAGGTTCCCTCTAAGTGTATATGTTGCCTATCCTGTCAAAAATAAAACAGAGGGTAGATTTCAAATCTCACTTTTCATTTCCTAACTCAGAAACAGATATTTTACATCAGGGGTCGGCAAAGCTTCCAGCTTTAAGCGCTGCCCACGGTGTTACCCAACCCCTGTATGTGTCAAGTAGGCGCCCCTGTTGCTTTAAAGGGTAAGTTCCTAGCCTTTTGGTGAAATAATTAGCGTTAACATGCACTGAGCCTCTGTTGAAAGTTGGATTTCGGTGCTCAAAATGATCATTTCATCTTCCTTGGAACTCTGACATCACAGATAAGGAAGCAATGTCAGCTAGAAAGTAGCAAAGTAGCCACTTGAGCCCGTCTTTCTAACACCCCATTTCCCTCCAAGAGTGGATGAGAAAACAAAGTCCTCGGCTCTAAGAAGCCCCCGATTGCAAGAGGTACCACTGTTTCGTCAACAAATGGAGAGATCGATGGCAGATGACATCTGCCCAAAAATGTTATGTCTAAGAAAATGGAGAAAATACACTCATTCTCATACACAAGAATCAACTCACTACGACCTGCTCCCCACTCCCCACCCTGACTGAGGAGGAAGGAGCCTGAGGCTCAGAAGGCTGTGATCTGTTCAAGGGCCGCAGGAGTGGCAGGGCCAATGCAGTTCAGTTCCCCAAACACGCACCTATTATGTGGCAAACTGTGCTGGGCCTGGGTCACCTTGTGACGCCTGCCCTCGGGGAACTTAGCATCAGAACGAAAGCCCAGAGGTCCTGGTGCCATATCCCAGCCCTCAACTACACCCACTCATGACGCAGGGCGACTTTCCAAGGCCTCTGGATTGACTCTGCAACATTTCCTAAGACTTAATATAAAGTCTTGAATTGAACGGTTAAGCAAGAAAAAATGTGTCTTGTTTTTGATTTGTTTTGTTTTTTCTTTTGACATAACATTTCATTTCCAAGGATCTTGCTGCTGGGTGAGGATGTAAACGAGTTGGGCAGAACTGCCAGGACAGCACTCACACTGCTTTCCTGCCTCTTCTTCTGGAATCAGCTACAGTAAGGAGCTCACATGCAATGGGATAAAGAGACATAGACCTACAAGTTGAGTTAAGGTGGAGGTGGAAACTAATATTTTTTGAGGGCCCACTAGGGATCATACTAGATACCAGGTGTTCTTGTTTTGTGAAAGGATGAACTAAGAAATGGATAAACCTTTAATCTATTCAAGGTGTCAACTATGTAGCTCTACTGCAAAACGCACTGGACATCTCAAGGATCTGATGAAGCTTATTTCACAGAGGCTGAACCTGTGATGAATCGTGAGTAGCTAATATTAAAAATCTCTTTGTGGGACTTCCCTGGCGGTCCAGTGGTCTGGACTCTACACTCCAACGCAGGGGGCACGGGTTCAATCCCTGATCGGGGAACTAAGATCCCGCATGCCACACGATGCAGCCCCCCCCGCCCCCAAATCTCTCTTTTTTGAAAGCACCATATCAAATCATAAGTATGTGGTACAGACACCATGGGGACACGAATATGGAACTTTTATCGAAAAAGCTTACAAGCTAAACAAATGATCAAACAGTTGATAGGAAATTAAAGTAAAATAAATAAAATAAAATAACCAACTTTTAACTCATGGAAGACATGCAGTATCAGTAAACACAAACTGTCAAATAAGTTCCATAGGCAATAAAGCCATGGGAATTCACACAGGCCGACAGAGCATCTGAAGCACTACAGTTTAAAAAAAAAAAAAAAAAAAGTTATTAATAACACCACACTGGGGATTCCAGATTAAGAAAGTGTGTATTTTGTAAAGTGGGAGGGTATGGGGAAATGATGAGTTGGGATGTGGGATAATTACGTCCATATCCGACATAATAATTCCATGGAATTCACACAGGCCGACAGAGCATCTGAAGCACTATTGAAAAAAAAAAAAAAAAAAAGTTATTAATAACACCACACTGGGGATTCCAGATTAAGAAAGTGTGTATTTTGTAAAGTGGGAGGGTATGGGGAAATGATGAGTTGGGATGTGGGATAATTACGTCCATATCCGACATAATAATTCCATGAAGAGAAAAAGAATGACGACCCGAGAAGGACACAGCTACAGAGAAAAGAGTCACAGAAATGAAAGCAGACATCTCTGCCCCACTCGTGCCTACCCACCCCCCATCACAGGCAGTGGTACGCAGCCTACACTGGCCTCTCCCCCGTTGCACCCCCATGGGAATTTTTGGGCAGGTCCAGCTTTCCTTGTTGACAGACGTGCTCCCTTCCTCATCTGCCAAAAGAATCGGGCTCAAGAGCCACCTACTTCACGCAAATGTTTCAAAGTTTAAATTAAATTAAAACAACAGATCTGAGATTTCCATAAAAGTGATTATCTGAGAAACCTAAATGTTCACTAAAGGCTTTACCTGCATTGATCAAGGAAAAGAATCATGTCCAGATATAAGTACACACACACACACACACACACACACAATTGAAGGTGCTACAGCATTTCAAATAATTCTAAAGGTTGCTTAATTTACTGTTACTACCTGATGATAATAAAAAGGTGTAAAAAGTTGAAGGTTACGGGGACTCAGATAATTCTCACCTTTGCTTGAAGAATTAAAAAGTACAGAAGTTACCGAGATAATTGGTAAAATAATATCTGGCAGGTGAGGAGCCTTTCCTTTGGGCAAGCAGCACAAGATAAATTTTTCATTTAGATGAACCGGCAGCTATTAAGAGGATGGCTAGCGGGCGCAGGAAAAGACTCCAGGGCAGGCTGTTTCTGGAGGCACGGTGAGCCCTCACCAAACTGGCTCCCTTTATAGGAGACAGCACAGAGCAGCACAGCACCCAGAGCCAAGGCTCAGGAAGCCTTCCTACACTGCGTAAAGATATGGTTGTTGCCATACCCAACCAGGTAATAACAAAACAAAAATGCTCTTTCCCCCAGCCAAAGCTAACTCACCAGGCAGCAAAAACAGTTCCTCATGGGAAACCCAGTGAGGAATGAGGCCTGGTGAGCATATTCGAGTTATGTAACATTCAGGGGGTCAAAACAAGGATTACCCCCTTGTGCAAGGCTGGTGGGAATGTGAAATGGTGTGGCCGCTGTGGAAAACAGTTTGGAGGTTCCTCTAAAAGTTAAATATGGAAATACCATATGATCCAGCAATCCCACTTCTGGGTACACACACAAAGGAATCGAAAGCAGGAACTCAGATGCTTCTACACAGTATTATTCACAATAGCCCAAAGGTGGAAACAACCCAAGAGTCCAGCAACAGATGAACAGATAAACAAACTGGGGTACACACACACAGACACACACACACACACACACAGGAATATTATACAGCCATAAAAAGGAGTAAAATTTTGATATATGCTAAAACATGGATGAACCTCAAAGACATTATGCAAAGTGAAATAAGGCAGACACAAAAGGACAAATATTCTACAATTCCACTTATATGAGGCACTTAGAGCAGTCAAGTTCAGAGATAGTAAGTACAACAGTGGTTATGAGGGACTGGTGGGTGGAGGGGCATGGAGAGTTACTGTTTGGTGGGTACAGAGTTTCTATTAGGGATGGTGAAAAAAATTCTGGAAATAGTGGTGATGGTTGTACAACATTATAAATGTACTTAATGTCACTGAATTATACACCTAAAAATGATAAATGTTATGTTATATATATATTTTACCACACTAAAACAAACAAACAAAACAAGGATTCCCAAAGGATACCTTCACCCCTGCAGGTCCTTCCCTGTTGTGTCCTCACTGGATTGCAGGATCTCCCCACCCCTACCTCTGACCACTTTCCCTTTCCTTGACCATCTGTGCACTGTGAGATGTCCGTTGAAATTACTCCTGGCAGAAGTAGGCTCAAATAAATCTGGGAACCAGAGTTAAAGCAGGAGGCTTGTGATCCTCGGTTCTGATGTTCCACTGTTAGCTCCAGCATGTGACCTCCCCTTCCAAAGGAAAAGAACTCATTCTTAATGAGTTTTCACAGAGACGGTAACCACCAACATTTAAGATCATTATGGAAAGAAAACTTCAGTGTCTCCAGTGGCTTCCAGAGAGCAGACCAAATCCTAAGAAAAATGGGCTTTTGTACTGGTATCACTGACTTCCTACTAAAAAGCCTGAGACACAGAAGAGGGGCTGAGCCTTCCATGTGTGGATGGGTGAATCATTCATTCTCCCTGACATGAAGGCTGAATTTTCTCCTCTCTTCTTTGGACTGATGGATATATTTCTCTTTATAACTGTCTTAATAGGAAGTAAGCTAGGGCTAAGATAAAAATTCACAGCAACCATTTGTTTCCATTGAGTAATTCTGAAAGAATGTTCAATGTAAGATAATGGTGACAATATTAACCTAGGTTATTAAAATTTTCCTGGATAACTGAATTAAATAATTGTTACCATTTCTTTGGCAGTAATAGCCCTGTCACAAAATATGCATTGGGTAAGTTGTGGAATGAAGAACGTAAGAAAAATGACTCTCCAAAACAAAAGATGAGTTCAAAATACGTGAAGCCCATAGTTCAATAATGTGAGTATGTCCTTGGCGTACAGTGATGGGAGTTTTCGAGAAAGTACGACAAAGGGTCCAGACAGCGCATAACATTTTGCTAAGGAGATTTCACGGCAAGAGATGAAGTACTGGGTAGAGCACCCTGGTTGGGCTGATGGGTCACTGCTTTCTCCACTGGAGTTTATAAACAAAACACAAACATACAGAAAGGAAAGTATCAGTATTGATCATAAATTTAGGTTATTTTCTTTACATATGCTTAAGTAGGATGAGGTTTGTGAGGTCAGTGAAAGGTGAGTTCTCCCTCTTTTTTTTTAAGAAAAAAATGTGAGGAAAAAAAGATGGGTGCAGAGGGACACATCACTGCACTTGTAATCAGTTAAAAGTATGAGGAAAGAACTGCAGGATTAAAATCAGATCCAACAGAGAAATGGGCAAATAAGGATGAACATACACACAAACAAAAAGAGACATCTGAGTAAGCCTCTTCCTCCCTCTTGAAAGGGCAGCTTGCTTTGTCAACCCATGTGGAAGGGTGGTGTCTACATTCTAGAACTCAGTTCAAAATTTGAGCGATTTTACATTTTGTTTCCCATTGACAAAAGTAGTTCTTTGCTGCTACTTATTTATAATTTAATTCCCCTGATGGTTCTAAAAACAAGGGAAGAAATATTTTCAAACAAAAATCATTATTTATACAGCTGCAGTTTTCATTTAGTTAGGAAAATTAGTAGAAAAATGTTTGGTCAGAATTTGAGATAAGTTTTGAATATTTCACAAAATCTCATACCATCAACTTCCAAATCTCTTTCACTATATTTAAGTCTTTCCCAGACTCAACGAGGGAAGCCCCCAAATCAACTAAATTAGTGGGTTCTCATCTGGGCAACTCCTTTGGCAAGGGGTGGGGGACCTTTGAATCAGGCGGAAAAATAGCTCAATTAAAATACCATTCTAATATGTAGTTCCTTTTTGTTTGAAAATGGAAACCAGCAACTTGCTTGCCTGAGTAAACAGAAGACAATTATTCAGGCTGGGGTCTACAGAGCAGAGAGCAAAGGAGACAGCTGGCAATTACCTGGCTAACTTAACCAGATAATTCATGCCTAAAAATTCACTCTGGTGCCCAAATTGCCCAGATCGGCTGTATTCATAGAAGAACGAAAGAGTGTAATTGCCAGATCTCCTTCCAATCTGTGTTGCCTAGGTGGGTTGTTTAATGTGATGCTCTTATCACAAACCATACTCAATTCTCCATTTCCCCAGTGAAGAGCATGCTAGGATTTTCACAATATAAGCCTGAACATTTGCTACAGTGTCCTATGGCCTTGTAAGATGCAGTTCATATATTGAACAAAGAATCAAAAATTTCAAATAGGCCAAAGAACTGACAAATTGCACTGGAGGCACTGCTTTGAATGTATATACCTTAAGACAAAGGCCAGATCAAGAGAGATGCTATCATTCTTCGCATCTAGAAATTCTAAAGGAAAAAGATACTCAGAGTAAAAATAGAGAAAGAATGTGTATGATTATGCAATTAGAGTAAGCAAAATTTGAAAATATGTCTTTTTAGCCTAACACCCAAAACGTGAGATTAATACCCTTATGCCTATATAGTATTTTATACTTTACAAAGCCCTTCACATTAAGTAATCCTCACAAGTGTGGAGGGTAGATTGGGTGAGTATTATTATTCCCATTTTACGGATTAAGAAAACAGGGCTCTCAGAATTGCTGAAGCAAAAAGCTAAGGTCAAAGCTGAAACTTGAACCCAAGTCTTCTAGATCCAAGTTTAGTGCCCTTTCCAACACACCATGCTACAGGCTAAAGTTAACTTAAAGCAAATAAAAAAGATCACATTACCCGGTCAAATCTGAGGTATTCACCATCACAGTCTTAGAGTCAACACATGTCATTAAATAAATCTTATAACCCAGCACGGCTGGAGAACACAGGTTGTACGGGAAGGTGGTAATGAGGAAGGCAGCTTTCCCACTGGCTCTCTCCGACCCTGGGCCAGGGATTTCTCTGACTCAGTTTCCTAATCAGTAAAGCGAAAGGACTGAGTAAAGTATCTCTAAAAGGCCCTTCAACAGCAAGTTGGCTGTGAAACTAAGTGGCTTCAGTTTTTTTCTGTTCACGCCTACTCAGAATTCAGTGTCGATTTTCTTTCCCTTCTGGATACTAGATGCTTCTCCAGTCAATTGCTCTCCACTCTCCCCAGCTAAACAAAAACAGAGTTCTAAAATGCATTTTACCAACTTTTGCCCAACCTGAGTAAAGCAATATATGAACACTACAGAACAATCGTTTCGAGAATTATTCAATGTTTTCTGTAGATCAGAGTGCCGCTTAGTTCCATTTCCAAATTGGATTTGCATCAGCCAATTTTTATACTCTTCTGATAGATCAAGGGTATCAGAAAGCCAGAATAAGAACAGTCTTGCCCTAGAGACACGGACTGTTCCTTTTAAATTGATGCCATTTCAAAAGCTGATAAATCTATTCAAAATTACCAGTCACCTGTAGTTCACCAGGACTGATGTTTTACTTTCCATATCAGCTAGGTCCAGCCAAGAGACTTTGTTTTCTCGGCAGCACATCCCACTTGGGAATGTTGATTTTTGATGTTTTAAAAGGTGTGAAAGATTTTTCTGCTTCCTAATTCGACTTATTTGTTACACTTTTATATAAGTCTGTATTAGAACTTTACTGGAATTCAAGGGATTGAATTACAGTCACTGTGTTCCCTTTGCCTTCATGCTTTCCTACTCCTGCCTGGTACTTTTGTTTAAGGGAGGAGGGGGAAAAGGGCTGCTAATGAGAGAAAGCTTCTAATGTACAGAGGAAGAAAATCTAGAATCTCCATTCTACCGTAAATGTTCTAAGAGAAAACCCAAACATTCTTCTTTTACAAAGACAATTCTTTAGTGTATGATCTTAGTTTTTGTAAAGTTCTCTTTTTTCCCCAGGGGAGGTTGAGAGGAACAAGAAAGCAAGCAAAGAAAGAGCTGTAATAACAATTGCTATTACTATTATTATTATTGTTCCATAATAACAAAAGGATCCCACTCTCCTTACCTCTGGTATTCCTTTAATTACGGTATTCAGCAGTTCAATGAATTTTAGTAACGTTCATTGTTCCCTCTCTCTTTTTATTTAAGTTAAAAAATTGACTTTGTAAACTTCTACAGCTTTTATTATGCTAAAGTGGTCTGGTCTCGCTATCAAACCAAAAGGCCAAGCAATATTCAAGTCGCGACACATTCAGGGTTGACTTAATTTTGCACATGACTTTGGGCAAGTTACAACCAACCTAGGTCTCAAGTTCTTCCTCTGTAAAATGGATCCACCTACTTCAAAGAGCTGTTGCTGGGAAGAACACATAGAAACCATCATGAAATATTCTGAAATAATCCAGCAGGACCTCACTCATCCATGGCCACACCCAGAGGCCCATCAGCGCTGTACAGAGCACTCAGGGCCGGTGCCAACTGTTCTGGCTCTGGCGCCATATTCCAGGGCCCTCCTCCATTGCTTATGCCTGGAACTGGTCACTCTCTAGATTCCCCACCCCCTCTCCATCTGCCATGCTCTGATTATGTGCGTGTGCCTTTGCTAATTTTGAAGAGTAGAAGTCACTGGCTCTGCTCAGTATTACCCGTGGCTGGTGCCCAGTGCTCTCTCATTCCAAGGATGCCCACAGCATTATAAAGTTTGCAGCAGTGAATGGGGTGTCCGGGCAGGGAAAGGATATTCAGCTACCTGGCCCCCTTCTGATCCTAAATGAGACAAAGAAGTGAAGCTCCCAGGTATGACAGTTAAATTTAATAAAGGCATTTTGGAAGAAACCTGCATTTCTCTATGTACTTTCTGGAGAAAGAACAAGCAGAACACTTTTGGTAATACTGAAAAATCCACTGATGCATTGAGATGCTTTTAGTGGGTCTAAGATCTAAGTGGCTTCTCCCATGAGAAGCAAAACTGAGATGTATTGCTTGTAAATTTTTCTTCTGACATCTTGATATCACAGTTAAACTATACCTAAATATACCACAAATCATAGTGTCTTCAGGTTCAGAGACTCTTAGATCTTAGTGACCATCCCAACCCCTAATTATATGGATCACAAACTGTTTAGTGAGCAGTCCGAGGTTTCTTGGCTACCCTGTACCGAGTTCACCAGAATTCAAGCCTCCTGACCCCCACTGGATCGCTCCTTTCTCTAGATCACAACAGGGATTTACTCATGGTTATTTTCCTTTAATAAATTCTTGCCACAAGTGAATTTAGGCTGTTTTTAATTAAGGTCTTAAACCAAAAGATCATTTGGAAAGCTCTGTCCCTCCCACAAGGCAGGACAAGCTTGTTTTGACCAGCTGTCCTAAGATTTTTCTGCTCAATCATCAAAGCTTGCAATATCCTCTTACAGTCCTGTCAAGGTGAGTACATCTTCCAATCAAACTATGAGAAAAAGAATCTTTCACAAAAAGGTCCATTTCAACATTATACAAGCTCCTGGGGGAGGGAAGAAGAAGACTCAAAAAGAATCAGTAAGCCCAGAGCAGGGGGTGGGATCATTTTTGATAGGAATTACTATCATAATTTAAGATGAAGTGATAGGACCTCTTTTTATTTATTTATTTATTTATTTTTTAAAACATAATTCCACTAAAGCTCTTAACTTCTTTTGTGCCGTGAGCTCCCTTGGCCTTCTGGGGAAGCCTATGAACCAAGTGATAGGACCTCTTTTTATTTATTTATTTTTTAAAACATAATTCCACTAAAGCTCTTAACTTCTTTTGTGCCGTGAGCTCCCTTGGCCTTCTGGGGAAGCCTATGAACCCCTTCTCAGACCAATGTTTTTATATACCTAAAATAAAATACATAGGATCACAAAGGAAACACTTGTATTGAAATACAGCTATACAAAATATTAAAAAGAAACTTATGATACAGTAACCTATGTGTTTTACTAATGCATTCAATAAAAATATCCAGTTGCAGGTCCAAAAATCACTGTAATTTTGAAGTTGTGATGAGCATACACAGCATTTCAAGATACCTGCCAACGATTGTAATGTGATATGAAAATATCTGTGATTTCTGTAGGTGACGAAGTCAAAGGTACTGCCGGTACTACTGTGGTTTATTGCCTACATTCGTAATGAAAGGAAATGCTAACTTTCAGTTACAGGGTAGTAAAAAGAAAGAAGGAAACTCTACAATTCTATTCGGGGACCCAGGTTAATAACCATACCCTGGCTTGTGATGTCCTTAAGGTCTTATTCATTCCGTGATTCCTGACACCTAATAAGCATAATGCACGGCACGAGATAGGCACCCAGTCAATGTCTGAACTGAACTGAGTAAATACGACCTTAAAAAAAAAAAAATTAGGAAGGAGCCAAGTTAACTCTGAGTGACCTTCCCACCTCCCAAATCTCAGCGGGTCCACCTACTGCCAGCCACTGAAAATAAACGTATACTTTTTAACATGTTGGGTTTTAATACACTGCAATAGACCGCACAACTCGGTGCACAGGAACCGAAAGCCAAGCCTGTGGGACAACTAGTCGACCCCG
This sequence comes from Physeter macrocephalus, assembly GCF_002837175.3. Taxonomy (NCBI): domain Eukaryota; kingdom Metazoa; phylum Chordata; class Mammalia; order Artiodactyla; family Physeteridae; genus Physeter; species Physeter macrocephalus. The sequence goes on from NC_041231.1 coordinate 92,698,933, forward strand.
ATGGCCAGGGTCCCGGAACCCAATCAAGTTCTTCCTTCATTAGCAAGTATTCATGGAGCACCTGGCAACTGTCCGGCCACATTCTAGGTACTGGGTGAAGATCCTAACTTCAGACAGAGATTAGTGTGGAGAAAATAAAGCACGAAAAGAGGACAACGAGTGGCTGGCAGGGGCATTTTAGACTGGATGATGGCAGGGGCCTTTCTGAAGTGTCAGTGTTGACCCGGAGCCAAGGTCACATGGTTAGATGTGGGCCGAGGCCATTGCAGGCAGAGGGAACAGCAAGTGCAAAGGCTCTGAGGCAGGAAGAAGCTTGGCTCAGGTCTTTCTCCCTTCCTAACTTATCTTACCCTAAAATGCTGCTCTCCTCCCTGGACCCATCTTCCCTCCCACACAACGCTGCCCAGTACATCTTCCTTTGTGCTGTGGGGCCCTTGCTCAAACATATTAAAAAATTTCCCTCTTCTTCAACACACCTGACCTCACCGTAACCTGTCAACGTTTCCTCCCACTCCCTCACACAGACCCTCTGGTCTCTTTCAAGACCCCGGAGGAAGCAGAAGAGGCTCTGTTCATTTCTCCTGTAACCTCCCTTCTTCCTTACATCTATCACATGTTCACACGCTCCAGGCCACACTGATCTCCCATGAGGGTATAGGTTCCAAAAATCACCTAAGTCAAACATTACCTATCATAATCTGATCATTCCTTCAGGGACAAGAAACTCAACCCCACTGAAGCAGCATATCTCCCCTCAACTTCTAAGTTTATGGTCTGTATCATATAGCTTGTCTCAAACAAACAAACTGTACTCTGCTGATGTGTGTCTAATGGTCTCTTTTTCGTCTTTAGACTTTAAGCTCCTTCACGCTGAGGCAGCAGCCTTGCCTGGCATGTCTTCTCCAGAATGTACGGGGCAGAAGTGGACACATACAGGCTGCTCGTTAAATTTAAAGCAAGATAGCCAACTAATGTAGTTTTTTCCACTCCAAATTCACAGACCCACCTCTCTAAGGTCCTAGGGTAGACAAGACAGAAAAGTTTGTGAAAACAACCACAAACTTGAGACCAAACAATTATGGTGGGGTAGCCTGTATTCTAGACCGAGTTTTTCTTCTTCACAGGTGTTATGGGCTGAATTGTGTCCACCTCAAAATTCACATGTTGAAGTCCTAGTCCCCAGTACCTCAGAATGTGACTGAATTTAGAGATGGTGTCTTTACAGAGGTGACTAAGTTAAAATGAGGCCATTAGCGTGAGCCCTAATCCAACGACTGGTGTCCCTATAAGAAGAGGAGATTTGCACACAGAGAGAGACACCAGGATCCACACACAGAGGGTCCATGAGAAGAGGCAGCAAGAGGGCAGCCACCTGCAAACCAAGGAGAGAGGCCTTAGAAGAAACCAATCCTGCTGATCTTACTTGAACCCAAACTTGATCTTGGACTTCCCACGCTCCAAACTCTGAAAAATAAACTTCTATTGTTAAAGCCACCCAGTCAGTGGTATTTTGTTATGGTAGCCCTAGCAAACTAATACAACAGGCGTCTACAGTTAGACATTTCCCAAGACGAAAACCAAGACAAGGACCTGGGTGCAGGTGGTTTATTTGGAAGTGATCCCAGGGAGCAGGAGTAGACAGCAGGGGGCATGAGGCAGGTGTATGATTTAAGAGTGTGTGAACCAGCTCATGGCCATGGGTGACAGAGGCTTAATTCTGTTGGGGTCTCCCGGGAAGCATCTGTCAATAGAATGCCCCCAGAACTGTTCTGAGAGGCAGGGACATTTACCACCTGGCCCCCTTCCTTTCCCAAGGGGTGGAGGGTTGCCTCAGGGATGTTAGGGCCCTTGACTTGTAAGCTGCAGTGCGTGTGGCTGGGGCACTAGAGAAGCTAGTTGGGAGAAAGCAAAAAGCAGTACTGCATGCACCAGAGGTGGCCCAAAACAGGGTGGGCCACAGGGATGTGATGTGGGCCCAGAGGAAACATGAAGTTAGTTGACGACAGTTGACACAACTGGTTCTTCCTCCAGAGGCAAAAACATCCACAAAACAGCTGAAGGCAGCAAGATCCTGTGATGGACCCATTTCGAGGCCACAAAGATGTAAAGATGCTGGCATCCATGACAGCTGCTTTCCTCCCAAGAGGTCAATATGGGTGTCAGTAGATAATGGAGAGAACGTTAAAGAAGACTCACTTGGGCATGCCCGCTTTCAGGAGACTCTGGCAAATTCTATCTTTTAGATGAGAATTTTGGTTGGGCTTTTTTTGCTGTTTTCCAAAGCCAATCTAAGTCTTTTACAATACACCTGTTTCATTTGATGAAACTGGCCCTTCAGCTCTAAAAGGAATTCTACCACTTATGAAGAGCAGCAAGAGTTTAGATTTTGTATAATCACCTCATTTAAGTCCTAGGTAATCTCTGGAAGCCAAACCATAGAAAGGATTCTCTCCCATCCAGCTTTCATCTCTGAAATTGAGTTTTAAGGTCCGATATATGGCACTTCTGAACATCAGGTGAGAGATTTCTTCTAGTTTATTCAAGCTACCCTTAAAGACCAATGAATGTGATTGAAGAACAAATTTTCCAAATTGCCTTCAGAAAATTATTTCCATCTTTTTGGCAAATAATTGCCTGAGACTTACTATTTAACAGTTTTGTAAAGTACAACATCCAAGATGAAGTTATGCAGGGAGATGCCAGACATGAGTGGTATTTCCTGGTATTTTCCAAAACTCTGAGTCCTATCATTAGAGTTGCCAGATTTAGCAAATAAAAATGCAGAACACTCAGTTGAATTACAATTTCAAACAAAGAGCAAATAATTTTTTATTATTATAAGTATATCCTAAATACTGCACGGCACACATACTTATACCAAAAGTACTTGTTTATCTGGCATTCAAAATGAATGTGGCATCTTATATTCTATATGGCAATCCTACCTACCTTAATATTCCAGAATGGGAAATTATCAAAATTAGAATTTAAAAGTAAAATTTCCTTTTAAAATTTAAAGCTCCTGTTTTAACCTCAATAAACCACATGCTCTCAAAGCATAACTAGTTAGAACAAGCTGCTATTCTAACAAACAAGATGCATTTTAGAACTCACGGCTCATTCTAACAATTAGGGTAGTTTAACTTGAGAGAAATAAAATAGTTTAAAAATAAATACTAAAATTGCCCTGAAATCAATGTGTAGGAACCAAAAGCCATCAATGATTTGTATAAAAAAGAGCAATTAAAATGTAGTAAGAACACATTTTATTTGTATAGCTTGCCACTGTTTACCTAGTGCTTACAAAAACTAAAGCATTAATGTAGGTTATGTGATCCTGGGGGTGCGGGAGGAACACAAAAAAGAAAGCTGTTGAGAAATTTTCTGATTGGATTTGAAAGCTTTACACACCTTGAGAAAGATCTGAACAATTTCCTTTCCAACCTCCTCCTCCCCTTACAGTTTGAGAAATGGTCCTAGATTTTCAGGACTTTGAAGATTTTTCACATGGAAAACCAATATACCTTAGAAAATGTGTATGCCTTGTTTGAAAAGACTTATATGACTCTGCAATAAGGGAAGAAAGTTTGACTGCAATAGGAATGGGATTACCTGAGGGCACGGCCCCTAAACCTCAGCACTACTGACATTTGGGGCCTGATAATCCTTTGCTGTGGGGAGGGCTGCCTCCTGTGTGTTGTGCGATGCTTAACAACATCCCTGGCCTCTACCCACTGGATGCCAGTAGCAGCCCCCCAACCCCAGTTATGACAACCCAAAATGTCTCCAGGCATTGCCAAGTGTCCATTCCCAGGAGGGCAGAATTGTCTCCAATTGAGAACCACTGGACTAGGAGAACATTTAGTGTCTTGGTTCTCTCTAGTCCTGAGCTCCCAGCAATTTTTAAAAATATAATTGCAGGGCAGCTTAGAATAATAGACAGGGGCGGGGGGGGGGTGGGGGAGAGAGAGAGAGAGAGAGAGAGAGAGAGAGAGAGAGAGAGAGAGAGAGAGAGAGAGAGAGAGAGGGAGAGAGAAACAAAAACAAAAACAAAAAACAACTATAACAAAATTTGCACCAAATCCATGCTGATCAAAATTGTTCTAAATATATTTACAGTATAATTAAATGAAATAGGTCTACCTATCTAAAGATGCCTCTAATTCTCTTTACGCACAGGAAGTTGTGTGCTAACACAAGGTTTAGACCAGAGACCTGTTTTCAGTCCCATCTCTCCCACTTGCTCACTGTATCTAGGAAGAGCTAAACTTCTGGTCACTTTCTATATTCTGGTCACTTACTATGACATGCCTTTTCATTCAGTCTCTCCATCCACCCAGAGAGGCAGGCCATTAATTGTCCTACGTTATGGATGAGTAAACTGAGGTCTAGAACAGTGAAATAACTTGCCCGGGTTCCCATAGCTCGTGAGATTTTAAACCCAAGTAATTGCAAAGTCTAACCCCTTAACCACCTCTCTCATCTCAGGGGAAAAACAAGTCACTAAATGTCTCTGACATTCATTCCGTTTCCTCACCTGTAACTCGGAAATAACATTTCTCAGTATTTCTCAGAATCGCGGCAAGAACTTAACGGCAGTTAGTTCAGTGAGTTGTTGGAGGGCAGGGCCCAAAGTCCTGGCCACCGGCGGTCAGCGATTTTCAGCGATTTCTGAATGACTGTAACACTCCCCTAGGCCTGCTGTACTTGAACTCTGCCCATCTCATAGGCCAGAAGAAACACACCCTGATTCTGAGATCTACTTAGACTGGGAAATGAACTGGAGCCAACTCACTGTGAAAGAACACTATCAGGAATGCAAATGTCAACAGTAAACATCATAATTAACCCACAGGACCTTAAAAGAGGAGAAGTGAGAGGCTGGGAAGGGGTGTGGCAAGTGGTGGGAAGACCCCGCCCCTCTGCGGCTTTCCCTTCTTGCTAAGGTGCCGGGTCACCTCCAGTGGAACGCCCAATGCATGGCTGCAGCTGAGTGGCTCCGCTGAGCTCCCAAACCTCCCCGAGGCCCCCCAACGACCCCTGTAGCTTAGTGGACAAAGTCACAGGAGATCTGAGCAGAAGGTGTCCGTAAAGATCACTCACATGTGACAGAGAACAAACGAGCCTAGATGTGACAGAACTGATCCAGCCCGTTCACGCTGTGAGCCCTGCCAGACCCCAGGTTCCCCCTGAGAAGTCTGCCCACATGGCAAGCCCCTGTGCTGCCCGGGCCCCGGCTAATCCTTCTTTCCCAAGCGGCCTCCCGTTCCATGTAAGAAATCGCCGCGTAGTCTGGCCCGCCTCCGACATGAACAGTCATATATGTCCCGCACCTATTTTGCAGGAGTAGTTTCAGGACCCAATTATTGTTTTGAACTTCTAAAAGAAAAAGGCCCAAATACACAGTGTTTGGGTAACTCATTCCCTAAAGCACACTGAAACGTTTAAGCTTTGGGTTACAAAGTCTCATTAGGGTAAGACGCAGCTATAGGAGCAAACAAAGGGGAGGTTCTTGATTCCTATTACAAGACAGGAAACGCAGTTAGGCTGAAGAGCATGCAGTATGCTTGCGGGGGTGGGCAAGCAGGCAGCGATGGCGGCGAACAGCCCTCGGCTGTACTGTAGATGCAGAAAACAGCTAACACGGTGTCTTATACAGAATTTTCAATTCTAAATCACTTTCCCTATTTTCCCCCCAATATCACAGTGGAGAAGGTGCAGGTACGTCGTTTGGGGTGCCAGTAGATCACAGACTACTCAAAGAGAAAAATGTCTCACCTATCGTTTCATGAAGCCACATTTAGATTCTAGGTCTAATTTCAACAGATATCAGCACAGCGGAGCTACAGTTACAGTGGACAGATCATTTGTCAAGAATGGAAAAAGCCAGGAGGCCAGGGAAGTGAGTCGTATTGGCGGGGGGGGGAAGGGAAGGAAGACGTGAAAGTATATTTTAAAGGAAAGGTGGAGAACGACAGCTAACAGAGTGGGCAGAGTTAAAGCTTCAGCCCTCAGAGTGAGAGAAAGCCGGGGTCAGCAGAGGCGAAGCCAGGACGGCAGCGTTACCGGCACCGGCGTGGTCACCACCAGTGCTGCCCCAGGAGGCCCACCTGTGGTCATAATCCCGGAGCGACACTAGGTGGTGACCGCAGAGACACTAGCAACGGGGAGGCGGGGAATGGACGTACCAGCCATAATTGCAGACCTAAGAAACAAGGTCGGGCAGCGAGTGCTAAATACGTGAAAAAATAATTATACGTTTACCTTTCAATCTGGAAGGAAACCTTGCAAGCTTTCATAAAATTAAGAGTGTAGTCATGCAGTAAAAAGAAGAATTCTTTGATGAAATGCCTTCTATTTTATTGTATAAGATTGGGTAAAGTGGACTAATTAAACAAACAAGGAAGCAAAACTGTGTATTTTTATAAAGGTCTCTAAGATTTAATAGCTATGCCTCTATCCTTACACCAGTGATTGTTGAAGAAAAGGTAAATTAAAGGATTTAGGACACGAAAACAAAACTTGACCTACCAATTGCCAATTTAATTATTGCACACGAGAAATTCACTAAGCATCTAATCTTACTTACATCCTGGGCCAGTAGTTCTTCCCAGCTATTCTGTTAGATATTTTAAATTATAATTTCAGTTGGACTCATTGTCACGGGCCTCTGGGTCCATTTTACACACAAAATCAATATACTACTACTACTAAATAGGATTACTTTCCCCAGGCTCCTGGTGGGAGCTCAGCTGGACTTCTGTTTGGGAGGCAAAGTTCTCCAAAGAAAATTACTTTCCTGATGTTCACCCGTAAGAATCCACAGAAGGCACCTGAGAGAAATTGAATCAAGAGGCAACCACCAGAGGGAAGAGAAGGCTTAGACTGGTAGGTAGATGGATTAGACACAGAGGAAAAGTGCCCCCATTTAAAAACCCCTCTCAGGATCACCGCAGACCTTTGTTTCTCCACTAGGGAGTCAACATGTGTTGCCTTTTCTTTGAAAAGGTAGAAACTCCCAGGGTTGTGTCTGTGGCCTCTCCCACTAGAATGTCCCTTACTTTAATGTCAAGGGCTGTGTCCTCCTCACCTTTGTACAAACCACGTCCTGACCCACTGCTCTCAGAGGTTAAACAAGTGTCCAGCCTAAGAAGAAGCATCTGCTAAATGATCTCTCCCTTCTCGCTTGTATTTTACACTGTGGCTCCACCCTGACTCCTCCTATATTGGAACAAATACCCTTGGCCAAGCTGGATTTTTCAAGTCTTGCTGCCCCAATAGGTGAGTCCTTAGGAGAGATCTTGCAGACACGGAGACACCTAATATCCCATCCCAAAGGCCAGTAAATATCCCATGAGGAGACTCCACGTGTCTGGGGGTGGTGGGGAGAGCATCAGAATTAAAAGAGAGGTTCGAAATCCCTTGGTCTGGAATCCTGGCTCTACCACCGTCTGGAAGTGTAGCCAGGGACAAATTGCTTAACCACTGAGCCTCACTTTCTTCCTCTACAGATGAGGGAGGGTTGCTTTATCAGATGAAATAACAAGTGTAAAATGCTCACTGCCATTCCCAGTGTACAAAACTATTCCATGAGGTAGGCAAGTATTATCTTTCTTATGACCTCAAATTGACAGTGAATGGGGGAGACAAAACCCCAATCTGTACAATTGCAAGAATGTATAAAAAAAATGTAATAATGAAAACTATAATTTTAATGAAATAAACCAAGTATAAGATGAAAGGGGGCAGGATTTTCCCTATTTGTAGCAAAACATACCACAAAGCTACTGTATTTAAAGAAGAATGCTATTTCCTTAGAAAGAGACAAAGATATCAACAGAGCACAGTAGAAGCTCCAGGTACAGATCAACATAGATCCATGCATGAGCCTGCACATGTACACACACACACACACACACACACACCAAATGTGGTATTTCAAATTTATGGGTAAATGCTGAACCATTCCATGAATGGCACTAGTATAACTGGCTATCCATCTGGGAAAAATATAAAGTCAGATCTTTAACACATACACATAATCCCTTCCAAAGAGGTTAAATATCAAAATAATAAAATTATAAGGTCAGAAGAAGGAAATAAAGAATATTGTTATAATTTGGGGATTAGGAAAGGCTTTCCCAAAACAAGCCACCAAAGTCATCAACTAAAGACTGTAGTTTTATATGTTAAAAAATGAGCAAAACTTCTGTACAGAGAAATACATATCATAGATAAAATTTAAAGAAAAGTAACAAACTGGGAAGAAATATTTACCACACACATGTGCGCCCACACACACACCAGAGAAAGTCCAGTATCTGGAAAGTTCCAATAAGTCATGAAAAGTCCCAATAAATCAGTAAGAAAACTATAAACAGCCTTAAAAACAAAAATGATAAAGGATTCAAAGAGGCAATTCACAGAAATACCGACTGAGCAGAGACGCTTAAATTTACTAATTCATCTCTCTTTTATCGTCTGTAAAATGACAACAATAATCATACCAAATTCACAGGGATGTTAAACTTTAAATTGGTAAATTTCATGTCAAGTACTTAAAACAATCCTGTCACATAAAACATTCAATAAATATTAACCAGTAGCAGTATAATAGCAGCAGTGGTGGTGATAACAGTAGTATAATTAAGGAAACACAAAATAAAAATCAGGAGATAGTATCTAGCTTCACTAGCAAAACCATCATGAGCAAAACTGCAAAAGACTAATGTAATCCAGTACTGGAAAGAGTATGAGAAAATAGAGGAAGATGAATCGGTTCGGCCTTTTGGGGGGATAATTTGGCTTTATCTGTCCAGCATTTTACTATATGTGCCCTGTGATAGAAATTCAATATACATATAGAAATTTAGCCTACCTAATAACTTTTTTTATATTTGAATTTTATTTTATTTTTTTTACACAGCAGGTTCTTATTAGTTATCAATTTTACACATATTGGTGTATATATGTCAATCCCAATCTCCCAATTCATCCCCACCCTGCTTTCCCCCCTTGGTGTTCATACATTTGTTCTCTACATCTGTGTCTCTATTTCTGCCCTGCAAACCGGTTCATCTGTATCATTTTTCTAGATTCCACATATATGCGGTAACATATGATATTTGTTTTTTTCTTTCTGACTTACTTCACTCTGTGTGACAGTCTCTGAGTCCATCCATGTCTCTACAAATGACTCAATTTTGTTCCTTTTTATGGCTGAATAATATTCCATTGTATACATGTACCACATCTTCTTTATCCATTCGTCTGTCAATGGGCATTTCGGTTGCTTCCATGACCTGGCTATTGTAAATAGTGCTGCAGTGAACACTGGGGTGCATGTGTCTTTTTGAATTATGGTTTTCTCTGGGTATATGTCCAGTAGGGGGACTGCTGGGTTATATGGTAATTCTATTTTTAGTTTTCTAAGGAACCTCCATACTGTTCTCCATAGTGGCTGTATCAATTTACATTCCCATCAACAGTGTAAGAGGGTTCCCTTTTCTCCACACCCTCTCCAGCATTTGTTGTTTGTAGATTTTCTCATGATGCCATAATAACTTTAAATGGAGTATAATCTATAAAAATTTTGAATCACTGTATTGTACACCTTAAACATAATATTGTAAATCAACTATACTTCAATTAAAAAAAAAATCTAGCCTTCAGAAATACACACATGCACAAAAACATATGTATAAGGATATTCAATGTAGCTCTGTTTATAAAATTAGGAATAACAATCAAATGGGAAGAGTTAACTACATTCTGGCATATCCATATAACGCGTGGCAATACAACGTGTAATGAATACCAAAATGGAAATGTGTCTAACACCTTGCTAAGTACAAACTGCAAGCCACAATTCGCACCTTTATATAAAATATATATTTGCAAATGGCTATAAAAGGGACAAACCAAGCTGTTGGGATTATCTCTGGAAAGTGAAGCAGGAGGGAGTGAAGAGTGTATTTCAGATTTTACTCCATTGACTTATACCATCTTTGATTTCTTTAAATAACAAGGTTGTACTAAAAGCAAGTATTTTTCTTAAAAAAAAAAAAAGGAAGGGGCAACAAAGTCAGTGTTTCATAACAGTCATCACTGGACACCTGAGTAAATGACATGACAGTGTCCATTATGTTCCTTAAACAGCCAGCAGGACTCCCACCCCTGCAGGTGAGCTCCAGAGAGGAGCAAGCACAGTGGGAGGGTACGAAAAGGATAATTCAACCCCTTTATTCTGAGTCAGCTAATAACCTTCTGATCGGAAACCCAAGGCAATACCAATTTCTGCAACTGTCCACTTGGCAGTTATGTTTCTCATGGTAAATTAGTAAGTTTGCATTCTAGTTTATCAGCTTTCAGAACTCTGATTTACACAAAATTGTCCCCAGAGCAATAAATCTGAGTCCCTAATCATGCAAAGTTGGGATCTATATCTAGTCCTTTTGAGAGCACTTCTCCAAGGTGCTAAAAGAGCTGGAGACCTACCTTACCTGAAACGGGCAGCCAATAAGCCGACTATTGTACCATTATTCTTACATTACAGCAAAGGGAAAGCAAGACTCAAAAGAGCCCAACACTTGGCAACTTGTTACTGTCAAATGTAACAATCTATCTAAAAAATATTTATAGAACTCTACTATGTAGATGGCATGGCTCTAGTCTAGTCTAATTTCTTTTACTCTCTCTGCAAGGCGGAGGGGAGGCCCACACCCTGGTCCCCAGACCTGGTTTTGGAAAGGATGGCAGGCGCTGAGTCATGTTAGACCTTCAGAGGTGGTGGCATGTAGGGGCCACACCTTGGCCACCGGTACCATATAGAGCAGAGAACTTTGAAAGTCAAGGACTTAGAAAAGCTGATCCTCACTCTCGAGCAAGGCAGGAAGCAAGAAGTGAGTACTGCTCGCCTTACTTTCCCAACTTCTATAATATAATCAACTACAAATGGCAAACTTAAAATCGTCACAGTAACCAGAAGTTGTTTTGGCTGAAGGTGGAGGGAAAGGGGGTGGCAATGCCCACTGATGGCCAGAGAGACATTTTTAGAAGAGAACAACAGGACAAAGCTGGGCCATAGTAAAGCCTTATAATCTTCCACATGCATTTTCAAGACACAGCCTTTTATCAAAAGGAACTATCAATCCACCCCAAACACTCCTTTTTTTTTTTTTTTTTTTTTTGTGGTACGTGGGCCTCTCACTGTTGTGGCCTCTCCCGTTGCGGAGCACAGGCTCCGGACGCGCAGGCTCAGCGGCCATGGCTCACGGGCCCAGCCGCTCCGCGGCATGTGGGACCTTCCCGGACCAGGGCACGAACCCGCGTCCCCTGCATCGGCAGGGGGACTCTCAACCACTGCGCCACCAGGGAAGCCCCAAACACTCCTTTTAACATAATCAACATAATAGTAATTCATTACCATTTGTAAACTGAAGATGACTCTTCAATTGATAGAATCAATTAAGAATCTATCAATTTAGTAGACAAGATGAAAAGGCAGAGGGCTACGTAACAGATGAAGGAACAAGATAAAACCCCAGAAAAACAACTAAATGAAGTGGAGATAGGCAACCTTCCAGAAAAAGAATTCAGAATTATGATAGTGAAGATGATCCAGGACCTTGGAAAGAATGGAGGCAAAGACCGAGAAGATGCAAGAAATGTTTAACAAAGACCTAGAAGAATGAAAGAACAAACAAACAGAGATGGACAATACAATAACTGAAATGAAAACTACACTAGAAGGAATCAATAGCAGAATAACCGGAGCAGAAGAACAGATTAGTGACCTGGAAGACAGAATGGTGGAATTCACTGCTGCAAAACAGAATAAAGAAAAAAGAATGAAAAGAAATGAAGACAGCCTAAGAGACCTCTGGGACAACATTAAATGCAACAACATTCGCATTATAGGGGTCCCAGAAGGAGAAGAGAGAGAGAAAGGACCAGAGAAAATATTTGAAGAGATAATAGTCGAAAACTTCCCTCACATGGGAAAGGAAATAGCCACCCAAGTCCAGGAAGCGCAGAGAGTCCCATACAGGATAACACCAAGGAGAAACACGCCGAGACATATAGTAATCAAATTGGCAAAAATTAAAGACAAACAAAAATTAATGAAAGCAGCAAGGGAAAAATGACAAATAACATACAAGGGAACTCCCATAAGGTTAACAGTTGATTTCTTTCTTTTTTTTTGTGGTACGCGGGCCTCTCACTGCTGTGGCCTCTCCCATTGCGGAGCACAGGCTCCGGACGCACAGGTTCAGCGGCCATGGCTCACGGGCCCAGCTGCTCCGTGGCACGCAGGATCCTCCTGGACTGGGGCCACGAACCTGCGTCCCCTGCATTGGCAGGCGGACTCCCAACCACTGCGCCACCAGGGAAGCCCAACAGCTGATTTCTCAGCAGAAGCTCTACAGGCCAGAAGGGAGTGGCATGACATATTTAAAGTGATGAAAGGGAAGACCCTACAACCAAGATCACTCTAGCTGGCAAGGATCTCATTCAGATTCGATGGAGAAATCAAAAGCTTTACAGACAAGCAAAAGCTAAGACAATTCAGCACCACAAAACCAGCTCTACAACAAATGCTAAAGGAACTTCTCTAAGTGGGAAACACAAGA
>NC_041231.1:92712452-92714147 GCF_002837175.3 Physeter macrocephalus
GCTAACAGCTATAAAAGAGGAAATCAACAGTAACACAATAATAGTGGGGGACTTTAACACCTCACTTACAACAATGGACAGATCATCCAAACAGAAAATTAATAAAGAAACACACGCTTTAAATGACACAATAGACCAGATAGATTTAATTGATATTTATAGGACATTCCATCCAAAAACAGCAGATTACACTTTCTTCTCAAGTGCGCATGTAACATTCTCTAGGATAGATCACATCTTGGGTCACAAATCAAGCCTCAGTAAATTCAAGAGAATTGAAATCATATCAAACATCTCTTCTGGCCACAACGCTATGAGATTAGAAATCAATTACAGGGAAAAAAAACACAAACACATGGAGGCTAAACAATACGTTACTAAATAACGAAGAGATCACAGAAGAAATCAGAGGAAATAAAAAATTACCTAGAGACAAATGACAATGAAAACACGACGATCCAAAACCTACGGGATGCAGCAAAAGCAGTTCTAAGAGGGAAGTTTATAGCTATACAAGCCTACCTCAAGAAACAAGAAAAATCTCAATCTAACCTTACACCTAAAGGAACACTCATCAAGAAAAAAAGGGAAAGGACTCAAATCAATACAATTAGGAATGAAAAAGGAGAAGTTACAACAGACACCGCAGAAATACAAAGCATCCTAAGAGACTACTACAAGCAACTCTATGCCAATAAAATGGACAACCTGGAAGGAATGGACAAAATTCTTAGAAAGGTATAACCTTCCAGGACTGAACCAGGAAGAAATAGAAAACATTAACAGACCAACCACAAGTAATGAAATTCCAACTGTGATTAAAAATCTTCCAACAAACAAAAGTCCAGGACCAGATGGCCTCACAGGTCAATTCTATCAAACATTTAGAGAAGAGCTAACACCCATCCTTCTCAAACTCTTCCAAAAAATTGCAGAGGAAAGGACACTCCCAAACTCACTCTATGAGGCCACCATCTCCCTGATACCAAAACCAGACAAAGATACTACAAAAAAAGAAAATTACAGACCAATATCACTGATGAATATAGATGGAAAAATCCTCAACAAAATACTAGCAGACAGAATCCAACAACACATTAAAAGGATCACACACCATGATCAAGTGGGATTTATCCCAGGGATGCAAGGATTCTTCAATATATGCAAATCAATCAATGTGATACACCATATTAACAAACTGAAGAATAAAAACCATATGATCATCTCAATAGATGCAGAAAAGGCTTTTGACAAAATTCAACACCGATTTATGATACAAACTCTCCAGAAAGTGGGCATAGGGGGAAGCTACCTCAGCATAATAAAGGCCATATATGACAAACCCACAGCAAACATCATTCTGAATGGAGAAAAACTGAAAGCATTTCCTCTAAGATCAGGAACAAGAAAAGGATGTCCACTCTCACCACTATTATTCAACATAGTTTTGGAAGTCCTAGCCACGGCAATCAGAGAAGAAAAAGAAATAAAAGGAATACAAAGTGGAAAAGAAGAAGTAAAACTGTCACTGTTTGCAGATGACATGATACTATACGTAGAGAATCCTAAAGATGCCACCAGAAAACTACTAGAGCTAATCAATGAATTTGGTAAAGTTGCAGGATACAAAATTAATGCACAGAAATCTCTTGCATTCCTATACACTAACAATGAAAGATCAGAAAGAGAAATTAA
>NC_041231.1:92714769-92715026 GCF_002837175.3 Physeter macrocephalus
CACGAACCCGTGTCCCCTGCATCGGCAGGCGGACTCTCAACCACTGCGCCACCAGGGAAGCCCGCCAAAGCAGTCTCGAAGGAAAAAAACGGAGCTGGGTGAATCAGACTCCTTGACTTCAGACTATACTACAAAGCTACAGTAATCAAGACAATATGGTACTGGCACAAAAACAGAAACATAGATCAATGGAACAAGATAGAAAGCCCAGAGATAAACCTATGCACCTATGGTCAACTAATCTATGACAAAGGAGG
>NC_041231.1:92715842-92749461 GCF_002837175.3 Physeter macrocephalus
AAATTGGGTCATTTGTTGAGACGTGGATGGATCTAGAGACTGTCATACAGAGTGAAGTAAGTCAGAAAGAGAAAAACAAATATCGTATATTAACGCATATATGTGGAACCTAGAAAAATGGTACAGATGAACCGGTTTGCAGGGCAGAAATAGAGACACAGATGTAGAGAACAAACATATGGACACCAAAGTGGGGAAAGCCGCGGAGGGGTGGGGGTGGTGGTGTGATGAATTGTGCGATTGGGATTGACATGTATACACTGATGTGTATAAAACTGATGACTAATAAGAACCTGCTTTATATATTAAAAAAAAAAAAAAGAACCAAAACAGCCAAGACAATTTTGAAGAGGAAGAAGAAGATGTGGTAGTGATAAGGTGTGGAGACTTATTTATGCAATAACAAGACTTCTAAAATAAAACTAGTGTAATGTTGGCATGGGAGTGGGCAAGTACTGTATGTCAATGTAACAGTTCAGAGTGCTCAGGAAATGACCCACATATAATGAGAACTTGGTGTTATTATAAATTGGCATTATATTGTTTAATCAATATACTGTGCTAGATATTTTTGTATGAAAAAAATCAACTTAATTCTATATCTAGGACTCTTGGTGTTTCAGACTCATACTCAAACAATGTATCCCAAATTGAACTGATTGTAACTTGTGAAACTATTCCTTTTGTATTCTGTATATCACTAGCAAAGAAATTTGAAAGCCAGTATTTATTCTTCTGCCTCCTAAATTTATCTCGCACATCCAAGCCATAAAATATTTTGTAGAGTTAAAAAAAAAAAAGAATCTGTCAATTTAGATGTATAAGCAGAATCTTGGGCTAGTGCAGAAGTAAAGAATTTCTGTCAATCTGATTAGGGCTTTAAAAAAAATCCATCTTCATGAAAAAAAATTAGGTAACATCTATTTCTTTTAAGTTTCTAAGTTTATTTAATTACATATATATTTAAGTTTTAACTGATCAGAACTTCTGATTCCATGATTTAGGTTATAATTTATATGACGATTATTCATACCCATTCAAACTGTGGGTAGTCGAAAGCCTTTCACATAAAGAACTGTGGTATCTACTTATTGCCTTTACTGGTTTTCATAATGAGTTGGGAACAGGGGCGGGAATTTATCAAGTGGCCGGACACTCTGTGCCCAGCTCCAGGCTGGACGCTGGCCCAGGGTCTCTCATTTCATTTACTCTTCACGATATCTTTAAATACCCAAATTACCAGACATGTGAGGAGAGCAACCATTTCATTTCCAGAGAAGCCTGGTACATCTGGCTGGCAATTCGGTTATAGATATAAGGATTTTTACTGGTGCTAAATAAGAGGACGATTAAACGAGAAGGAATTAAAAGGAGGAACATAATTGTCAAACAAACACATCAAAAGCCTCTGGAGAAAAGGGAGGGAAGCAGTTTTCCTGTTCACGGGATGATGCTGAAAAGCCCAAAGAAGGATAAGAATGTCTGTTACTGAGTTCTGTGCTGTGGCTCACAGGATCCTCCCAGAGTCCTCCCATTTCAAAAAGGGATGCCAGGCCCAGAAGAGATCAAAGGGCACTGCCAGTTTTGAACTGTCTTGATACACCTAAGATCTTTCGTTAAGCGCTGCTGTTTTTGGAAATGCACTGTACGGGCAACACCCTCTTTGTCGCGTAAGACGACAGCCCAATCCAGGCCTTGGCTTCCCCTAGTCCTTTCTTGTTGAGAGCTATCTTTTCCCAAACTGTGCCTCTCGAACTTGGGCATTGGAAAGACCTGGGGGGGCCTGTCACACCCCAAGCTGCTGGTCACACTCAGAATTTCTGACTCAGTAGGTTTCGGGTGTGAACCCCAAATTTGCATTTCTAAAAAGCTCCCAGGTGCTGTTGCTGGTCCCGGACTACACATTTAAGAACCACTGTTGTGGAAAAAAAAGAACACGATCCATCAAAGACAGGAAGGGGGGTGGTGGGGGGGTTGTTTGTTACACGGCCATATCTGCATCACTCACGATCCAAGCCACACAAGGCAGGCGATTTTGTCTGTGTCGACCCTGCTGCATCCCCAGCACTTAGGACAGGGGCTGGCATACACTAGGTGCCCTATACATAACTGCTAAGTAAGTCAAATGAATCAGTATGCCCCGTGCTGGAAACTGGGGCCAGCGTGGGGATGGAGGAGCAAGGGAAGTGGTTGTGGAAACACGAGCAACAAAGGGAATGGCTTTTAACAGCTGAATTGCCCTGAAAGGGAAGCTCAACTTGCTTACAATGGTGGCAACAACAACGACAGCAGTAGTAACATAGATGATGCTATAACAAACACGTCCGAGTGTTTAGTACGTGGCTGGAGCTAGAGCCAGCACTTTACATGCATCGGGGTGTTCGGTTTTCACAACAACCTATGGGATGAGAACCTTGATTCTCCTCATTTAACAGGTGAGGAAACAGGTTAGAAAGGAAGTGATGCCCCCAAACCATCTATCTATCTATGGAGAAGCTGGTCCCAAGCAGAAGGTCTCTCTTAATTACCCCCAGTTGAGTAAATGATAAATGCAAAACTTCTTTGGCCTTCTCTGAACTGCAGACTTTGATCCTTTCTTCTCCGAGTTACGGAGAGGCTTCAAGTGGCCCATTCCTAGTATGCCTGATCACAAAACAGGCAGGGCTTTGGCTGGCTACACAGAGCACGTTTTCTCTATATCATCTCTCAAGAGTGGGACAGTGAATCACAGCGCTGGGGTTCCATGCAGGGCTTAGGCAAGCCCAATACAGGGCTAGTTCAGTGGTTCATCAACAGGGCAGGGAGGGGGCGGGGGATACATGTGGGCCGATTTTGCACTCGGGGGACATCGGACAGTGTCCAGAGACAATTTTGATTGTCATAACTGGAGGGCGCTACTGGCATCTGGTGAGGAGTCCTCACTACTCACTAGAGTAGTGAGTAGCCAACAGGGCACAGGACAGCCCCCCCACCCCCACCCGCAAAGAGGTATCTGGCCAAAATATCAATGGTGCTGAAACTCTGCTCCAATTTCAAAGCCTTCTCTGTCCCACCCCTCCCACCCCCGCCCCAGGTTGGATGCCTAAGAAACTTCATCGATATTCTCTTACAGCCTTCACTGTCTTTTAACTTGTCTCAGTTATTGGAGAACTTGTTTCATCTCCCCTATCTTCCGATGAACTCCTTGAGGGCCAGAAGAACATCTTACTCATTGAAACACCCAGAATACTGGGAACCGACTCAGCTCAGAGTGGGTGTTCAGTAAGTGTCCTGTACTTTGTTTTCCCTCAGATGGGTAAAAATGCTGAGAATTCACTCCTAACCGTGGAGGAGGGGCAGCGGGGTGAACACACTAAGTTAGGAACACACAGTACACTTCCTATAAACTTATCTCATTTAATCCTTCCAACCACTGAAGGAGACAGGAACACTATTTTAGGTAACTACGGCTCATAGAACTTGTGAAAGGTCACACGCTGATAAGCGACAGAGCACGTTTCTGGAGCCAGATGTCAAGCCCTATGCTCCTCCCGTACCCCACGACCATGCCATGGGTCCCCAGAGCTGAAAACCTCCCTCCTAAAGACGAGTCCCAGGATTAGAGTGTCTGAGATGCTAGCAAGGAAAACAGTAACAGAGAAGGTTGAAAACTTTACCACGTTATTGGTGTGATCATCACAAGTCTTGCCACCAAACGTAGCAACAAAATTGGTCCATTCAAGGGTTACTGCAAATAGGCTTAAATACAAGTTACATATTTAAAAATCAATGATAAAGACATTTAGAATTTACATGGCTCTTTCATTTTTAAACTTTAATACGCTAGGGCTTAAGAAAATATATCCAAGATATATATTTTTTTAATCTGCAAAGTCAGAGAGCACAGGAAATCATGGTCAAAAAAGCCATCTTAGTTCAAGACATAATTATGTGACCTTTCTTTACGCACAGCACTCTCCAGCTGGCTCTTTGCTTTCTCAAAGCAGCTAGGAGCCAGGCCCAGACCAGGGAAAGTACGTCATAAATAACATCTGATGGCTCGTCCCTGGGAGCCCTGACAGTATTGATCCCCCAAATCAACCTGATGAATCTGTCTCGTTTTCATATTATACAAGAAGTGAAAATGATGAAAGGTTTTTGTAGCACCAAGTTAATTTTTTGTTTTTTTAAGCTGAGGCCAGTCTTGGCTGGCTGCTGTTCATCAAGCCCTCCACTTTAACCTCTGTGCCAAAACCACATTCCCAGGGCTGGGTCCTGGCCTCTTAGAAAGCTGGGTGGCCCACGGTATCCCTCACAGCCAGCTCATTCCAAACTCACCATTCCCTCCACAGGGTGCAAACCCTGATGCAGGAAAAGCTCAGCCTTGTCCATTCTTTCAGCCCCAGGAGCTAACCATCTCGGGAGTCAAGGTCTTGTATTTCTTTTCTCCCGTAGCCTGCCTCTCACTTCCACCTTGCCTTTCACACCATCACTGTTGCTGTCCTGCTTCCAGACTCATCAACTCTGTAGCACCCATGCTCTAAATGGTATGCCCTACTTTTCTTCCCATGGGAATTTCTGCCTTTCTGCTCAGCTGGTAACCTGTTCCAGGCAGGCCCAGACCCGAGAGAATGGACAGTCTTCCTGCTATAGGGTAAAGTAAATCCCTTGAGGGCCGAGTGTCCAGTGTGTCACCCTGGTTCCCAGTGGTGTTGGTCCCAGGCAGCAGTGCTTGCTTGGACCCCCTAAGTTCTCAGCCCCTTGGGAGTGCTTTTTGTTTCACCTCCCTTGGGTTTTGGGTCACTCGTCTTTGGATGGTTTGCCTTGGCAATGACCTGGAAGTCCAGAAGCTGGTACAAGGGTCGGCATGGGGTACCAGTGCACCTGGCCCAGGTTTCTGGGGTCTGCGGACTTTGGAGCCAGGCTCCTTGGGTTCAGTTTCACTTGCCTCTCTCATCAGTGGAGCCCTGAGCCAGCCTCTTAAGCCCTCATTGTCTGCTTCTTCCTGTGCAGGACAGGCATGGTAATAATACCCACTTCATAGGTTATGTGGATAATGTGTTAATGCGCATAAAGCACTTACTTTAGTGCCCTCCATGCGCATGGGCACCTGATAAACATTAGCTATTATTATCCCATAGACCAGAGACTGCTGAGTGGCAGCCCTGAAGCCAAATCTGGCCCAGAGACCTATTTTGTTTGGCTTGCACATTTTCCTTTTTAATTGAGCCTGCATTTTAAAGCTGGTAGATTTCTGGCATTTTAAGAAAATTGGAGATCTGGCAACAAATGGGACCTGCTTTCCTCTCTGGAAGCCATCACCTGGGGCGGGGTCCCTCCTCGGCTGCCTTCTGACAGGGCATTTCTTCTTTGTTCAAGCCCAACTCCCATACTACTTATCGCCACCTTTCCATACCCCCCCAGTTAATTCCCTGCCCGGCCCTTGTAGGAAGGCAGTCTATTCCAGACCAACTTTATCGACGTATCCAGTGTCAGGTCCTGCTATTCCCCCATATCGACACCAGTCCAACTGGTCTCCTTACGCTAGCCTACTTCCTGCCTTCCTACCTTGGCCTCATGACGTTCCCCCAGCCATGAACAGCCTCCCAAACCTTCCCCGTCCACCTAGTCCAGCGGTTCCAATTGAGTGCACGTTAAAATGACCTGGGACACTTTCAAAAAATACTCAGGTCTAGATGGGGGTATTTCTCGAAAGTGCCAAGATGATTCAAATATACACCCAAATGCGCTCTAAGGTCGGTGACCATGGGATCCATGGCCTGCCCATCCCCCTGGTCCAGCTGGCACATCCTGTCGATACTGGACAACCGAGGACAAGATGAGTCTTGTTTGACTCCTGTTTGGTCTTGCTTGCGACTCAACTTGTGTTTAGAGCCCGTCTCCCCAGACAGACTATAAACTCAAGAGTGGGTGGATCACACTTCATACTTCTTTTGCATCCTCAACAGGAAGACTGGGGCGCCAAGCACACTGTGGGTGCCTAATGACAACGCCTCTTGTCAGATATTTGAGCGTCCACAACGGAGAAGGCATTGCAAGGACGACACGACGAGAAAACCACAGCCTGGTTTCCTGAAGCTTGTGGGTTTGGAGGAAGAGTCAAGGGCACCACCGATGAGGATGTCAGGTGGACTAAGATGTGCTACGGGAAGGAAGCAGTAACTTGAGGGAAGGGAGGAACCCAAGGCCTGGGGAATCAGGGAAGGCTCTGTGCAGGGGGTGTCCTTGATGGGCTGGTGGAAAGGATGGCAGCAGAGGAACAAGCAAATAAATGCACGGGAGGGAAAGCAGCAGCCACCGTTAAGCGCTGTGCCATGTCAGGATCCCAGTGGGGAGGAATGGGAAGCAGAACGGGAAGGGCGAGATTTCGCTGGACCTCAAACGCTAGGGAAAAGGTTGTAATTAATTTGATAAGTCACGGAACCAGCCCGTGAAGGCTGTAACTCTGGCCTCCTTCTAAAAGCCAGGCAGAGAGAGAGGTGAGGGGTAAGTGGGAGGAACAGGCATAACACACGGAACAACTAGGCACTGTGAGGGAGGAGAGAAGGGGACAGGGATGCCCGGAGGCAGCTCCCCTCCGCACCCTGGCTGGGGCCTCCCATCCTGCAGGGCCCCAGACACCTCAGACGCCCTGATCTCCACCGTTCAGTCTTAAGCCCGAGTTTACTGTACAGAAGTGAAAGCACGTTAAGAGTGCAACTTTATTAACATAGATAATCACAGAAATAAAAGATTTTCGTCACGACAGCATCGCTACCAAAAGGACTACGATAATAAGACGTTTATCTTTCTGCCCTTGGACAGCTTATAAAGAGATACAAAGATCCTACAGAGTATGTTGGGAGAAAACCGCCCTGTGGTTCACTCCTCCTCCTCATCACCGCCATTTGTAGAGGTGTAAACTGGGTCTGCATGAACACAAGGGCTGGTTCAGAACCTAAACCACCAAAGGATGGGCCCAAGAGACAGCCACGGAAGAAAAGGGCAATTCCACCACGTATCTACTGAATCCTTCCCACGGGTCAGGCACCGGCCTAGGCGCCTTACAAATATGACCTCATTTAATTGTCCCGATCCCCAGGAGGTAGCTACTGTGATTTCCCCACTTTACAGGTGAGGCTATTAAGACGCATAGGTTAAGCAGAGTTGCCCAAAGTCACAGAGGATAAGAACCCAGACACTCTGGCTTCAGGCTCCATCGTCTGACTCTTATACTTGGCTGCCCTTCAGTTTGCCTTTTAGGTGGAGGGTGTGGGTTAGGTACATATAAGCCTTCACCTCTCCTAAGGGCTGCCAGACCCAGAAAGGCTCAGAAGGGATGGGGTCACAGGGCTGCTGCTCTGCTTATGTATTTCTGGAGCCTCAAAGCATCAGACATGGAGAAAGGGCAAGGGAGGGGTGAAATCTATAGGCTCTGAGCTGACCTCCTGTGACCCCCAGTGTCCAGAGCTGCAACTTTCAAGATCATGAAGACCAGAGCTTGGAGGAGACCTTCTCAGCAGTCAGGCGCATGCTGCGGGAGCTAACAGGGTCTCCTGGGGAGCCAGGCATGAGACGGCGGGGAGAACCAAGGGCGCTCAGCTCCTCTGCTGAGACGGACTCCGGATGGACTCCGGAGATGGACTCCATCCACCACAAAGTCCTCCAGGGGAAATCAGCTTCACTGATAACTACAGGTCTCACCAGCAGTTGCTCCCTGATCTAACACCGCACCTACACATGGCACCTTTCTGGTTTGTGGTTTACAGACAAGCCATATATCCCCGGCCCCTAACAGGCTGGTGAACTATAGCGCCATTGGATTATGTTTCACTCTTAGGCTTCAGGGCTTGAAGTGATTCTATTTTTAAGCTTTCGCAATTCCACAAGTAAAAGAAGACGTTTTAAGGAAATTAGTTCTGGTTTTTAGGGGATGAGGACTTCTTCCCCTGAAAGAGGTAAGCTTTGTTAAACCAGCAATCTTTCTGAAGGAAGGGCACCTGGTCTAATGTCACTGGGCAAGGGCCCCAGGACCTCTGAAAACCACAACAGTCACCCAGGATGTGGACAGCCCGGGACAAACCTCCAACACCAGAGCTATACTGTGCCCTTCTCCTGAAGAGAGTGGCAAAGATCCTTTCAGGTTCTATTCTCAGCGAAGTATGTTTCACCGTTTGAGCACCTGACGTGTCATATCCACAAAAATTTGCAAATAACAAATAAAGCTTTAAAAAGGCTACTATCATGTTTTTTATAAGAGTCAGTCATTCCTTCCATTTTTTAAAATTCCCTTTCATCGAACATCTAAAGGAGTGTGGCTTATTTTGTACCTTTGAGAATGAGCGGTTACTCTAAAGCCAACTGTTCAAAGGACACTTCTGTATGTGTCTATTTTAAAAATGTAACCATTCCTGAAGGCAATCTTAAATGTATTCTACACATCCCAATTTTCCCATATAGGGCACATGAGACTCAGTTAACCTTCTCTTGGCAAATGGGGCTGCTTCTAAGAATTCCAGGCTCCAGTTTCAGTACTGGCTTCGCCACTAGTTAGCTTGTGACCTTGGGTAAGTAACAACTGCATTGGGTCTTAATTTCCGCCCCCGCATATTGAAGGGGATTGGGTCAGATGATGACTCTTGCTTTACAGCTCTCACATGTTACCATTCAAAGACCACTGGGAATATCAATGATTGCCTATGCTAATTAGAAGAATTAGTTATAAGAATGTTGTCTAGACACTAGAAACAGCCCCAGACGGTTGGACTACAGTAATAGAAAGCAGACTAAAGTCAATTACTTTTATTCTTCTTACTTCCTCCTATCTCCTCTCTATTCCATCAGCTGTCCGTTCTCACTGCTATCAACCTCTGCTGACATAAACCCCCGCCTTAGTTTACAAAGCTAAGCAGTGGTCTGTTTCACCCAGGTTCTCCAGCAAAGCAAGGGGCCCAGGCTTTATGATTGCAACCTGGCAACCGGTGGGCTTTATCTCTTCCCCTTCAAAGTTATATTGTAGATGACTGTGGCCGCCACAGCAACAAGATTGACCCCCAGTTAAGGTTGGAGGCGGACTGAGTACGCATCCTTGTAACTTACACATTCTTTGAGTTCCAAAAACGCATTGCTTTGGGAGGAGAGCGTTTGAAGCAAAAGCGACAACAGAAAATAAACCGATTTCCTTCTTACTGGCCCCAAAGCTATATGTATTATCCCTCTATATTAACGCTACTCCTGCCTTCCAGGATTCCTTATCCCCATCCCAGCTGCTGTCTTTTGTCCCTTCTGTTGTATAACTTTTCCTTGTGTAAGATACATTTTCCAAGCCACTCTTGGAAGCCAAAGAGAAGGTCAGGGTAGGAGGAAGGAGATACCATTAGTGGTTTCCTATACTTACTGCTTTCCCAGTTAGCGTCCCTTCTTAGTCCCATGAAAAATGATCAGTAGAAAAAATGCTTCTTAGCAATTGTAAATACAGTCCCCGAAACACTTTTAAGCTGCTAACAAGCATGAAAAATATGCATTAAACCACATGCTTAGTACCTCAAAGAATTCAGGGAAGTTCCTCTCTTTAAAAACCAAAATGAGGGCTTCCCTGGTGGCGCAGTGGTTGAGGGTCCGTCTGCCGATGCAGGGGACGCGGGTTCGCGCCCCGGTCCGGGAGGATCCCACGTGCCGCGGAGCGGCTGGGCCCGTGAGCCACGGCCGCTGGGCCTGCGCGTCCGGAGCCTGTGCTCCGCAGCGGGAGAGGCCACAGCAGTGGGAGGCCCGCGTACCGCAAAAAAAAAAAAAAACAAACCCAAATTGAAACAGAGCACCTGATAAGAATTGCAATCTACCTTCGTTGCCTTTTGCACTATTTGGGGCGGTTTCACGGGCATCTGGGAGGGATGTGATTTAATGAGCACAGGCAGTGGCTGATTTTTCACTCTTCCTAGTTTAAAATGTTAGTAGAAAGGAGGTGGTTAAAAAGGAATTGGAGTCAGTCAGCCTGGGAAAGTGGATGTAAACGAGACATACAAATGGAATATATGTTAAGTCATAGTAAATTAGAAAACCAGCCAGAAAAATCAACTATGAATGTCTGAAGCCTTGCCAAGTGGGTCCAGGTCCTTTGGAAAAATGCTAAAGGTATGGACGGTGTGTCTTTGGGGATGGCAATAAAAGACCACTATGGGTTATACCTATGAGAAATGAGAATAAAAGCCACTTTTCCCTACAACCTTTCAACCTCCAGGTGCTCTTATCTATTCATGTCTAAGCTTAGAGTATTATTTTCTGTTTTCACGTTAGCTTTACACAGCAGAACATTAATCTCAGAATCTACTCTTCCAAGTATTACATAAGGTGACGATTTATAGAAAAACGACAACAAAAAAAAATCCTTTCCTGTTCACAAGCTTGGGTTCCTTAACTCACAGAGCCACGTTTAAGGGTGCTTTGTTTCAGAGGATGATTAGAGTGGTGCCCTGGGTACTGATTATAGTGGAGCTATTTGTACTGCCTGAGTCTGGGCACTGCATTATATTAAAACTTCCATTTTGGGGTATGTAGTGACTAAAAATTCTCTCCTAGCTTAAACTTGGCACCAACCATCTATCTCAGCAGAAGCAAGATTATTGACTACAGAACCACAGGAACCCAGCATTTTTCTTCTTTTATATTTATACAGGAAAGAAAGAGACTCAGCTGTAGCACCTATGGTTTCTCCGTTCTTACAGGGAAATTTCAAGCATTGTGGGTGCCTTCCCAAAGTCTAATCAGTGGGATGCTATGACTGGATTAAATTAAATCAGATGTGACAGGCCATTGTCTCTTGCATTAATAGATCCCAAACTTCCTAGAAGCGGAATGAAATCATTTCAGCTTCTTTTTAGCAGAGGCAGAAAATGATGAAGGCCTCTCAGTTCCAGAAAATATATAGCACTTGTGACTCTCGTTTCTCTAGACTCCTTCCATGTCCAACAGCTCACCATCTAGAACTGAATTTATCTAGTGCATGTCTCTGCCTTGGTGATGATTAAGAGTTCAGTTCTACAAAAGCCACTAAGCACGGGCTGCACGCAAAAGATGGCCGGTCCATGCAGTCAAGGGAGGAGCAAGGCAAAAAAGTGAGGATGAGTTGATCTAAATTTGTCACAACTCAAGGCACAAGCTCATGCTGGGGCAGTTCATCACCACCATCTCTAACATAGGCCTGTGGTACTGACATGTCCCTATTTTATCCATTCTTAGGAGAGCCATGATTTATGGATTTAAAAACTCAAGTTAAATAGGTATAGTTAATTACATATCATTTTTTAAAACTTTTAACCATTTTACTCATATATGTCAACAAAGGGGCAGTGTGCACATGGTCTTACATTATTTCTCTAAGTTCCAAAAAAATATAAATTTCTGAATATTCATTTTTTTATTGGGCATCTACTATTTACCTGGCACTGTGCTAAGTGTTTTACATGCATTATCATAACTAACCCTTAAAAAGAACTTTCAAGTTCGTACTGTTATTGTCCCTATTTTACAGAAGAGGAAACTGTGTTGTGAGAGTTTAAGTTATTTGCCTAAGATCCAACGACCTGTAAATGACAGAGGCAATTACAGCTAGTAAGGTAGTACTGAGATATATATATATATATATATATATATATATATATATATATATATATATATATATACACATTTTTTTTCCCACATTTAAAAAAAAGGTGAAGAATATGCTCCTGGTTGTTCTAGAGACAGAACATGGAATCAGAACCAGGTGGGTCTGTAACTGTGGCCACTTGAACAAGGAGTTCTCAACCTCTTCTTGGATGGAAAGTGTTTAAATGATCTCTTTGCTCAGCCAATCACTTAGCTATCCCCATGCTGTCCCTCCTGCTTAGGGAAAGAATATCAACGAAAGTTCAAGACTTCAATAGAAATCTAATATAATTTTGATAAGAAAAAAAAGAAACCAAACTTTATATACTGTGCTCATGATTTTGGAATAATAATCTCATGGTAAGGAGGATAAAGTTTTGAAGTAGCTTGGAAGGTGGTGAGGGTAATTTTTTATACTTTAAATACTTAAATACAATGAATTACATAGAAGTTTGGCTAGACAGTTTCAGAGACCTGGCCCAGGTGGGCTAAAATTCAAAAGAAAAAAAAAAAAAGCAACCTGGTCCTCTCACAATTTCCCATTGTCAAAACTACCCTCCCGTAAATCTGAATCAAGTCCCAGAAGTATGTCAATAGCTGGTTGTTTCAGATTAGGTTTATGATACAGTGACAGAACCCTGTAGGGGGCAAATATGCTTAAAATATATCCAAGCACGTTTAGGTCAAGTCAGTAATAGTATTTAATGCTAATAAAAGCGTGGCATATTCTTGTGTCTGAGAATCCTGCACTCTGGATGCTGTTATGTGTAAGCAGGTACTGTACTCTTTCCCCCCTGCTGGCAGACCCTAGTCACTAATACACCATGAGCTTCTTTGACTGAGACGGTATCACACATCCCTAGCAAGTATCTCTGGGGCTGAAAAGCAGTTAAGATCCAACTCAAGGAGAAATTGGGAAGAGTCATGAATTAAAATTTTTCATTATTCCAAAACCCATCTAATCCCCCAAAGTGTTGCCTGCGTGCCGACTCTCTTAAAGACCTCTGCAAAATCTTGATTCTTCAAAAATTCAGCCCACTCGGAGCCGAGACAAGGTGAGGTCAACGACTGATATTATCAGCCAACCATTTATCTAACTGGGTTTGGTTCGTTTCTAGCCTCGTGGGGTCCAAGTCTCACCACGAGGGTGAAGACGGGAGGCATGGAGGAAGGGAATGAAGGAGAGAAAAGGAGAAAGGAGGAAGACCTCCGGGCCACACTTCTTTCTAGTATCAACAAAAAGAGAAGCCGCATACTGACCTAAATCATCTCTCAAAGGCGCTTTATAAATTACAGGGACAAAGGGAGGGGGTGGCGGGTGGCCTGGGAATCCTACAGACACCCTACCCTCTGACCCGCCCCCCTCCCCCTCCAGCACAAGGGAAGGAAGATAGAAAACAGAGCTCAACTCGGCCATTGGCGAGAAGCCCCCCCCTCCGGTTTTCGATCGCCCATCCCTCGGGCCCCTAGAAAAAAAACACACGTAAACACCATACCCACCCCCTGGGGCGGACACTCCTGCCCGGAGGTTCCTAGAACCGGAGGCCGGGCATTTACTTAGTTAGATTTTTCTTGCTTACTCATTTCCCTCGAGCACCCAACCCCCCGTTCCCACTCCAAAACCCCGCTCAACCGCCTACCCTCACGGCTCCAACCCCCAACAGAATCCGGTGCCCCCGCGGCGGCGGCGGCCCCCGAGCCGTCCCGGTCACTAACCTGCTGCTGTAAGGGCATTTCCGAAACCAGCCTGGCTCCGGGGGGAGGTGGGGGGGGCCGGCTGGAGAGGGGGCCCGGAGGGCCGAACGGACCGGCGGCGCCGGGCGAGGGCGGGCGCCCGTGGAGGGGGTTGGGGAGAGGAGAGGGAGGGTGGCCGCTCCGGGGGCGGGTGCGAGGGCGCCGGGACCGTCCCAGGCCAGGGAGCCGGCGAGCAGGAGGAAGTGGGTGCCCCCTCTCCCCCTCCAGCGCCCCCTCCCGCCGCCGCCTCCTCCCCAGTCACAGGCGCGTCCTCCGCGCACGTGTGCGAAACGTCACCGGCGGGTCCCGGGGAGAGGGACAGACCCAGGCGGCGGGACGGGAACACGGCTGCCCCCGCCCTCCGTCGCCGGGGGGCGGAGAGGGGGACAGGGCGGGGAAGAAAGGGGCAAGGGGAGAGGCGGGTCAAGGGCAGGC
The DNA here is from genome assembly GCF_002837175.3 of Physeter macrocephalus. Lineage (NCBI taxonomy): Eukaryota > Metazoa > Chordata > Mammalia > Artiodactyla > Physeteridae > Physeter > Physeter macrocephalus. The sequence goes on from NC_041231.1 coordinate 92,729,634, forward strand.
CCGGGGCCCGGCGAGGCAGGCCCGGGCGCTCGGGCCACGCGGGCGCCGCCGCTGCCACCACCGGGATGCGCCCAGGCCGGGGTGCCCGCCCGCTAGCCCCTCACCCCCAGAGGGCCCACGCCCCGGCCTGCAGCCAGCTTCCAGCTCCACCTCCCCCCTCGGCTTCCCCCAGCCCCTTTGTTGCCGGGAGTTACAGATCCCAAAATGTGTCAAGCGCAGCCTGGCAGAGCCCCTGCACTCCGAGCACGCCTTAGGGACCCCCGGCTGCCAACGGGCCTCCGAGGCCGGCGGGCGGCCATCACCCCCAGGGCCCCCCGGTTTCCACCCCCCTGGAGTCTCCCACTCCCCAGTTCACTACTCCCTCCCCCACCCCCTTCTCCATCCGGGGCGTGACCCCTTCCTACGCCCGAGAAAGAGGAAGCTTCGAGTTGGAGGGGAGGGGAGAGTGGGGGTAGGGAAAAGTGCAGGAAAGGAAGGGGGGGGGGGCCGCGAAAAGTTTCGGAGTGTTTGATGTGGTTCGCGCTATGGCGATCCCCGCTGCCCCGCTTGCCTGGCGAAGCCCCCCAGACCCTTCGGGGGTTCGGGGGGAACACACAAGTCTAACAATAAACTCTCGTTGGAGGAGCAGCCGCCGAGGCCCACGACGCTCGGCCCCGCGCTCTCCCAGGGTGGCCCGCAGCGCGCCCACCACCCCGCGCGGTGCGAGCCCACCTCCCGCCCGGGCTGGGGACGGTGGGAACGGGAGGGCATTACCGGAGGGCCGCCGCCGCCGCCGCCGCCGCCGCGTCCCAGCGCTGGTGGCTGCTGCAGCAGCCCGGCTCTGCTGGAGGGTCCGTGCGGCGTGGTGTAGAGGAGGCTGCCGGCGGTCTGCTCCACGCCGGGGGCACTGGGGAGGAGGGGGCCGGCGGCGACGGCGCCGCTTTGGAGGGAGGAGGAACAGGAGGTGGTGGAAGTGTTCGTGGTGAGGATCTGGATGTACGCGCTCGGGGCGGCGGCAGCAGCGGCGGTGGCGGCGGCGGGGAAGCCGGGGCTGGCTAGCAGTGCCCTTTTGTCCATGGAGGCTGCAGCGGCGGCGGCGACGACAGCCGCCCCCTCCCCACCCCCGGCGGTCACCAGGTACTGCTCCAGGGCGGGCTGGATCCCCTTTCTCATCTCTCGCTCCTGCTCTTTTTATTGCTATGGTATATTAACGTATTGTTTTCAATTTCTTTATTATTTGCAGTCGGAGTTTCCAAGTCTCTCCTTCTCTCCTCCCCGCCCGGCGCTTCCGAGCCCCTTCTCTCCCTTTTCTTTTTATTTTTCCGCACCGCCCGGGCCCCGGGGGCCAAAAATAATCGGGGCTCTGGAGAGAGGAGGGTCCCGGGCGCACGGATATCGGGCCCCGAGGGGGGATGGAGGCGTCGGGGGCGGCCGATGCAATGGATTGCGAGGCGGCGGCGGCAGCACGGGTGCTGCGGCCGGCAGCTGAAAAATGGCTCCAGGAAGCTGCTGCTGACAATGAATGAAGGGATACGGTTTACGCGCCAAGGTCCTCCCGCGAAACTCAGATTTCCCGCCGGCTTTTCAAACCATATTTGCATATCCCCGCCCCTCAACCCGCCGAGGACCGTTCCCACAGCCCATTGGGCCTCTGTCTCCTTCCTTCCGTCCCAATCACGGAGCAGGGTCGCAACTTGCCGGTTTCCATTGGCTGCCGTGCATCATGGTTGCCGGGGCGACAGGGGCCCTATTTGCATATGCTTCCTCGATTGGCTGGGAGGGAATAGGGGTTTTAGGAGGTGGGGGTAAAGTCCGCCTTCTCTCCCACGGAAGACCACGCCTGGTGCAGGCTCCGCCCCCGTCCCCGCCCGCCAGCCGGGCGGGCACTGCTGACCTGGGCAGGGACTCCGCGCCCCGCAGACTCAGTGTGGATCTAACCTAGAGCGCAAGTTTCGCTTTTGTAAATTGTCAAGGTGACTAAAGGGGACACTTTCGGGAACTCTCTTCCGTTTGACCAGTCAGTGTAATAGATGAACAACAGCGAGAGATCCTCCCAAGTATGTGCCAAAGGCAAGTTGGACCTTGCGAACGACGCCTGGCAGGTGGAAACCGAGCCCTTTAAATCGTGGGTTTCTCTCTTCCTGAAATCCGACCAATGCCGTGGCGAGAGCTGATCGCGAGGCCGAGGCTGATGGACAGAAGCATGTGGGCCGACAGAATCGTGGGGGCAGAAGGTTCGACTGACGTGATTGCGGGCACCATTTAATTACCATTCCAGATCATTACCGGTAGCTTCATTATTAGCCTGGATGGGGTTTAAGTAAAAATTAACTCCGAATGTTTTGCCGAGTGAAATCTTACCACAAGTACTGATTTGAGTCCAGCAGACACCCCCAAAACTCTACCCACTGGCCCAGAAGCACCCAGGGCAGTTAATCTGGGCTAACCTAGAACTGATTTGCGTGTTTCTAATCCGCCAAACAGTAATCCGAAGAAGTACGTGCTTCCCACGATGACGTCTTGCTCCTAACAAACGCTGCACGCTGGGCACGAGCACTTTACAATTTCGGTATCCTACCAAGCTCTCTGACACGACGACGCAAACCTATTCCAAAATATTTTAAAAGAATTTTTTAAAGTAAACTAGAAATTGCCACCAGAAAAATATTAAATTATTGTCAAATTGACTTCTGTGTCGGTGCAAGTGTTCATGGGTCTTAAAATTGAAGATTGCGCCTGTGAGACTGAGCAGGAAAAGGGACCCCGGCAGGTTGTGGGAAAAGGTGGACCTAGGTCAGGTCATCATTTACAGTTCCAGTCACTGAGAACTGCACAAAATAGCTGCTGATCTGGTGCTCACTGGGTGATGAGCATTGCAATACCTCAAGCCCTTTTGCAAGACTTTTTAAATTTTTATTATTATTATTATTAATTTTCAAAACTCATATGCTCAGTCTTCTGAAAGGTCTGACAAGATATGTCAGTTCAGGCTAGGAGTCCTTACTACTTCAGTCCTGTTACCTGAAATAGGGTGAACTCAAAGTACTGTTACACCTTGCACCAGGCTCAGGAATATTTTGGTCTTGCACTCAAGCTAATTGAGGATCCAAGGCCCAGTAGCCAAACATTTACTGACATAAATGATAAGTGTCATCAAACTGACACTATCTTTAGGGCAGATGAGGTGGTATTCAAGGGGCATCAATTGCTGGTTGGGCTAGAGGCATAAGGTATTGGCAACTTCCTTGACCTTGTTCCATCAAAGTTACTTTCCACTGTGGGTCACTATGGAGGAAACTTGTACTGCGACTACTTGGATATCACCAGCTGTAGAACGTCACCGGCAGCATGCATTTGGTGGCTCTTGTGGGGATTGTGGGAGGGGGGGATGGTGCAACATGCACAGTCATTATAAGACCTGCATTTTAAGATTAGAGACAAGCCTAGGACCTGGGACTGTGCACAGAATCTCTGCCTGAACTCACGCTCCTCTTCACTGGTCACAGTAAGATGGATATAACACAGTCACAAGGGAGCAAGTGTTCATCATCTAGATTCACACCTGTGGTTCTGGTTTAGAAAGCTTTGAAATATTTACCATTCTACCTTAGCCAAGTTATAATTTTTTTTTTTTTTTTTTTTTCGGTACGCGGGCCTCTCACTGCTGTGGCCTCTCCCGTTGCGGAGCACAGGCTCCGGACGCGCAGGCTCAGCGGCCATGACTCACGGGCCCAGCCGCTCCGCGGCATGTGGGATCTTCCCGGACCGGGGCACGAACCCGTGTCCCCTGCATCGGCAGGCGGACTCTCAACCACTGCGCCGCCAGGGAAGCCCCCCAAGTTATCATTTTTAATGTAGGGTATTTGATAGAGAAACAGATGTTTTGACATTTTATGCCTAGTGAACCACAGGATGGGGTGGGAAGGGTTCAAAGAGAGAAGAGGAGGTGTTAGAAGTTAAGATGCTAAAATTTGGGGCAGGCTATTAATTTGTGGAGAGGTAGCATGTTTTAGAAGAAAGAAAATGGGCTTTGGAGCCAGAGTGATCTGGTTTAAATTCTAGCTCTGCCACTTATTGGCTATATAACTTTAATCTTTAAAAGCCTGTGTTCTTGTATGTTCAATGGGAACCCATATTGTAGTACCGGTATTGCAAGATTATGATGAAAAGAGGCAATAATAATGGCACTTTACCAGGTATACAGCAAGTGCTCAATAAGTGGTAGGTATTTATGATTCTACTGGTTTGTGTGATTGTGCTTTGCAGCTCTTTGTAGTCCAAGCTGACTCCCAGCCCCTAATCTTCATACTGCCCCAGATGTCCACTTACTGTGGCAGCTTAGCTTTGTCACAGGGTAGGAGCGCAATCATGTCTCGGTTAGTAGGGATTATAGAATCCTGACTCAGAAGTTCAAGGTAATAAAGTCAGCTCTGCTGCTCAGCCCACTCTAACCTGCTCCTCTGTTCATAGCCAGCTTCTGCTTGGTTTCTAAGTCTGAGTCCCCAAGACCTTCCTGCGAATTTCAGACTGCACTAGCACTAGGGCCAGACCGTTCTTGCCAATCACCACCACCCTTTCCCTTGCTCTGACAGTGACCCAAGGCAGCTAATTGTCCCAAAATTGGCCTGTGTTGTTGTTTGAATGGTGCCCGTCCCCACAAATCATGTCTTTGTCCTAATCTCTAGAACCTGTGGTTGTGACCTTATTTGGAAAAAGGGTCTTTGCAGGTGTAATTAAGTTAAGAATCTTGAAATGAGATCATTCTGGATTATCTGGACGGACCCTAAATCTAATGACAAGTGTTCTCATAAGAGACACCTAGGGGCTTCCCTAGGGGCTTCCCTGGTGGCACAGTGCTTAAGAATCCGCCTGCCAGTGCAGGGGATACGGGTTCGAGGCCTGGTCTGGGAAGATCCCACATGCTGCGGAGCAACGGCAACGAAGTCCGTGCGCCACAACTACTGAGCCTGCGCTCTAGAGCCCGCGAGCCACAACTACTGAAGCCCCGCGCGCCTAGAGCCCGTGCTCCGCAACGAAGAGTAGCCCCTGCTGGCCGCAACTAGAGAAAGCCCGCACACAGCAAGACCCAATGCAGCCAAAAATAAGTAAATTAGAAAAAAAAAAAATGTATCTTTCTGATCAAAGAGCCCTAGCCCAGAGCAAGCTAACCTCCACCCACCTCATCACGTCCACTGCAACTGCCATCATCACCTCCCACACCCTGCGTATCTCACCCCAGAAGCAGTGCTGTGTACCACCCAGCGATGGAGTGGCCCCCGCTCGCCGCAACTAGAGAAAGCCCGCGCGCAGCAACGAAGACACAACGCAGCCAAAAAATGAATAAATAACTAAATAAATTTAGAAAAAAGAAAGAAAGAAACACAAAGCCTCGTGCTCCTCTCTGAATTTAAAAAAAAAAAAAAAAAAAAAGAGAGAGAGAGACACCGAGAAGAGAGACATACAGAGAGGAGGAGATGGCCATGTGAAGACAGGAAGACAGAGGCGGAGGTTAGGATGAGGGGCAGAAGAGAAGGGATGCCAGCAGCCACCGGAAGCTGGAGGAAGCACGGAACAGAACCTCCTCTAGAGCCTCTGGAGGGAGCGGAGCCCTGCCAACACGTTCGTTTCAGACTTCTGGCCACTAGACCTGTGATAGAATAAATTTCTGTTGTTTTCAGCTCCCCGGTGTGTGGTCATTTATTATGGCAGCCCTGAGAAACTAATGCAGTCTGTTAGCCTGCCTACCTGAACCTCAGACCTCTTGGCTGCTACTCACTTGTTTTGGATTGCTGCCAAGATATTATTCCTTACTGGACATCGATGAAACTTATTGCCAGCTTGTTGAAGGCTCTTCAAAGCATCACTTCTTGACCACCCGGTGCAGACTCACCCAAGGAGCTTATAAAAGTGCAGATTCGCAACCAATCAGAATCCCTGTGGCAGGACCCAAGAATCTCATTTAACAAGTCCCTCCAGGTAATTCCTTTATGTTCTAGAGACCGAGGGCCACCGTCAGCTCTATGAATTTGGACTTCCTCCCATTATATCCCATGCTACAGCTAGCGTTGCCACCCCTCTGTCTGATAACTTGATGGGTGCTTCCAATCCCCTACTACACCTTCTCATCCTGCTGGTTACCGTAACAAGCTCTGAGTTTTTATTCACACACACATATACATATACACATATATACACGTATATATGTACGTTATACATACTATAGATATAAAATCTGACATTACAATTTTCTCTAAAAGCCTTCATTTTCAATTTTGGATACAGTTTTGCCAACATCCATAAGATCTATATAAATAACTCCCAAGAAACAATACTATTAAACAGTTTTTTGGGGAATTCAATATTAAATATTCAGATGGAAATACTATAGGTTTCTGAGATTAAGGAAACTGTTCACATGCCCAGGAAATCTTTGGAACGTCTGAAGTTTAAATAGTGCCTCTAATTTAGTTTAGCCAAATCTGTTTGTCACATTGGATTGAGAGTGTAAAGTTTTAAGTTTTAGGGTCTGGAAAAAACTAGTCTGAGCCTAAGTGTTTTCTATTGTAATTCAGTTAGTTGCCCACATAGAAATAGCATTCTCTGTTTTATTTTCCTGGTTAGGAAGAAAGAGGAGTATGTCCTTAAGCCATTACCACATCAAACACTAATAACAAAATTTCTAGGTGCTCATCCTAGAAAATTGACCAATATTGTTATAGATAGTGGTTTGGGCACCAGCGTAGAGTTTCTTGTCTTCAGTTCTTTGACCAGACCAGGAAGGTACTGTTTAGATAGAGCTTTTGTGTTTTTAAATAAATCTAGGATGAATTTACAGCATAGAGCATTGCTGCCCATCTCATCTACTGAATCTGAATTTCTGGTTGGAGTCCAGGAATATGCATTATAAACAGGATAACTGTGATGCTGGTACACTTGGAAAACAATGCCACACAGGCACCCATGACCTAGCAGTCTCTGCTCTACAAATTGGCTTCTGGGCAATGATGACATGGAAAACTCCCTTGTTAATAGAATCTTAGGGCAACTAATGTTACCACTGTTAGTAACTATTTACTTAGACTGTACTGTGATTGCAAACTGCCTCTTCTACTAAAGCTCTTCCTGCTCAGTTAACAAGTAATGTGATTCAGACAAAATATACTGGATGGAAAAGAAAAGGTATTATCTCAAATGTGTGTGTTTCCTTGCCGTTTTTTTTTTTGGGGGGGGGGGTGGTACGCGGGCCTCTCACCGTTGTGGCCTCTCCCGTTGCGGAGCACAGGCTCCGGACGCGCAGACCCAGCGGCCACGGCTCACGGGCCCAGCCGCTCCGCGGCACGTGGGATCCTCCCAGACCGGGGCACGGACACGTGCCCCCTGCATCGGCAGGCGGACTCCCAACCACTGCGCCACCAGGGAAGCCCATTCCTTGCCGTTTTGAAACAGATTTTTATCGAAACAAAAAATACAGATACAGAAACCTAAACAAAACAAATCATGGATTAATGAATTATTATAAGGTGAACACTCTTGTAACCCCGACCCGGGTCAAGAAGTAGAACTTGACCTGCACCCCTGAAGTCCCTTTCATTCACCCTAATCCTGATCACAACACCTTCCCCTCCCACTAAAAGTACCACTAGCCTAATATCTTTTAGTCTTTACTTCCTTGTTTTTAAAAAAGTTTGTCACCCAGATATGCACCTCCAGGAAATATAGTTTAGTCTTGCCCATTAAAAAATGGTGATATGTCTTTTAAGTCTCTTTTAAAAAAATTTTATATTGAAATATAGTTGATTTACAATGTTGTGTTAGTTTCAGGTGTACAGCAAAGTGATTCATATATATATATATATAAAACATATATATATTCTTTTTTTACATTCTCTTCCATTATAGGCTATTACAAGATATTAAATATAGTTCCCAGTGCTATATAGTAAGTCCTTGTTGGTTATCTATTTTATATATAGTAGTGTGTATCTGTTAATCCCAAACTCATAATTAACCCCCTCTCCCTTCCCCTTTGGTAACCATAAGTTTGTTTTGTATGTCTGTGAGTCTGTTTCTGTTTTGTAAATAAGTTCATTTGTATCATTTTTAGATTTTAGATTCCATATATAAGTGATATATGATATTTGTCTTCCTCTGTCTGACTTACTTCACGTAGGATGATAATCTCTAGGTCCATCCATGTTGCTGCAAATGGCATTATTTCATTCTTTTTCATGGCTGAGTAGTATTCCATTGTATATATACACCAGATCTTCTTTGTCCATTCATCTGTTGATGGACATTTAGGTTGATTCTATGTTGTCCTGATCAATTTTGATTCCCAACCTCCAGCAGTTCCTCGTTGGTCTTCCTCCCTGTCTGAAAAGGGAGCCCTGAGGGTCAGTTTTGAGGAGAGTTGGATAAGACTGCTGTGGTCCCTTTAGACCTCCTATTGCCCTCCCTTACTGTCATCTACTCCTGGGGAGCAAAACCCCTCTCAGTTTCAGCTGCCATGGCCCCATCAGCCCACTCACATCCCAGTGAAGATCTACTGGCTCTCTGGGGGCTCCTCCTGTTCTTAGGTCCAACAGGCACCCAGCACCACCCAAGTCTTTCCTTCTTCCTCATGTACAGGGGCTGATACCACACAACTCTTATGGCAGCTGGTGGTTGGTTCACGTTCATTTATATCCTGGGATTCGTGGAGGCACCTCTGCCACTAAGTCTTTTTGTAAACGTAGCCCGTGGTGTTTGGTTTTCCTATTTAGACGTCCTTTCTGTTTTCACGTGGGAGTAAGGAGAGACTGAGGAATGCTGCTGCTTCATTGCCCGTTCAGATTTACGTTTCCTTCCGTTTTAAACGTTTGTTTTGAACCTACCACATTGAAGTGTCATTGAAATGATGCCACGTTGGCAAACGTCTCCAACAAGCGTTAAGGGAAAGGAAAGTTATGAGCTGTTTTCTTTGTCGTTTCTCAGAGAGAACTTGAAAAACCAAACAAAGAAGAAAAGTGGAGTCAAGATCCTTCATTCACTTAGACAATGGTTAGAATGAGATCTGGGACAGGAATAAGCAGAGGGTCGCAAGCTACCTTTTCAGACTTGGTGGTCTGGGTGTACCTCTTTCTTGTGGGTTTTAAATAGGGAACATGGTCGGCAGCATATCACAAATGGGCCTGTGCGTAGAAAATCACTGTTTTCTTTCCCACCTTGGTTTCCTTGACAGCACTCCCTCTGGTTTCCCATTCTACCCCTCTGACTTTCTGGATCTCCTTGATGGCTTCATTTTCTTCTTTATTTCCTTAAAAATCTCTTTCCCCTTTTCCTGTTCTAGTCGTTCCCTCTGGATAATCTTTTATATTATTATTATGGTAAAATCTACATAACATAGTATTTATCATTTTAACCATTTGTGAATGTAAAATTCAGTGGTATTAAATACATGTTGTATAACCATTGCCATTATCTATACCCAAAACTTTTTGATTATTCCCAACAAATACTCTGCACCCAATAACAATAACTTCCCATCCTCCTCTTCCTGCAGTCCTTGGTAATCACTATTCTACTTTTTGTCTTTATGAATGTGAGTACTCTAGGTAACTCATATAAGTGGAATCACATAACATTTGTCCTTTTGTGTCTGGATTATTTCACTTAGCCTAGTATCTTTGAGGTTCATCCATGTTGTAGCATGTCAGAATGTCCTTCTTTTTTAAGGCTGAATAATATTCTATTGTATGTATACACTTATTGTGTTTATCCATTCACCTGTTGGTGGACTCTTAGGTTGCTTCCACCTTTTGGCTATTGTGAATAATGTTCCTATGAATATTAGTATACAAATATCTGTTCAAGTTTCTGCTTTCAATTATTTTGAATATACAGGTATACCTTGGAGATATTGTGGGTTTGGTTCCAGACCACCATAATAACATGAATATCACAATAAAGCAAGCCACACACATTTTTTGTTTTCCCAGCACATATAAAAGTTATCTTTACACTATCCTGTAGTTTATTAAATGTGCAATAGCATTATATCTAAAGCAACAACGTACATATCTTAATTTGAAAATGCTTCATTGGTAAAAAAAAATGCTAACCATCATCTGAGCCTTTAGTGAGGCATAATATTTTTGTTGGTGGAAGGCTTGAAATATTGCAAGAATTACCAAAATGTGACACAGAGTCACAAAATGAGCAAATGCTGCTTGAAGAATTGTGCCGATAGACTTGTTCGATGCAGTGTTGCCACAAAACTTCAATTTGTAAAAATGCAATATCTGTGAAACACAATAAAGCAAAGCACAATAAAATGAGGTATGCCTGTATCCCACCTAGCAGTGGAATTTCTGGGTCATATGGTAGTTCTATATTTAGCTTTTTGAGGAACTCCTGGGATGATCTTGACTTTAGCTATAACTTCAACTAAGTCTATGTAGTGGTGTCCAACAGAACTTTCTATAATGATGGAAATGTTCTGTAATTCTGCACTGTCCAGTACAGTAGCCATTAGCCATGCATGGCTGATGATCACATGAAATGTAGCTAGTGTGACGAATGAACTGAATATTAAAGTTTTATATAATTTTAATTAATTTAAATTCAAATATAAATAGCCACGTGTGGGCTAGTGCATCGGACAGCATATATCTATAGGCTGTGACTTCTTCTAATTCTGTATTTTCAATCTGGCAATTTTTCCTCTTTTAAATACACACCTCCACTAAGTTTCCACTATCATTTCCTTGACTCATGTGGTCCTTATTTCTTACATGCATTGTCGCTGCAGACTCCAATATTATTTCCTAATGGGAGGTTGGCATCAAACTCCAGTCAACTCTACTGCCAGAATGATCTTTTCTACTTTATCCCAGGCACTTTAATTGTATCTAGACTATCTACATGGGCAATGAGATGTAAAAGAGCGTTCTAAAATGTAAATTCAACCAGCTGTCCTTCTAAGGCTCCTCATTACCTGAAGAGTTAAGACTAAATTCCTTATCTTAGCCTAGAAGTTCTCAGGTTCTCTCTCTAGCCTCATTTCACGTCATTTTCCAATTAGCATAAACTCCAGCCATACCACACTGTCTGGAGTATCGCAAATGGTCTTTCCCACTTTTGCGTCTGATATAGCTGTCACTCTGCTTAAAAATACCTACCACTCCCTGTCAAAATTATAAACTGTTACTCATCTTTTAAGACTCTGCTCGTGGAACATCTCCTCTGCAAAGCCTCCTAAGATACCCCTCTTCATATTATTCATTTATCCAATAAATGTTTGTTGAGCATCTACTTTGTGCCAGACTTTAAATTAGAAATGGCAGATGTAAGTGAGAAAGAGATAGACTTAAGGGTGTCCTCATCCAGCTTGAAGATGCAGGCTAGCAAACAGGGAATTATAATAATGTTATCATTGTAATTATATACTATGATAATAATTATAATATATAATAAGTGTGTGAAGTGAGGCAATATACAGTGCTATCAAAACACTAAGGATACGTAACCCAGGCTTGGGGAAGAGTTTAAGGAAGGTTTCTTGGAGGAAAAAAAAATAGGTAGAAGAAAGAGTAGGGATTATTTAGGTAATATGGAATGGGAGCAGGGAATATGGGATGCATGGTTTGTTGGAGGAAATAAAAGCAGTTCAGCAAGGAGTTGTGAAGAAACTTACGATGATCAAGATATTTGGAATTTATCCTGAAGGCAATGAAAAGTCATTGAGATAGATGTGTGACAAGATAACATTTGGTCTTAGAAGGATTCTTCTGGCTGCAGGATGGGGAATGTATTGGCGTGGCCAGGACTGTGGCAATAATCTAGGTCAGGGATGGGCAATCTGACTTCTGGACCAAATCTGGCCCACTCTGTTTTTGGACAGCCTGAAATCTAAGAGTGATTTTCATACTTTTTACATTTTTGAATGATCGAAAAAAATTAAAAGAAGAATATATCCTATTACATGTGAAAACTTAAAAGAAATCCAGAATATGGTTTCCATTAATAAAGTTTTAGTAGAGCATAACCAGACACATTTGTCTCCATGTTGTCTATGGCTACAAGAGCAGAGTTGAGTAGTTGCAAGGGAGAGAGTTTAAACCACACAGCTGAAATATTTACTATGTGGCCCTTTCCAGAAAACGTTTTCCAACCTCTGACCTATTTAGGTAAGACATCATAGTGAATTAGACCAGACAACACAGGCAGACTTTGATGTCTCCTTCTCTCCTTTTCCATAGCATGTGAATTAAAATGATACTCTCTTGATTTCTTATTGCTTTCTATTTTTCTCTCTTCCACTGGACTGTGAACATCTTGAGAGTAGATTTTTTTCTTTAGTCAGTTTTGTCTTTTTGATGCTTAGCACATAGTACATGCTTGTTAAGTGTTTGTTGGATAAATAGATGTATATGGATTTGTGGGGGTGTGAGACATATATAGTTATACACAAAGCATCAGCTACTTTTGCTTGCTGGTCCCTACTCCTCACTGCCAGGAGCCATGTGATTTATTTGAAGCTGGAAACTTTTACCCTCACTTCAAGAGTGGGAATGTGGCCTGGGCCTGGCCAGTAAGTCTTTTCTAAGCCTTAGGTTTTCCTATTTGGGAGCTCACAGGGCCACTTTCCCTTTAGTTGATTTTGCCTAGAGTTGACCTTACTTTCATTCTACCCAAAGCTGGTGAGAGATCCATGAGTAAAATTGAAAGATTTATCCCTCTAGGTACTCACTTGTCCTGTTCTCGCGTGGCACCAAAAATAATAAGATAAGATGAGGTAGAATCAAATGTCATGGGTGGGCGTATGGATTAAACCAAGCCAGTGAAACTCAACTCAGGATTTTGTTTTTCTATATCTATTGGAAAAAAGGAACTCTTTCTTTCTACTGTATTCTAAACTGGGAAGATATAAGTCTAAATCATCTAGAGATCATGATTTAGAAAGAGCCTGCCTGAAAATGAAGTCAATGCAGAGGACAATGGTAGTAAAAAAAGAAGAGAATCCAAGTGTTAATAATATAATTAGAGCCCCTCGGTCTAGGTGTACTTTAAACTGGACTCCTGTGCTTTTCAGTTATGTGTGTTAATAAGGACCCTCTTTGCTTAAGCTAGTCTGAGTTGAGTTTCTGTTACTTCAAATGGAATAATTCCTGTCTAAAGGCTTATGGAGCTGAAGCCTATCGGGTGCTGTGTTAGTTTGGGCTCCAGAGCCTGAGATAAGTATTGGGGTGCTGCTAGCTTATTTGGGAGATGATATCAGAAAGCAGGGGTGAAGGAGCAGTGAGAGTGAAAGAGCAAAAGCCAATAAAGGGGGTTTGTTAATGACCTGGGGACCCTCTGGGTAGAATGTCTCAGAATTGTCCCTCCATAGGAAGGGAAACTGAGGCATCCACCCAGCATCTCTTGTCCCTCATTTATCTGTAATTTGGAGCTGCTGGTGCACCCAGTTGAGTAGGCTGCCTTACTTTGGAGAGAGCTTCAAGCAGAACTGTAGGGAGATGCTGGGCTTACACCTGAGGTGCAACAGCATTGGGGTGCATGGAACTCCCCACAGCTACTCTGAAATCACAGATGAGTGAGAAGTGAGTATAACACAGGGCACTGAGTGGACAGGCCACACATATGACCTATTCTGTGTTAATGGTCAGCAACCTCTGTTAATCCTGTGTGCTCTTAGGAACGCCCTTGAGCGGAGAAGAAGACCTAAAACAAACAACAGAGGAAAAGCAGAAGAAGAACAAATGGGAAAGGTGAAAGGTGAGACAAAGAAAAAGAAAGGGATAGAATATGGAATTGTGGGAGTGCTTTGGACAATTGCCTCAAGTGGCGTTTACTTGCACGAGTGAAATCTAAGATGAATGGTAGATATTTTGGGAGGAATATTAATATTTTTTAAGACATTGGCTATGATTTATTAAATGTAATAATATCTTAATTTGTGAGTGCTTTACAGATTATAAAGCCTTACGCATTTTAATGAAGGTATTTTAATTTTACAAGTAATACATGAATACAGTCTTGTTTTGAATAATTAAAAATATTCACAATAATCCACAAGGCTAGGTGCTTTTGCCTTATGCAATATTGGTATATAGGTATATGTACCAATATTGGTACGTATACCTATATACCAATAGTGAAATATTGGTATTTCATACTGAAAATACTGAAATATTTTTTCAGTATTCAGAAAATACTGACATACTGAAAATACTGAAAATACTGAAAAACCTAGGTATTTTTACCCTCGTTACAGATATCAAACACCTAGCCCAAAGTCACACACCTGCTAGATGGCAGAGCTGAATTTCTAACTCAGATACTCCTACTCTTGATTCAATGATCCTTCTACAACTCATACCACCCTAAATGGGAGCCCAGCAGCCTATATATATCAATAACATAGCTCTGAAAATGGAACACTGGTTTAGACCGAGTACCCAACTTCTCCAGAGGGCAAGACCTGCTTTCCAAGTCATTCTCAAATAAAATTACAGATTCCAGATATGATGGCTTGAATTGTGTCCCCCTCAAAAGATATGTTGAAGTCCTAACCCCCAGTACTGCAGAATGTGTTCTTATTTGGAAATAGAGTCACTGGCGATACAATTAGTTGAGTTAAACAAGGTCATACTGGAATAGGGTGGCCCCTTAATCCAACAAGACTGGTGTCCGCATAAGAAGATGGCTATGTGAAGACACAGACACAAGGAAAATGTCATGTGATGATGAAGGCAGAGTTTGGAGTGTGTAGCTACAAGCTGAGGAATGCCAAAGATTGCCAGCAAACTACCAGGAGCTGGAAAAGACAAGGAAGGATTCCCCTACAGTTTTCAGAGGGAGCATGGTCTGGCCGACATTGTGATTTCAGACTTCTAGCCTCCAGAACTGCGAGACAATAAATTTCATTTGTTTTAAGATCCCACATTACAGCAGCCCTAGGACACTAATACAGCAGGTAAATTTCTTTCTAATAAAATCTACAAAGGTAAATGTCTTTGCTAACATCTTACTTGCCAGAAAAAGCGATCACATTCTTTTCTTCAGGGTAATATTTTCTGTTTATATGTTGAGTTGCTCAAAACAAAACAAAGCTCTTATAAAAAACCAGAAACAATATGATTTGTACCTTTCAGTTACTCAGTGATGGTTTAAGGGTTTAAAGGTAAATGGCATGTCCTTGGTTTAAGAGCAAGTAGTTGATATTTAATCCTTAAGGTTATCTTCCCAACATTTTATTACAAAAATGGATTTTTTTTAAACTCTGAGTTATTTTGGGGGAAATGTACAGAGAACTACTTACACATTATGGTTCTATGAAAACATTTTCAACTTAGGCTATGGCAGAAAATGTATAAAACATGGCTAATACTTGAAGTTTATATTAATTTTTTCCTCTCCTTGCAGAAGAGGGCTTGCAGGAAGGTCACTGAATTTTCTTTGTTGAACTAGTTTTGTGTTGGAGGATGACCTACAGGTAATAGTATGAGGTGAAGGACCCTCCAGTGCTAATATATCTCCTGCCCTTTTTACTGTAGCCTGAAATTTCTTCTCTTAGAGGCATTTCCTTGGCTTAAGAGAACAAAGGTCGGACGTTGTCTTGAGAGGTTGTAATAATTCACAGATGACACTGACACAGGTAACAGATGAGTGTTTCGATTCTCCATGGCTCTTTTCCCATGAGCTGATTAGCCTGGAATAATTTACTTGATCCGTTAAAGTTTACCAGCAATGTCAAAGAATCTGGATCAGAGAGGCTAAATTTGGTGCTGGAGAAAGCACAGCTCCGTGCTTTGTGACCACCTAGAGGGGTGGGATAGGGAGGGTGGGAGGGAGGGAGACGCAAGAGGGAAGAGATATGGGGACATATGTATCTGTATAACTGATTCACTTTGTTGTAAAGCAGAAACTAACACACCATTGTAAAGCAATTATACTCCAGTAAAGATGTTAAAAAATATATATATATAAATTATAGTTCTAAAAAAGGAAAAAAAAAAGTGAGCTTGGAGGGTTGTTGGAGAGATCAGTAGACTCTTCACATGGACAACAGTCCTTCTCTCTCTGGGAAGGTCGTCCTCTCCCTTTGGCCAGCCAGCTTTAGGAGGGACGTTCTCGAGCAGGGAGGAAGGGAGGTCCACCTGCCAAGGGGCAGTTGGCCTCACTCTGTTGACAAATGAAGGAGGGGGCTCAGTAGAATGCTGTGCCCTCATACCCTAGCGAGGAGGTGGGACAAACGGTGGGGCCTTGGGTAGCAATGTTCTGGGAACAGAAAGATGGGCGCGGTGCTGATGAGGCGATGGTGATGAGAAAGCCCACTTGAGAGGGAGCAGGAGGAACAGAGGAGGAAAGGATGCTCAGAGGGTCACCTTCCCATCTTCCCTTTTGTTGGTTTTATCAAGAATTGCCCTTATTTTCATCCTGCCCAAAGCTGGTGAGATATGCACCAGGAAGAGTGAAAAGTTTATCCCTCTAGGTACCACTAGTCCTGTTTCTGCATCACACACACACACACACACACACACACACACACACACACACACACAGTACCTAATGTGAAACTGTTCAATACAAGGCAGGCATTATTTTGGCCTTGCGCTACAAGAGGAGATAATTTGCCTGCCACCTTGAAAATCCTTCCTGCCCTCTCCTCACATTACCGGAGGGAGAGAGTAGGCCTCTGTTACCTTTACTGAGTTGTCCATCACAGGAAGCTTGATACGCTTCTTGAGAATGAGGATATTGTTTTATATGTTCAGGAATGTCTCATAAGTATTTGTCGATTGATCATGTCTACATCGCCCATCAGATCCTATCTACCCAAGGTATGTACATGTAAACATCCTGCTCCAAGATATAGTTCCTGTCATCCTGAATATAAAACAGAAGAAAATGAAGCAAGGAACAAGCACGTGTTACACAGACGTACTTGTTTTACTGCACTGCCTGGTTCAGAATCAAGGGCAGAAGTATGCAGGGACTAATAGACTTCAGATGAGCAAATGTTAAAATCAGTGTTTGCAAATAAATAGAAATGAATTTCTGGAGGGAAGAAAGGGGCTAGGGTGAGAAGGAATGTGTGGAATTATGGGAAGAACATCTGGTTCAGTTAAAGAAAAACCTGAAAAAACAAAAGCTGGGGGTCTGGATGCTCAGTCTATGTTGGTGATAGCTTCATAAGAGCTGGGACTTTGTCTGTCCTTTCCACTGCTGAGACCCTAGGGCCACAACAGGCATACAAGAAGTGTTTGTTGAGTGAATGAATGATGAATGAAGGAATGAAGGAATTACTTGAAATAATTTCCTGTCTATGAGGAAACCCATTAGACCTATGATTTTGCAAAACCAAAGGCTTATTTTATTTTTGATGTTGAATTCTCTATTCAACCAAAATCTTGCTGAATGTAAATAAGGGCAGAACCACACTGATGTGAGTTTGTGTGAGACGTCCAGGGATGTCATCCAATCACCTCTCTACCTGTCACATCCCTCTTCATTTCAGATGCTCCAATTCACTGGATCTTGGGCGAGGCACCCAGGGATTGTGATCTTAGGAAGCTTCCCATGCAATTCTAACGGAGATCCGGGCTTGGACACTGCAGCCCCAGGGCTCCCCTGGGCACTAGACCACAAACTCCATGAGAGCAGGAGGTGTACATGTTGCATCCCTCACAGCTGGAGGGCCATCTTTACCCTGGACCACTGTGCTATTTTCTCTACTTCTATTACTGCAGTTGCATGTTTGTGGTCTTCTAAGCTTCCCTCAGAGCTGATTTGGAGTTATCATAGATGCTCAGTGAATGTCTGTTGATTTGTCTAGCTTTTTCAGAAAGTTCGGGATAGGAAGATTTTTTTTTCCTTTCTTCAGCTGTGACAGAGCTTTCCCCTCTTTGAAATGTCTCTCTCTGTCATTTTTCTTCACAGCATCCTAGTGGGTGGGGAAAGACAGGTTGTTTTTTGTTTTTTGTTGTTGTTGTTGTTGTTTTTTCGGTACGCGGGCCTCTCACTGCTGTGGCCTCTCCCGTTGCGGAGCACAGGCTCCGGACGCGCAGGCTCAGCGGCCACGGCTCACGGGCCCAGCCGCTCCGCGGCATGTGGGATCCTCCCGGACCGGGGCACGAACCCGTGTCCCCTGCATCGGCAGGCGGACTCTCAACCACTGCACCACCAGGGAAGCCCAAGACAGGTATTTTTATTCTTATTTTATATATGGGGCCACCAAGGACTAGAAATAGTTATTCATTCGCTCCTTGTCAAAAGAACAATTCCAAGTGGAGCTGGGATTGGCTTCCGTGGACATATGTACAGTGATTGGTTTTCCTTAAAGCAATCAGTTAATATTATTCTATACACTTTTGGGTCCCTCAGCTCCTTTCAGAGTACTTCTTAGAATCTTTCTCATCAGCAGTATTTATACATTGCATTTCCCATTAATTTTCATCAAGCCTGTTCTCTCAAAGTTTCTAATGAGCTTCCTTTGTAACTGAATTCCTCTTCTTCCTCCCCAGTACCTATTAAAGAACAGACCTCCTCTGAAAGGCACAACATTGAATGTATTATCTCACAGTCTAATTCTCAGACTTTTCGAGATAACCTTGAAAGGGCATTGGCTCTGTGGCATTCTCTAATGAATATCACAGGAACGTGTGCGTTTTGACCCAAACCAGGAGAGAAGTTCCTTTGGAAGTAATCCCAGATCTGGGTCTGCAGATCATGAGTTTATTTATGGACAATGATGATGTAAAACCTTCTGTAGAAATACAGAATATTCTAATCATTGCCTTACTCCCGAGCGTCCCTCCTCAATCTGAGCATAATTTCTTTCAGCTTTGATCAGGATGTGCGACGCATAACTAATGGGTTTCCCTCTGCCGCATCTGGCAGACTGTGTGAGTTCGCCGCTCACGCTACGGCAGACGGGAGACCACAAGCCAAATTTAAAATAAAAGTGAGATACAGGACACTTGAACCTGTAAGAATGAATTCTTGTTTTGTTCCATAAATTCAAACTACCGCCTCGAACAGCTGGCAAATCTCTGTAGCCTTTCGGATAGGGCCCTTTACCTGTGCGGGCAAAGGTAAATCTGAGTTTCTAAACTGTTTTGTTCCCAAAGAAAAGTTTGCTCATTTGTGGAGTTTTAAAGCTTCCTTTAGTCTGAATCATTCTTTCTTCACTAGTTGTTAGAATATGATTTAATTACATTAAGAGGATGGAATTTGGGGACTCTCTCACTCTTGAGAAGATGCTCATATATATTAACCAATATCCGAAACTGTGTTTATGTTTGATAATTATAGGAAAACGGCTTCATTGACTTGCTTGAAACTATTGTTACTGTCTTTAGTTCTTCACCTCAAGATGGGTCACTGGATGCTTCCAAGTAATACTGGAGCAAATGAGGACACTGGCAATCATGCTTACTTTCAGGGTAATTTATGCTCTTTATAATTCTTACATGACATATTTTTCCCTTAAGAAATACTTACTGCTGTGTGTTTTTCACATTATCTTATTCCCAGGTCAGAACTTCTCTCTAGATCATATTCACATACGTAAGTCCATAATATATTAGTCTTGTGATTGTAAGTCATGGCAAGCCAACTAGAATTTGCTTAGATGCCAAGGAAGAGTTGAATAACTATTCTAGCTCACTGATTCTAAAATTTGCATTACATTTTTAAAAAACAGCTCTGAAATGAGTCTAACAATTGATAGCACGTTACTATTTCATTACAAGTGTATTTACATCAAATACATACATAACGTAGTGGTGCAACTTTTTTTTTTTTTTTTTTTTTTTTTTTTTTTTTTTTTTTTTTTGCGGTACGCGGGCCTCTCACCGCTGTGGCC